>NW_021940704.1:2891097-3045030 GCF_001715985.3 Manacus vitellinus
GCTGGAAGGGACCCACGAGGATGATCGAGTCCTGTCCCTGGTCCCCTCAGAGCAGAGCTCAGTCCCTGCCCCTCCTCTGCCCCTGCCCAGGCAGTTGTACCTGCAGTGAGGTCTCCCCTCAGTCTCCTCTGCTCCAGCTGAACACACCAAGTGCCCTCAGTGTCCTCACACAGCTTCAGATCAAGGCCCTGCACCATCTTCATTGCCCTCCTTTGGACGCTCCCTAATAACTTAAAATCTTTCTTATATTGTGGTGCCCAAAACTGCATCTATGTCTGTGCCCTGCCCTCCAGCTGCTCTGCCTTGAAGGGGGAAAATCTTTTTGGGACTGTTTTCTGTGCAACTCAAAAGGGAGATTTCGGTGGAGATTTCATTCTAGCAGCAAGATAAAGGGCTTCAGTTTGTGTTTGAAATTACCAGGGAGAATTTAGCTGGCAAGCAAGGAGAGCAGGACTGCCCATAAATAAGGGAATAAATGTGGAGGTTGGAGTTCCAAGGCCACACTGAGTCTCACGTGACTGAGAGTACTCTCCAGCCATGAATTTGTTTGAAGCGGGCTGGAATAAGATGGGGATGTTTCATTTTTGTAGCCAGAGAGGGAAGGTGATAACACTTATCCAGGCTAAAGTGATAAGCTATAACTGGAGAAGAGCCTTATTTCCCCCTTTTAACCCCTGCTGACAGAATTTAGAAATGGAGGTCTGCTGCAGCAGTAAGGCCCATGCTGTCCCTCTGCACGTCTGCTGGAAGCCTGCCATGGGTCTCAGCAGGAGTCTCTGGGATTCCATGTGCTGTCTCCCAGGAGAAGGAGACATCTGAGGCATCCAGCTGCTAAGAGGAGCAGAGGTACTCAGACCCATCTCCCAGCACAGCACGAGCCTCTCTGCGTGTGCTCGGCTCTCACACCATGTCCAGAACAGCCCCATCTCCCATAGCCCCTCAGAAGGCTGGAAACGGGACAGGGGATGAGCTCTTGTTCCCATCAGGATGGCTTGAGCGTTCAGCCCGGAATGGGAATGGAAAGGCACATAACTTAGGAGGAAAAATGCAGGACTGGAGCCAGGAGGCCTATGTTCTGTTCCTCACTCCATGTCAGGCTTCTCTGGACAGAAACTCTAAAGCCCTTCAGACGAGTGACTAGACCTCCATCAATTCAGGAAGCCCCAGACCTTAAATTTCCATTTTTATTATCCAGAACAGCCTTGGCCTCCACAGACATTTCTGTAACCTTGACATTCAGGTGTAACTGCTGCCAAAGGGGTGGATGCTGCAGCCACTTATTCCCAAGGCTGAGACTTGGTTTAAATTGATGAAATGACACAAAAATGGGCAACTGTTCTGAGGAAGTTCAAGGTACAAAAGAGAGAAGCTTTCACAAGAGAGCGAATAACCAGGTGTTATACAAAGAATTCTGAAGAAAAATAGTGCTTTGTCACCTACCTTTGCCAATTTATGGAGGAACACCAAGCCACAAGATCAGAAATATATGTGAAAAACTCAGCCTAATCCCCCAAACACCTGTGTACCCAGTGTAATAGTAACACTGCAAGACCAGGCCCCTGCTTCTGGATTTTCAGTGTCTTTGCTGGTTTTTTTCTGAAACTTACCCAGCTTCATACATCTTAATTTGTGTTTTTACCCACTGTGTTGGCAGCCCAGACCTCTGAATTGAGCTTCTCTGAAGGACTCACCTGGATAAGCCTGGGTCTGATGTCTGGCGAGGTGACACGGCAGGGGACAACTACTGTTTTCTTGTCATCCAAAAGGTAGATGATTTCGGGATGCTCCGGGTGAATCTCCACAAATGGATTCCTGTAGTCTGCAGGGAAAAGAACACTGATGTGCAAAACTGCTCATTTACTGCTCAGTTGCTGGGAGGGCACTGCAATCTGAGCAGTTAAACTGCCCAAAGGGCTCACTGGGGCGTGTGACGGGACACCCACGCATGTCCTGCCTGTTTGTAAATGCCAGTGTCACATCGGGATTAGAGCCAAGGACCAATGGCTTGGGATCTAGCCCCATATCCATCCAAAAATTGCCCAGAATGGCACAGATTTCTGTGTAAATACATGAAAAACTCCATGGACTACCAAATCAAGATGCCAGTGCTACTTCTGGGTGTTAGGAGCCCTCTTGTCAGTCATCCAGGGGTATCAATGTGTGTTTCCTGACTGATCATAATAGTCTTTGCTCGAGGAATGTCATGGAAATGGGTAAGTGCTGTCACTTGGAATTAACCTTCAAAGGATTAGCTCGGTGCAGAGCTGGAGCTCCTTTGCTCCATAATCCAAACCAGTTTCATTCACAAAGCCTGACAACAGAGACTGACACAGGAGAGTGGGACTGTTGCCTTTTGTGGTTTTGAGAGCCTAATTTTAGCTCTGAGAACTGGCAGTAGGATTCTTAGGAGACAAAATATACCATCATGATGAGGGCAAGCGTTGGTTGGAGCTTCATGTGTGTCAGAGGCCACACATGCGGTGAAGACCATGTTTTATAAAAGGCTCTTGGGGCACTGTGCAAGTACCAGAGATGTGGGACTAGTGTGGGCAGCTGTGACAAGGGGCTGATCAGGAGCACTGAACATGAGGCAGTAAAAGAGCAGGTAAAGAGCAGAAACCTGGATGATTTCCCTGCTTTCTAAAACTGTCCTTTCATGCCAGCTTTTATTCCGAGCCATTGGTTTATTGTGACTGGGTTGCTCCATAAAAAGACATGTGCTTTGGAGTAAGGGCATTGCAAGAAACAATAGGTGAGAGATATTTTTGGAATTAAAAAATTAGACTTGTAATGTCCCCACATTTAGGAAGTTCAGATACCTATCTGAACTTTCTGGTTAGGCAGGAGCTGGTTCTAATCAAGCCTGGGGCTGAGAAACCAAATCTCCAGACCACAACTCTGTGGGTTGGTCCAATCCCTAAAACTAATAGGAAATATTTATACTCAGTCCAGTGTCTCGTTCACTTTCCCAAACAGGTCTCTTAAATTCTTCTGTTGAGTCACATTATGAGAATGTGTTCAGTGTTTGTCCCTGAGCTGCTCAGTTCCTCTGCAGTCCTGCTCTCTAGCTGAACCACACTTGGAGGTATCAAGTGTGACAATGCTTTGATGGCCAATTTTAAAGCTTGTGCATATGGTGAAAGGACTTTCTACTTAAAGGAAGACCCTGGACTATTAATAGAAGATCCTTGGATTATTTGTGATAGGAAAAAGTAGAGAAAGTAGATTTTTGTGTATTTGCAGCAAACACTAGGAGTGCAAAAAAGTGTCAGGGGAAATGCAGTCACAATTATTTCTAGTCCTGTGGAGAAAAAGAGAGAACAACGAATGCGCCAGTGTGGACAAGGGTATAGCCAAGAGGAAACTTGCTGGAAAAAAAGGAGCTTCTTGATCCCAAACTGTTCACAGTTCTGGGTCAAATTTTGACTGAAAAGATGGGAACACTGAATATAAAAATATTTGTGCCAATATTTTTAGAGGGAATTTCAGAATAGCACTGTTTGTTTCAAAAGTAACATAAAAAAAAAGGCAGCTAAGCACATGTTAAATAATCCTAAAGTGTTGGAAAGTATTGAACTGTGCAATGATTGATATACGTTAGTCAAAACAGAATAAAATTTCTCAAAAAAGGCAGTTTCTGGTTATAAAGGTTGGGTGGGGAAAGGGAGGGATGGCTTGAACTGTAATTGTTAATTGCTGGTGGATGTCAGGTCTCATGGGCTTTATTCTCACTGTGTTTTGAAAAAAAAAAAAAAGAAAAGGGTTTTATATTTTATGGGTCCTTCTCTTTCCTAAATAAGTGGGGTGTCCTAGAGCCCTGTGCAGGCTGTAATTTGTGTTATGTCAGGGCTTTATCCAGTTTGTAGCCTGAGCCTAAAGAGGGTTCTCTGTCTACCAAAGGGCTACCTGTATTCATCTGCAATACTGGGGCTCTTAAACATGGTGGGATACCTGGGCTGGGATACCTGGGCTGGGATGTGTGCAGGGGCGAGTGGAGCAGCTCCTGCTGCTGTGGCAGCTGCACAACTACAGGCTTGACATCAGAGCTTAAACAGGAGGGTTTAGGGCTGCACTTTGGCCATCAGTGGAGAGTGACCCTGGAGTGAAAGGGACAGGCAGCTGCAGGGGAAGGTCAAGCACCTGGGTATGTCCATGAGGTCAGGGAGGCTTTATTTTCCTCCCTAATTGTAAAACTCTGTGCAAAAGGAAAAAACAATGTCACAGAATCTCAGAATGGTTTGGGATGGAAGGGACCTTAAAGACTATCCAGTGCCACCCCCTGCAATGGGCAGGGACACCTTCCACTATCCCAGGTTGCTCCAAGCCCCATCCAGCCTGGCCTTGGACACTTCCAGGGATGGGGCAGCCACAACTTCTCAAGTATCTCAGTCATCAAGCACTAAAAGCCCCAACACACAGAGAACAGGCAAACCTGGTGTGTCCTGCTGCTGCTCGTGCTCCAGCTGCTCCAAAACCCCTCCTGAGCAGGACCAGGCATACTGGGAAGGAGAGGCTCTGAGCAAAGAGCCTTTCCCAGCAGCTGGACTGTTCATTAACAGATAAGCAAATGTAAAGTGGCTCAGCATTGGAGCTTAACAAAATGACAAAGAATAAATTCTGAACTAATCAAGTGCCAGCTGATACCTCTGTTATGGTTTGTGCAGACAAAAAACGGATCCTTCGTGAAACTCCTAAGTAGTTCAGACTGACCATGGCGTGGAAAAATGATCTGCTGGAACACTGGGAGTGTCACTGCCAGCTTTACAAACATGTCCACCACCTTCAGTTCATCAGCAGTCAGTTAACTCCTTGTAAAAAAGTCTCTCAGAGACTGAACTTCTTGAAACCAAAGGGAGAGGGTCACTTTTCTTTAAAAATGATAACAGCCTTAAGGAAGATGTAATTCCAGGTGGTATAAATCAACTGCACTCAACTGGTACAATTTGGAGAGCTGTGGCATGAGAGATGCAGGTGTTGTCCTCTCCACAGTCACCAGCACTGAACTCCAAGGGAAAAATTCCCAGTGAAGAAACACTTCATGAAAATAGAGCATTTCCCCGTAGCTTGGTACATCTGTTCCTCCTGAGCTGGGAAGGTGATATATCCTAGGAATCTTATCTCTAAAGAAACACCCATCAATTCCCATAGGATAAGTAAAAAGAATGATTTACTGTGGGCTGCAGAGCTCATTATATGTGGAGAAAGACAAGAGATGAAGCCCATTAGGGATTTATCAGCTGCAGCCCCAGCTCAGAGGCAGGGGAAAGGCTCCTTCTCTTCTGTGTCAGACTGGCTGTCGAGCTCCCCAGGTCAGTGGAAGTTTGCAGGAAGCTGCAGCCAGGCCAGGGTGTTACTGTTTACCCAGCACAGCTCGGGAGGGAACACAAACAGCAAAGCCAAGGAAGCCGTGGCAGGGGGATGGAGGAGGGAAGGGACCTGCTGTCCAGCCCTGGGGACAGCCAGGCAGGGAAATCAAACGCTGCTCACAAAAGCAACTCAAAGGTCAAGTGCCTACAGAACATTGTTTTCCTTCAGGCAGTGAAGCCCTTTATGTTTAGATTCTTGTTCTGTCCAGGAGGAAATTAATTGCTGCTCGGGATGAGCTTTGGGAGGGTCCCTTTTAGCTCAGCAGTGTAACAGCAGTTCCTGGGAATGCTCAGCTCTCCCCTCAAGTCTCTACAGGGAGAGCAGGGACACAGATGCAGGACTGCCTTGTCTCATGGTGACATGTGCTCTGTGTTCAGAGTTACCTGCAGTACAGGTAACTGCCTGCCAGGAGGGAGGGAGGCTGTAATTCTATCACGGAATGATTAAGGTTGAAAAAGTCTTCCAAGACCATCGAGCCCAAGATGATCCCCATCTTGTCACCCAACCCAGAGCACTGAGTGCCACATCCAGCCCTTCTGTCCTGCACTATTTTTCTGTGCATGCACAACACCTCTGATGCAGCAAAGAGTGCTCCTGGTTAGTGCAGATGGACAGAACTTCCCACCAGAGATGGACCTACTCTGCAGATTTTCAGCACAAACACCTGTGGGCAACATCATCTCCACTTACGCTGGAAAACTGGAGGATTTTGAACATGTGGCAGCCCAGGGAGAGGCACGTCCAGTACTGACTCACTTTCCATTTGCTACTTCTGTCAGGTCAGACACAAATTCTGCTGAGAATTACTGGACCTTTTTTTTCCAGCACATCCCAAACCACTAGGCATTCAACAGACTGGCATTTCTTATTTTAAAAAAGTTAATGCCTAAACTTGACACAGTTCCTTAAGATAAAGGCAAAGCTCTGTGTTGGCGTTGTGGTGCAGTGTTGAAAAAAAGAGGAAGAGCAGCAACATCAATTCTGCTGTCCCAGAAGTCAAAAGCAGGCTGGAGGATGGACAGTCCCAGCTCTGTTCTGTCGAGCTCACTTGCCATTTGAACCCCACTGTCAGAGAGACCACAGCCCTGTCCTGCCACCTGGTGAAGCTGAGGGACCTAAAACCCCTCAGCATGGCACTCAGGGTATTGTAGATTCTGTCTCTCCTACAGCTCTTTACTTTCCAGCACTCTGTCACCTGCTTGTGTCTGAAACATCCTCCTGAGACACACACACACAGGATTTTGTACAGGATTTGGGGTGTTTTTCGTTTCTGCTCGCGTTTCCTGCACCGTGACAGCAATTTGTCTCATGATATTTGTCTCACACCTAAAGCAGTGGAGCTGATATTGCCTCTCCCTTCAGGTGCTGTCTGTCAGCCCACAGAGATGACAAGCACTAAATGGCCTTTGAGGAAAGTCATTCACGGCTCTTCATGTCCGTGTAATTCCTGAACAGTCTCATTTTACTTCTCACTTTGTTCCACCTAAAGATAATTCTCTTGCCCTCACTCTTTATTCCCTTCGTTCAGCCATACCTAAACTGGGAAGCCTGGGCAGAGTTTTGCAGGTTCTTTAAGTTCACGTTTTGACATAATCCCCATGAAGTCTGTCTTCATCAAGGTCAAAAACACCAAGAGGAGGTTTTATAACCTGTTCTTTACAGTAATGGGAGCATTAGCAGTGAAGTGACACTTCGGTCAGAGCATTTTGGAAAGCTTCACAGGGAAGTTGCCCGGTCTGCTGAATTTCCCCTGGTAACCCATCAAAGCGTCCTTTAGGTACAGGAGTAACTCCTATAAAGGAACTTGTTTTGAAACTGGATCTTTGAAAATAAAAGACCTTTCAGTTTAGCAATGAAAAGAATTGGTGGTGGAATGTTTAGATTAAACAGAAAGCAGAATATTTTCTCTTTAGGCAAAACAAAAGTGAATGCAAAACCCCCAGAAGCCATTCTGAGTCAACATGAAGCATTCTGTTTTGGTCAAATGAAATGCAATCTTCCCCTGGAGATTACTGTAAGAAACATAGGAATATTTGTAGAGAAAAAAGATATTACTTTCAAAAGTGTTACTTGAAAACTGTAGAAGCAAAATGCTTCTCACTGCCAAACAAATAAAGGCAAAATGGAAAGATTTATGTATAAAAAAAAAAAAAACACAAAAAAGAATTCTCCATGCTTTGGCTGGAATTATGTCTCAGGTAGCAGGAGAATTTATAAATTCTGACTCCTCACACCAGATTTTAGGCAGGCTTTGAGTTTGTAGAAAATATTCCCTAGCTTTACCTGAAGTCCCTTTAAGAACAGGTCTTAGTTGAGTCCCATTAAGAGCAGGTCTCCCACATTAGCTGCTGCTGCCAGACCTTGGGGAAGGCTCAGCAACTCCTGAGTGAATAAGGAATGGGAAGGAAGAAGTGAGGGAAGTGTGTGTGATTTTGGCTGTTGGGCTTTCATTTAGAAATTCTCCATCAGTGAGGAGGGGATTGGTACATTCTCCTACTGGGCTGTCAAGAGCTGTCACTGACAGTACCAGGAACATCTGCTGCTCACACAACATCGGATCTTACAAGGCTGCTGCACTTAAGAGACCCCTTAGGATACAATTTGAAGATACTGGATGTCTTGATTCAGAATTAAAAGCATCTTGCTTTTCCTTTGGATCCAGCCCTTAGTCCTTGAGGAACAACAGAGAGGGTCCTGCACAGTGGCACAACCTGTATTTCCATGTGGTGTGGCCCTGACACTGTTAACTGGGATGTGGTGCCAAGCGCTTCTACCACTCCATGTGGGACACCAGTTTATCTGCTGGGCTCCCTCTGAGCAGACAGAGCAACCTTTACCTATCTCAGCTTGCTCAGTGTCTGGCAGCAAGTGTAGCTGTCTCGGTGTCTCCAGCGTGGAAGAAAGAAGAAATGCAGCTCCAACCCTATTCCCCCTGGGATATCTTGGGGAAAGCACACCAAGGCCCAGTCCAGGCTGTCAGCCTGGCCCTGCATTTCTGCTTCTCACATGTGCATTATCTCTGTGAACTCTCAAGAGAATTAAGGAGGCAGAAATCAGCTTCAAAGACTATCAGAACCAAAATATGATCTCATGTGAGGGGTGTTTCCATGCACTTCCATCCTCTTTAGATTTCTCTTGGTGGGGAGGGGGTGGAGACGATGAGGTTTCACATCTCTGGGCTGTGCCGGTCGATACAGAAGAGTCTGTGGCTGATATGACACTCTGCCCTGATGCAGCACTTGTACCAGCTCTCCTCACTCTTTCCAGTAGCAAGGGAGAGCTCCTGCCCTTCCCTGGGGATGCCTTGTTTCTGGAGCTGACCAGCAGGACAAGTTGCTGGGATGCACCCTCTTTTTCCTTCAGAATGGCCTTAACAGGACTTGTGTTCCCCTATAGAGTCTGTCTTGCTTCAGATTTGATTTGCAGTCCTTTTGCTCTGGACTCCTGGCAGGATTGGACTGTGGCTCAGGCTGGCAGTGCTGGTGCCTTCGTGGTGTCCACATGATCTTTAACAGGAGCTAGCACTCAAATTCTCTGCAGGGGTATCTTCGGGGTGCACTGTGCTCCTGTGAATATCAGTGCTGAAAACCAGATGTCTGGAAGCAAATTGCTCCCTCAGACCTGCCGTGTTCCTGACTCATGGTAGCACTGAGGTGGTGAAACACCAGCAGCTGATGGCTCTAGGTGGGGAGACTGTTAAAATGCTCCCCAGTTTCTGTGTTCAGAGAGTGAGGCACAGGCACCAACAGGAGCTGGGGAATCTCCCCCGCTGTGCTCGGACCCTTGTGGGAGCCAGCACTGGTGTACTGGGCTGACACACAGCTTTTTGTGACAACTATAGTCAGAGGAGGTGGGACTTGTGTTTCTGAAGTACTTATTTGAGAACCAGCCCTATTACAGGCAGAATTATTTCAAGAAAGAGAATAACAGCCCTGCTTTAGACTAGAGGGTGCGTGTTGCTGGCCCCATGTCTGCAATGAGGAGGTGTCTCCTTTAGTCCTACAGCTCTAGCAAAGCAGTGCTTTTGGGGTATGGGCAGCAATCACAGCTTGGAAACCTGGGTGAACTTTTCCAGGTACTATTTGGCAAGATATGATCAGCTCCAGTCACCTCAGCAGTAAAGTCAGACGAGTTGCTGGTGGAGGGAATCAGAACCAAAAGGACTCGTGCTCCTTCCTCTGATGCCCTGCTGGAGTGGTACAAAGGGTGCAGCAAAGCCCTGACTGTGACACGGAGCTTGGGGCTGGAACTCAGAGCTGAGGCAGCGTGTGGGCTGAGGCAGGAGCTCTTCCAGCTGACAGCCCCAGGACTCACACTGTGAGACAGTTCTTTGCTGACAGTAACAGTATTTCAAATAGCTGAGAGCTGCAAATACTGACTCCTGTCTAGACTGGGGCCTGAGATAGCCCTTTGGGAAGGTGGAACGAATCTTTGCTTGATTTATCTTTTCTTCCTCCTTCTCTAAGCCATGTTGAATTGTATATGTGCCCTACTGTCCTGGTTTCAGCTGAGAATGGTATCTATCTGTATATATATTAGAAGACAGGAAAGGCAATGGGCTGTTGGAAAATGTGGGACCATGCATGATGTAAATGATATGGAATAAGTGGTGGATGCTGTCCTGGTTTTATCTGAGATAGAGTTAGTTTTCTTCTTAGTAGCTGGTGCAGTGCAGTGCTATGGATTTAGTGTGAGAATAAAGCTGAAAACTGATGGAAGCATTGTCTGTGTTTTCACAGAGTCTGCCCTTTCCTTTGTCACAGGGATCCCAAAGGCTGGAATAAAGGAGTGTGTTCCTCACGGGGAGGTGTCTGTTGGGTTGGGTGATTGCAGAAGGCAGATGGAAGCAGATGACACATCTGGGTGGCTGTGGCAGCATTTGCCGTGGAGATGCCGAGCACCTGAGACACCCTGACGTGGGCTCCTGCCACCCACGTGGGACACCCTGACGTGGCTCCTCCGTGGGCACCAAAGGCTTGTCCTCACTGCCCTGTGAGAGCTGGGTCAGCAGGGACATCGTGTCTGTGCACTGAGGGGGGGCTTCCCCCACCCACCCCGTGCTCTGAGAGCTGTCTGGCTGCTCTGCCTGCCCAGGGCTGGACCAGACACTGCCTTTCCCTGCAGAGATTGTCCCTTGGAGCTGCGTTGAACTTAAAGCAGTTAAAAACACCCAACTATTTCTGTTGCAGCCCTGAGCTACTCTGCATTTTCAGCAAGGAGACGGGCAACAGGAGAAGGGGGTTGTCTTCCTTTTTAATTATGATCCTTGGGACTTGCAGCTGCAGCAGGAAGCAGAAAAGGCCTCAGGAACAATTGTTCAGCATTAAGATCCTGAGTTGTGCCTCGTGGCTGAGTGTCAGGGTGCAGCTGAGGCTTGGCAGCTGCCCCTGCTGCCTCTGGGTCCCTCCTGATCCCAGTGATGTGCAGGGTCAGGGCTCCATGGCACCGGCGGGAGAGCTGCCGAGTGCCAGAGCCCAACAGAGCTGAGGAACTGCACCAGGGAGGCTGGAAAAACAGCAGCAAGCACAGGAAATAATAGCCAATAAGCAGGGCTTCCGATACGATCATGTTCTCATTTTAGTGTCAAGTGGCAGGCCAGGAATAAAGGGAAAAAATACCATTCCCCTGCCTTTTTTGGCAATAACGGCTTGTAACCTCAGAGGACTCTTCAGCCTTCAGGATCTGGCTCTACATTTTCTCACTCTGCCTGGCTCAGCCTCACAAACACCCTGCTGAGCACTTGCTGTCTCCACAAAAGGTCCAGAGAGATGTGCCCTGGACCTCACCCTCATCTGGCACTCACAGAGGACACTTGGAGACAACTGATGGGTTTCTCAGTGATGCCCAGGCAGCAATTTCCTTAAAGAGTTGTGTTAAAATGTTGGAGAAAACCATAGGTATGTTCTGAACGCCTTGTTTAACTCCACAGCCCGTAGAGCTCTCACTACTGAGCAGTTTTCTTGTCCCCTGCTGGCTTCCAACAAATATACACAGGGACTGAATGGGAGGAAGAGCATGCCCTGAGCACACCATCCATGCTGAGGTATAAATAGCTCCATTTCATGGGAGTTTCCTCAGCAGCTTCCTCAGCCTGGCAGGACAGATCCCAGCAGGCACTTGCAGCTTCCATACTAAGCTGCTGTGGCAGAGCTGTGCCTTGGGGTGGGTGAGCAGGACGGGGATCAGAGGGATCCCTGCTGTCTTGCCTCTCTCACGTCCTCACCCAAGGAGTGCACAGTTCAAGCTGGACCATTTTCCACCCACTTTCTCTCAATACCTTTTAAAGCACATGAATCTGAGTAAGAGCTTTAGAGCAGGGAGGATGCACGACACAATTAAATTGCACCCGAGAGAGGACAGTCCTGGAGGGAGATTTAGAGAAACAGCCACATAGTGCTGTTTGTCAGGGGGACCTTGGCACAGCGGTCTCAGGCAAGCAGGAGGACATCCTGCCATATTTTTAGATTTTTTTAGATTAGCTGTGTTCCAAAGCACTTCACCAGCGAGCATTTCATAACTGGAGATGTTTTCTTCAGGAGAAGCTCAGGCAGTCCCAGAAGATCCATCACATTTCCTGCACGTGCTCCTGCACAGAGTAACCAAGGCCTGGGTAGGCAGCCAGGGCACTGAATCAGGAGAGAATTGAGTTTTCAGTACAGCGTTTCCTGGAGCGTGGGCACAGGGCTGGGTTAACAATGTTAGGTGTGGGGCATCTGAGAGGGTGTGATGTGAAAAGGAAACAGTTCAGCACAAGAACCAGGGTGAATAAAGCAACCAGGGCTCAGAGCACCACCAAAAAAACAAAAAGAGGAAATAGAAAGGGAGAGAAAAAATTACTTCAGGCGCTAACAAGTAATGCCAAGAAGCTACTTTCCAGTTAGAGGAAAACTTGCTGGGAAAGCAGGATAAGGGTAGAAAGGGACTATTTTCAACAGATGTGAAGAGACAGGAAAATGTCACCCACATAAATCAAGCAGGTGTGTTCGTTCACCTGGTGGTGCAGAAGCTGAATTTAGCAGTGTGGGCCCATCACAGTCCTCTGGGGATGGAAGTCACTCCTCGCGTTGGTTTGACCATCATTACACGGTCAAAGCTGCCCAGCAAATACTTGTGTTTTCTGTAAGTGTGGGTTTTGCTGGGCTATTCAAATACCATCAGACAAACTCATGGTCTCTTGAGCATTTGTTTCAGGAAGCATATTCAAAGAACCACAATTTAGCATTTACTAGAAAAATTAAATTAATTCATTCCCATGAGTATTTGTGGGGAATACAAATGCTAAGTGGGGAACCAAAGGCTAAGACTAGTCAGCACCAGAGGAGTTCATGTCAGCCCCTATTCAACATACTAAAAGTCAGCTCCCTTATCTGAGGATTCACAATCTCATCTTGGAAGATCCAAGATGATTCAGTGTTTAGTAATGCATTTGTCAAGTAGACTGGAAAAAAAATTAGCATTTTGGGACAATATTCTAACAAAAATTCACATTATTGAACTGGTTGTTCAGTAGGCTGCAGCCCCTTAGTCACAGAGGACCACGTTCCTCCTCTGAAGTTTCTGCTTCCATTTATTATTGGATCTCAGTAATTCTGATACATGGGGGAGAGGCAGCTCGAAGGGGACAAAAATGAGTAGTGGGCCATTTTTTACAATAGAATATGTATAATGCAGTCATCCAGCTTTGCTGAGTTTGTCTCCCAGATGTGAAGGACAAAGCAGTATACAAATGTGTGGGATGGGAGGAATTACAAAGAATGTTGTCAGGGAGTTTCATGCCTGGGGAGGAAGGGAAAGAGACAGGACTTGGACATTCAGGATGAGTCTTAGGAAGAGCACTGTGACAGCCAAACACTTTAGGATTAAAGAATTTAGTCTTAAAAGGAAAGAGGTTTAAAGAAGTCAGTGTATCGGTTACTTGGAACACAAAACAAGATGGAAAAATCTTGCTTTCAAGTCCTGGAATTGAGCAAGACAGGTAATCTCTGGTTCTCACATTTGTGACTCTGAGAACACAACTGGCACAAAAATCCAAATATATCCATCCTCTTCAGAATTCTAGAGCTGGTGCTTGCTCAGTGCTTGTGCCAATGGGGAGGTGGGATCTGGGAGAGCATCTCCCTTGGGTGGCTGGTTCTGCCTGGCAAAGGCCCCACAATTGATCACAGCTGGAGGTACCAAATCCCCATAATTCAAAAAGCAAAAATGCAGTTCCTACCTTGGACAAAGACATAGATCCTGGCCGTGAGGTCCTCCCGGGCCGGGTGGCCGTCGTGGGCGCAGGTGAGGTACCCGGTGTCGTTGGCCACCAGCCTCCTGATGACGAGGGCGGAGCAGCTCTGCCCGGTGCCATTGCGGCAGCTGCTCCTGTGCACCCGGGGGCTGTCCTGGTGCTCCCCCCTCAGCACCCAGCTCACAGAGGGGGCTCCCCTGGCAACACAATGCACCAAAAGTCAACAGGACTTCAAGCAAAGTTTGACCTTCCTGCCAGCCAGCTGTTCCCAGCATTCCTATTCCGCTCATTTCCAAATGCATGGTAAAGGTTGCTAGCTGTTTGCTTTTCCACCCATAAGGGATTGAGGTGGGTCCCCACACACTCTTCCTTGGAGCAGGGGAGATTCCTGAAATAGTGGGAACTGCATCAAGTCAACTCCTGGAGAAAAATTTAACTTTTCTTCTAACAAACTGCCTGAACACAAGTTTGTTTTTATAACACTATATTTTAGCCACTTCAAACATTAGAAAGCATCAGATAAAATTATATGTTTCTTCCAAGCTGAGGACTTTGCATATTTTAACAGCTAAATTAATGTATATTTTGTTACACTAAGGCTGCATGGAGAGAGAAGAACATTTATGTAACTTCACATCACCTTTCTTGCTTAATCAGCAGTGGCTCAGTCTTGATTTCTGTGAAGGGCCTGACACTAATCAGATCATGGATCTTGGAATATCTGCTCAGGACACAGTTTTTCCTGTTCACCTTTTCAGCAGCCAAGAACACCAAGCCATCAGGGCAGAGGTTGTACCATTCCACCCACCTGACCCCTCTGCTGTTGGATCCATGAGCGCAGCCCGTGGCAAATGCAATTCCATGGAGTTCACAACACAAAACCAGGCCCATGTGTCACCTACTGCAGGACTCAGAGCTCTGGGCTGATTTAAGTCAGCTCAGTCACAGGTACTGGCTGTGCTGGTCCTGTTGGGCTGGAAGCATCAGGCCACGCCATGGCAGTGGGAGCTCTTGGAACTCTCTTTGGCTTGGGCTGCACTTTGAGGGCTCTTGTGATGCTACACAGGCCTCTGAGATGAAGATTATATTTTAGCAGACTGGTATTTAGTGCTTAGAAAACTGGTGGGTTAAAGGGTAATCACTCGTTGACTTTTCTGGGGAAGATGTTTGTATGACAGAGGGGGAGTTCTGTCTGTGTTTGCAGAGAGAAGCCACTCTTCCAGAGGGCAGGGGATTGACTCAACCCTTCTCCTCAGTGAATTCCCACTGGCATTTGCTGATCAAGGAGTAAGAACCTCTGGATTTCCCCAGCTGAGTGCTGCCAGGGAGAAATCCGGTCTAGACACATTGACTCAGGATCGAGATGTTAATAAATATCTGACAAGCAGGCTGTGTGAAATTTCCAGTTAGCCAAGAAGTCCAACTCCTCTTTCTGCTCCAGTGACCCTTTAGTGGTACACGAGGTGCAGTGTGGGAGTGTGTTTGCCAGCAGAGTCAGCGACACTTAAACAAACATCCTCTTGGCCCTCATTTCTGCCCATCCTTTTGACGCCTTCCTGGAGGTAAGGAGACATGGGGCTGAACTCTTGAGGTTATTCCCAGCACTTTGCTGAAGGAGAGCACTGGGAAAAGTGTGCATATCCTCTCTGGTGAACAGCCTCACCCTCGTGTTTGGATGCAGTGGTGACTTGGCCAACCCCACCTCATCCGCCAGAGCAGCTTCTTGTCCTTCCGAGCACAGGGTTAGTTTTTGATGTCCCTGCCAAGCTCTGTCCCCACCTCACCGACATCATTAGTGATGTAAAGATTCCACTGTCCAGAACTGGGACTCCTGACCCAGAATATGGAACAATACCACTTGACTTGGAGACACGAAGCTCCCAGCATGTCAGCACGTCCCTGCCTCTCTCCATCCCCCAGTCTGGTGTCCCTCGGGGCTGGGAATCTGCAATTGTGGTTGTGCAGAGCACAGCTGGGATTTCACACGCCTGGACTTCCTTACATCTGCCCACTTTTTCCTCTGCATGTTTTATCCTGGTAGAAGATGAAGACTTTGGCTATCGCGTTGGGATTTTCACACATCCGGCAGAGGGGAGTCACAGCAGTAGCTTTGGCCAAGCTACCAAAAATCAGGAAATCTTGGCCAAGAACCTCAAATATATGGAGTTTAAGGGAGAAGGGATGTTCACACAGACCTGCTTGGTCTGCTGCCTTGT
Source organism: Manacus vitellinus (assembly GCF_001715985.3). Taxonomy (NCBI): domain Eukaryota; kingdom Metazoa; phylum Chordata; class Aves; order Passeriformes; family Pipridae; genus Manacus; species Manacus vitellinus. Next base: position 2,906,911 of record NW_021940704.1, read on the forward strand.
GCCGTGCCCCACACGGCCCCAGTGCCCCTGGAATACAAAGGATTCCAGAGCTTCCTCTGGGTCAGTTTGGAGCAAATCTGTGAGTGTGCAGATGCTGGTGTGGCAGAGGAGGCAGGATGACAGGCAGGATGATACAGGGAATCTTGCACTCAAAGTGCAGAAAACACACTTTAGTTTCTGTTCCCAGCTCTCGCGTGAGCTGAGCCAAGGAGCTGGAGTGCTCTGGGCCCCAGTGCCACGTGAGCTTGGCCCTGTACTCACACACCTTGCTGTTTCTCACACCTGCCATGTGGATTTATTGCTTTGCATCCATAAAGCAACGTGGGACTGAAGTGCTAATAACTTCTTCAACTATTTATTCATCTGGTGATATTAGAAAAGTAGGATGCTCCTCCAGATTAAAAAGGCAGTGGATGGGGAACTGCTGAAAAGTCTTGATTTAGTTGGCCTGGAGCTCAACACTGACCTCGTGCCCACACAGTGTGTTTTATGAAGTACAGCATCTAGATTTTAAAGGACTGTTCAAACTTTATTGCCATCGTGGTTTTTTGCTTGCCAAGCTAAAAATACCACTGTAAGGTTGTTTTGACCTTGTAAGCCACATGGCTAGCTGGAGGTATTTGGAAAAAAATTACCTTACACTCCAGAAGACATCCGAAATTTACACAGTCTGAGTCAATTTACCTTTCACTGTAACAAAGAATTAAATAGTCTGGGACAAAAATCAGAGGGGACAAATGTGTCAGGATAACATACAGCTCAGATTCACCTTCCCACTGCTTTTTCTTCATGGAACCTTCCATGTCGTGGCTACAGTCAAGGGGACCTTGCAAGAAGGTGTAAAAATGTGTGCGAGAGACAGAGAGAAACTGTGATAGTTTGTGTTACCTTAAGGCTTCTCTCCTACAACACTCTCAGAAGAAAAATTAATAAACAACCTCTGGCAATGGTTTAGCGTAAAAATCACACTCAGAACAAGTAACACCTACGTCCATCTCAGCCTTTTGTGTGACCGAGCAGCTGATGGATGTTCTGGTACAGCAGAGTGCTGTGGGTGCCAGTCAGCTGTGACCAAACACTATATTCCCCTTTCCAGAGGATCCTCTCCCTCTAAACATATGTCATTACCAAAATTGTGCTGTTTCCTTGCATGGCTGGTTGTGCCAGGACTGAAAAGTCGCCATGATTTACAACATGAGCAGCTTGGTTTTTCACAAGTCCTGGTTATCTTTGATTTAAAGAACGTGATCTGTTTAAACAGGTCAGGTCTTTGAATGGACACATACTGACTGCTGCTTATTTAACTGTCATATTATGGGCTAGATGGTATTTGAGGGTAGGAAGTTTAAGCTCATATGTATATATACGTGTGTGTGTGTGTGTGTGTGTATGCAAAGAGATAATGGCATGCCCTGGTGCTCTTGTTTGTCATTCCCTTATAGACAGGGAACAAAAGAACGATTTTGGCAGCAGAGGAGCTGAATCTGCCCCTATTTGCAGAGAGGATTTTCCAGTCATGTCCTTAAGCACGACACATCCCTCTCCCATAAGCTCCCCCGTGTGCTGACTCAGGATTTTGCGGGGCCCCTTTTCAACACAAAGAATCTGGGCAGGCTGAATGCTGACCTGACACTTTCCCCCTGCTCTGTTACAGCCCATCCATTTCCCTCCACGCAGAAATGCACGTGAGGGCAAACAGCCCTGGTTCCCTCTGCTCTGTCCTGCCCAGAAGCTGTTCTGGTCCAAGGTAATGAACACAATGACAGAAATCCAGCAGTGCTGGGACAATCCTTACCTGCATTTTATTTTTAGGGTGTCTCCTGGTGAGAGGACAACGTGGTCCTTTGCAATGCTTAGCACTGGTTTCTGGAAAAACTCTTCCTCGGCAAGACCTGACCCAAATAAAGAAGCAACCATCATTAGACGAGGCTATTCACGCGCTCATATCAGGCACAATGCATTCGAGGCAAGCTTTTTGTTTTGTAAATAGTTCCTAATTTGGGGGCCCACACAGTGCTTGCATTTATACTGGTGCAGTTCAGTGAGAGTGGAGTTGGGAGATGCCCTCAGTTTGTTTCCAGTGTCCTTTACTCATCTCCTTTCTGACACCAAGCAGCTATGTTTCTGCTGGCGGTCTTTTTTTCTTGTGTTTAGGGGCAACTTTATTACTGAATTATTGCAGATTTAGGAGAACAGATCTGTGTTGAAAGGATTTTACACACCTATAAAAGTGGAAGGAGGTCTTTGGGAAATAATTTGAGGTGTGAGCTCATACGTTACATTTCAATCAATGGGAGAAGAGAAAACAGTAACTCTGGGGAGCAGCTCTTTGATTCGCCACTGTGGAATTGAAAGCCTGGTGATACCCAAATCACCGTTCCCAAATACTGGATCTGAACTGAGCCAAGGGCTGCTGGCTTTGTGGGCCTCGTGGTTGCTCCAAGGGGAACCTGCAGTGGTGTCTGGGACACCACTGATGTGGCAAGGTTCGTCAGGTCGCAGATGACAGTGGTTGTTAATGACAGTAGGGATAAAGGTCTCTCTCATCATCTCCTGGCCCAAGAAATGTCTCCTGACTATGCAAGTGTCCTCAGAGAGTATCTGAGTATACCTCTATGATGATATAATTTTCAGAAATTGAAACTGAAAAGAACCAGAAGTGAGGTTGGCCAGGCTGGTTTCCTTGTCCAAATTCAAAGTAACATAATCAAGAAGAGGAGAAAACAGGCTTAGATAAGGATCTCCATTTCCAAAGCTCTGACATTAAAGCTGTATGTTTTCTTTCCCCTCCTGCTCTTCAAATCTCTATCTTCTCCTTTGCCTTGAACCCGATAAGCCAGAAATCCCTCTGTGGGCTCACAGCACAAGCATTATTCGCAGCAGGGAAGGGAGATAACATATCTCACAAAGAGAGAAACACTAGGCTTTAACTTTTCAACTGGATGAAACAGTGATTTTCCTGCCTCCCACCTCTCAGCTCTCATCTCTTTTTTGCTGGATTTCAGTAAATTGCTCATGGTCTGGCATCAGTGAATCACTCCCCCTTTGGAGTATCTGGCTTCTTCCATGAGCCCTTCGAGTTCCCCCAGTAACTCCAGGGAGGCCAGATAATCTCACAGCACCACAGAGTCCTTCCAGAGGGGATCCTGCCCAGGCAGAATATTGCTGGACTCCCTTCAGAGGCACTGACCCTTCCTCTAGACTCTGGCTGAGACTTTGAACTAGTCCTGGCCACCAGAGAGAGAGATCCATCCCACTGCCCCCTGCTTTGCATAACTGATAACATTGTAGCTCTATCTCCAAAGTCCTTTGCAGAACAAGAAGTTGGAGTTTGACCAACACAAACTCCTTCCAGTGGATCTGTGGGACATTATTATCATGGCCCTACTACAAACTGCCATTCCATGTAATGCTGGGGAAGCAAAACAACTGGTGGGTTCCAGCCCTGCAATTCCCATTTCTTGTAGGAAGTACTGTTATTCCCAAACACGTTCAGGATGGAATGTGCAGGGAGCAGCACCGTATTTAGCTGAGAATCAACAGGAAAAGTCCCAAACTTTGCAGGAGGAGACACTGCCAGGCACTTTGAGTGCCTTCTGGTTTCTAGACACAACCAGTTCCCCCTGAGCACGGGCTGAACTTTGGCATGAGTTACTGGTATTTCACACTCTCTTAAGACCATGTGCTGAGCTTTGCAAAAATGATCCAAAAAATGGCCAACACCTTCAAATATGTTTGTTAGGTGTCATTTAATTTGCCAGCTGAGGTGGTTTGGGTCCTGTGCAGTTCTCCCATGACACTGCTCCTCCCGGGATCTGCTCTGGGCTGCTGATGTTGTGACTTCAACCAGGTGCTGCTTCGACTTAGAAAGTCCTGGGGTTTGAAACAAGCCTTTATTTCTTTTCTCTTAAGCCTTCAGTTGTTCTTAGGGTGTAGAGGGGCTCATCTGGTGTCTCGAGCTGGCCTTTTGAACAGCCTTGAGTTGTACCTCTTGTGAGTGTGACACTGTTGGAAGGGTCTGGAGTCAAAGCCAGAGAACTGGTTTGAGACCTGAGCTGCTATTCTGACCCCATAGCAATGGAGCCCAGGGGCTTTTATAATACTTGACACTGGTTTTGCTAAAAGAAAGAAAAGTATTTTCCAATTATTCTGTTTTTACTTCTGAGCTACTTCTTTCCCAAAGTTTATTTTGGCTTTGCGAGCTGAAGAAAAGAATAAGCAAAGTGTAATTTTAGAGCTTTTCTACCCCATGGAGGACAGGAGGAGAAATTCCTGTGCCACACACACATCTGGTCGCTGCCTCCAGGTGACAGAGGGTTCATATAAACACGGGGTGTGCCCTTTCTGCCACACCAGAGCCAGAGCTGAGGGTACTGGGAAAGAAAGGTTTGAGGCCAAAAGTGAGAGAGCAGTATGGGAAAAGGTCAGGTTGTGCTACAGCAGGACACTATATGCCAAACTGGCAGAAGAAAGCCTCACAATATTCTTAACCTCTCCTGGCCCCTTTTGACTTCAGCTTTTAGAGGCAAACCTGGGGACAGCCCCAGGGTGTGTTGGATCAGAAGAAAGGGATCTTCCCCACTTGTGTATTTGTTGTGCATACTTGAGGAGACTCATGCCCTTAAGAAGGTTTTGGGATGCTGCAAACAGCCTCCTGCAGAGAAAACCAGGCTGTGCCCAGCAGTGCATCCCCTCCTTTTCCACAGTCCTGCTCCCTAACCTTTGTTTAGCTCTGGATTCCCGTTCCCACCCATCAGTGGTGCCAGGGCAGCCTGGGCTGCAGGTTGATGCTGTTCTTCTTGTACCAAGACTGAGTCTTCTGGGGCATTGTGTGCAGGTCTCCTGCTTGGTGGGAAGTAAGTAGGATTCGTTGCAGGGGCTGTGAAACAGGCAGGAGTGATCTGGTTTGGGAAGGGCAAAGTTAATCCCCTGCTGACGCCCCCCAGGAAAGCATCATTTCAATACTCTGCAGTGCTTTGCCTTCTTTTTAGAGTGAATATTCACTGTTTTCGTGCGTTCCATTTTGGGTTTATGGCTTGAATCAAATATGTCTCACACCTCAAAAGAAGTCTTTCACAGCTACTCTGCACTTTATATAAAAGCTCCCAGACTTGACAGATATCTCTCTGTTGTCCACCTACAACCTGCCCAGGGTGGGGTGGGGGACCCCCACTCCTGGGCCAAGTCCTGCTGAAGCTGATGAGCTCTGATTGCACGGCTCCAGCTACAATGCCCAGGCCTAAAATAACATTCTCCTTGTCCCTAATTAAATAATTTTGGTCCTGCTCTAAGGCTTCAAGGGTCACAGAGTTAAAAACAAGTCCTCAGCCGTGTCATTACCTTGGCAAAGCTCTGCAGAGGAGTGAGTAGCCTGGCAAACAGCCACGAAGGAAGGCCTCAGTGCCATGGCTGTCCCTGCCATTCCCTCTGGAGATAACACTGCTGCCTGGTGCAGCATCCTTCCCTAACTCTGGCATGATTTGGGATAAGGTGCTGCAGTGATGACGCTGTAGGTTTAGGAGAACTTGTTGCCTCCTGCAGAGCTACAAACAGGTCTTAGCACAACATCCCCTCTGTAAACCAAGGGAGAAGGACGGGCTCCTCCTGGGAAGGGACATGTTGCATCTTCTGTCAGGTTCCTGCCCTCACCTAGATGTTGCTAACATGAGTTGGCTGCAGCAAGACAAGAACAAAGCATCACCAGGCTAAAGATGCCCCCAGGAAGAGCCCCCAGAGCCTCATGCACTATTTCTACCCTGAGAGCTTAATCTTACCTTCAGTTTAGACTTTAATATTCTGCTCTTGCCAGTGAAAACCACAAACACAGCACAACCACACAAATCCTTGGGAGTGGAATGGGAAAGGTTGACTGATACATTAGCCAGGGAAGAAAAATATATTGAAAACTGTTTTTCCTGGGATAATCTGATTTTGCAGCACAGCCAGCATTAAAGACAGGAGGATCCCCAGGCAGAGGGTAATGGGTCACCCCCCTCACCTCCCTGTCAGGTGGTTTCTGACTCCATCTCACTTGGCAGAGGGAGATCCCTCCCACATAAGGCCCGATGGTTTGTGCTTAGGCCCATCAGTGAGCATGGAGAAAAATTATTTTTAATCTCAGTTTCTTATTGTAACAGTCTTCCTTCAGGCATCCTCTGGGCACCGCAGCTATCCCTGAGAAAGCCCTCCCAGATGGTTGTGAGATGGGCCATGTCTGATGTTGAACACAGTGACAGCTCACATCACTGTGATGTCTGATCAGGGGATCCACGGATCCCTCTTGGGCACAGGGGAGGGGGAGGCTGGGGGAACAGTATCAGATAGCACCTAAACCCTGCATCAGATGGCAAGGAAATAATTGCCAGGCAAACTGGGCACTGCTGTGCTGACAGGTAAATGAGACAGGTTAGAGCAAGGCCCTCGTTCCACGAGGACTTGGGCACACAAATAGGCTTTTGCACATGCTTGGACTCCAGGGACTATTCATGTGTGCAAAGTCACTCGTGTGTGCAGATCTGGGCCCCAGGACATGTCAGGACCCATTAGAAAGGACTGGAAGTCAGAGTTTTAGAGCTGATTTGAGTCGTAGAGAGGGAGAGGCACATACACAACATTTAAAAACTGATTTGTCATTGCTGGCATGGGCTGGGGATACTCCTGTGAGCTGTGCTTGCCTGAAAACCTTCTGAGTCAGAGCCTGGATGGGGAGCACACTCTGTGCTCTGAGAACACTGGGATCACTGCAGGCTGCGTGGAGAGCACACACGGCCCTGGTCACCAGGAACGAGGTGACCAGCAATAATAGGGATGGTACAGAGCAAAAGCTGTTTCCTCTGCTCCTGTCATGGAAAACCTGCGGAAGTCAGTCCCTCCAAATGACTTTGTCTCTGCAGCAGTAAATGACACCAAGTAAATGACAATGTGCTTCCCTCTGAGATGCCAGAGCACCTCATCACAAGCTCACAGTGTGAGCACAGCTCAGAATGAGCAGGTACCAGTTTTAAAGGGTATTTTCATGCTTCTATCCCCAAGGAAATCTATTTTTGCTGGAATTAGAGAACTCAAGGATTCATTGAAAAGCTGTGTGTGTTTAAACCAGTGGTCTGTAATCATTTTAGGATTTATTTCAAGGTTACCCCCTATGAAAAGAGAAGACACGACAGCACTGCCATCATTATTGGATCACAAGCCTTGCAATATTTGGTGTGTTTATTAAGTCTTCAGCTCCTGGAATCAGCTTTCACTTGTTACGGTCAAGTAATTCTTTCTTATTTTAAAGTCTTAAAAAGGCAGTAGCAAATAACTAAAGAGATCCACATCTGCCCCTTTTCTGTTGTGAGTTTGGACACAGGACTTTTGATTCTCCTGGACTCATCATTGGCATTAATCAAGTGTTTTGTGCTCTCTATTCAAAGTGCAAAATCTTCTAAACGAAATGTTATTACACTGACTTCCCCAGCAGAGGAGAAGGGATGTTCTTGTGATGAAGGTCTTGGCTGTAAGTCAGGAACAGATCTCTCATTATTCTTTTCTGCCAGCCAGTGAGTTCTGTATCAAGCCACCTGATGGGCACCAAGTTAGTACAGAGGCCAAAGGCCCCTGTGAAGGGCTGCAGATGGGGAGTGTGTGGATCAGAAAGAGTTGTTTGAGGGTAACTTACCCTCTAGACCTAATTGAATGCCTCTCTCCTATTTCACTTCTCTCCTGATTTGCTCGGGGTTTTGATCAGGTTATTTGCTCTCTCAATTCTTCATGTGAATATTGAGGATAATAATTTAACTTGTCTGTAGAGATTTAAGCCCTTTGTCTTCTCTTGTGCATTCTCTCTGTGCTGAACTGCTTTTCCTAGAGGAGGAGGTGAGAAGGGGTTCAGATCCTGCCTCAGCCACAGCCTCACCTGAGGCAGAAGCACCACTTTAACCAGTGTTCCGTGTGCTGGGAGCTGGGAGCCAAGCTGCCCATGCCCAAACTGCACATATGACACTGCAAGATAATTGCAAAATCAGGAAGAATCACCCCAAAGCAGTGGGCCAACTAAAAGGCAACAGCTCCACCTTTGCTGAGGAATCCAAACCACGGAGATGTGACAGGGCTCACAACTGGAGGGTGAAACACCAGACAGCAGATGGTTAATGCACCCAAGGAGCAGCCTGGAGTGGAATGGGAAAAAAGAATGTTCCTGAAAAGCCTGTCTCTGGAAAGTGCATGGGAAATGAGCTGCAGGTCCACCAGGAAAGTACAGCTCATGCCCTGTGTGCAGCTTGTTTCTCCCTGACATCACCCAGGACCAGGGTCTCACCATCCCTTGGATGTTTGAGCAACCCACCCTCATTCCTGGGAAACCCACCCATGGGACTGGGGAATACTGCTGTGGGAAAAGCCAAGAGCAAACAGCCCACATGCAGTGGGACCCAGGGGCCCTTGAACATTCATCACGATTTTTTGCCAAAATTGTCTCCCTTGCTACACGGCTGCTATTCAAGCAGAATTATTTTTAAGGAAAATAGTTCATCAACTTTAAAAGATTTTTTGTTTTCCTTGTTTGTTTTTGGGAAATGGTTACTAGAAGCCTATCTTCCTGTGGTTTTCCACCTGGAAATAACCAGGAATCCCCCAGAGTGGTCCTGCAACAGAGCTGCTGTGGGTGGGCAGAGCTAACAACCTGCAGGCCAGAGCCAGAGCTTCCCTTCCTACAGAAGCTGAAGAACTTCATCCAAAATTAAATTAGCAACCAGAAACTCATCAGGAGAGATGGCTAAGATTGCTTCAGGATATTCAAATGCAAGTGTTAACCCAAGAGTATCTCTGGCAAAGCAACAGGCTTCATGTTTTCATTGATTTTCCAAGCCAGAGAAGGCAGTATTTCCTCAGCTGACTCATGAGAAAGGGGAGCAGTTTCCACCCATTCTTCCCTGCTTGCTGCAAATGGAAGTTGTGTGTAGTTCAGCCAGAGGCAGCAGTTTGGGTGTAAATGGTCCTGGTGACAACCACGAAAAATTAAATCATTAGTCTGGAGCAGGGAAGCCATCAACAACAGCACAGTAAAAACAACTACTAAGTAGAGCAAGTGTTTAAAGATAAGATAAGATACTGGCCCAGCTTTTGGGATTTATTCCTACAAGGCTTTTCCTCAGCCATGGATGCATCAGCACTTCCTGCTGAAGTGGCACAGGGTCACTCTGGTTTCCTCCTGTAATCAGCAAACCCTTCAGCAAGGCCACTTATTGTTGTGTGTGCTGACACGAGAACCCCGTGTCGAGCCACAGCAACTATCCTCTGGTTTTCTGCAATCAAAACATAACCTTTGGTGTTCACCTACACCTGCTCCAAGGCAACTCCTGGAGCCATAATGCCATGTCCTTTCTGGGCTGTCCATGGTAGGAGTCACTGTATCAGTTGCAGATTTATGGAAAGAGGTCACAGAAAGCAACTCCAGGTCAAAATTGTTTGGTCTTGGGCAGCAGCAGCTCATTAATCAGAGCCATTGTTTTCCCTCTGACACTGTAGAGTCCTGCAGAACGACAGAGATACCCCCACCCTGTGCTGGTGGTGAGTTATGTAGTAAGGGTGACAGTCCTTGCTTTGTAACTAGATGATAAGCTGAGAACTTGGATCTGCAGCCATAAAATAAACATGAAATCTGAGAAAGGAGGTGGCCACATCTGCAATCATCTGCCATGCACTCAAGCACAATTTGAAGTATTTAGGAAATGTGGTAATCTCATGTCAATGGAAAAAAAGCCGAGAATGTTGTTATTTCTTGATCCAAATTATGGCAATTCCTCTGGGAAAGAGAAGATCTGGCACATCTCCATGATTAGGAAATAAGCAGACCCAGTGGGAACAAGATGCACAAAAAGGAGATCACGCTATGTGCTAAAGATTTTAGGGGAAAAAAATAATCAAAGAATGTGAGGTATGAAGCTGTCTTTGCCTCTGCCCCCAACGTGGTCTCCTGAGAAAAGCTTTAGGGCTGCAGATGCAAGTGTTTCCAATGATTCCCAGACAGGATTACTTCATCAGCGCTCCAGACATAGCTGTCGTTCTTCCTCACTCGACCATCCTGAGGGGAGGGCACATTCTTCAGGCAAGGCTGAGAGTCAGGAGGAAGAAAGGCCCACATGGAGCTCTGGGATGACCCACCACAGAAGCAGCCCTGGCAGGAGCCTGACACAGCTCTCTGCTGGTGCCCTCAGTGCCAGGGTTCACCCTGCACTTGCACTGCCCACGCAGCACATCCTGCCTGCCTCCTCCCAGGGCACTCGGGGGGGACTCACTTCACCCCATCTGCACATCTAACACAGCATTCATCTGGAAGTGAATCTGGCCAAGACTTCTCCCCTTTCTCCAGAGCTCTGGGTAGGAAAACGGGAAGGTAGAAGGCTTCCTCATGAGGGGCAGTGGAGGGGCAGCTCCAGTCTCTGCTCTGTGACCAGTGACAGACCTGAGGATTGGCTGGAGCTGTGCCAAGGCTGCCAGAGCTCCGGGAGTGTTAGGACAAAGCTCTGAGGGGCAGGGTGAGATTGTTGGGGTGTCTGTGCAGGGCCAGGAGCTGGACTGGATGATCCCTGTGAGTCTCTTCACACTCAGGATATTCCATAGTCTAGCTCTGCCTTGTCTGGTCCTTTCCAGGCTTCCCTGTGTCCCTGTGTCAACTCAGAAGTGTCAGCACAGGTGAGCTCCTGGGAGTGTGTGATGGATAGAGCTGGATGTTTTTATTGCTTGTCAGCCTAGCAGTTCCTCACAGCTACAAACAGCAAACCCGCATCAAGTTATGATCCCAGCTTGTCAAAATCCTGCACTCAGTTGCCTTTAATCTAATCAAAATCACCCTCTGCAGTTGTGTGTGGAGAGTAGTTATGTAGAAAGTTGTGGATGCTCAGTTTAAAACGTTCCTTTGAACATTTTAAAACACTTTAAACTAAATTACTGATTATTTTGAGTAGTATCATCAAATTTGCTCGTTTATCAAAGGTGACATGTAAGGCTGAAAAGTTAACAGCAGTAATTCTTGGACTTCATGTGTGTCACAGCACAGCCCTAAACACTGTGTTCACTCACACATCAATGGGATTGAATTTGGCACCTCTCTAAATTTCTTTCAAACTTATTTGTTTTGTACAGCTGCAAATACTGAAAGCAGTTGTTGTGCTGACTCTGTTCCAAGAACTATTCCCCAACCTGCTCATGTGCACAGAAAGGATCAGGCACTTTTGAAATCCATCTTGATATGAGCCAGGACCTCTCATGAAAACAACAAGTAGTAAATCTCTCTGGATGCAGGAGTGATTTCCCTCTTGTTCCCGCTCAGTATTACTATTTATACTAGACTTTTAACCTGGAATAAAGGGGCTGCCTATACTTTGGTGATCCACCCTTTGGGCAGGGTGGACGTTTTGATAAAGAGAAGACCTTTTAAAGTTAGAGCAGTAGTAGAGAAGTTTCCAATAGATTTGCTCATTTATACAGTTTTATACCTTTCTCATAATTTTTTTTAAGTGACAAGAAGTCAGATATAAAAAACCCACAATCATCTTCTTTTCTGTAAGGATATGATATGTTAATATTATTTTTTTACTTGCTAATCACATTATTGCACTCTTCTTGGCAGACTGGAAGTATCTGTGGTGTTCCTGTACCATGGTGGCACTTCCCAGAGAGGGAACAGGGTGCACCAAGAGTTCTAAAGCTGCACGTTCTCCAGCAGGAGACAGGGAGAATTGAGATGGGGTTTATTTTTCTGTAGGCAAGAAATTGCCTTAATTCAGTGTTTTGGAGGCAACACAATAACCCAGACAGGCAGCAGCTCCTCACTCAGCCCAGCTGCCAGCAGAGGTCAGACTTTAAGCTGGCACCATCAAATATAAATGAGGGATTTCCCTTAGGTTTCCATACAAGTTGCTGTCAGTGGTGAAATGAAATTTTTGCCAGAATTCAATAAAGTAATGCTGGTTTCACACATGTTGAAAAGCTGTCCTGGTACCTCAGAGAGCTCATCCAGTCTCTGTCATCTCTAAAGTGTGATCAGGAAACAATATTCAATAGCAATTTAGGGCAGTCAGGCTTGTTTCTGAACAACAGCTTTGGAGCTGAAAAATAACCCTCATATAAATCAAAAGCAAACTGATGAAAATGAAAATTTCTCAAGTTAAAGAGGTCGGTAAATTAAGTTTCACTGGGCTATACCACACAAATTAAAGTCCCAAATACCATCCCACTTGCCATATAGACTTAGATTTACATAGCTCGTGAGGACTGATGGCTTTGAACTTCACCTGGCCTGGCTATTTCAGTTCTCAGCCAGAACATTCATTATCAGAGCAATTTTACATGTAACGAAAGGTAATATCAGCAAGTGACACAGTATTTAAAAATACCAAGTCAACTAAATTATTGTACTGTATGTCAGCTTACTCCTTGGACAATAAAATATGATAACTCATCCTAAGTACAAGTCCTTGGAAAACTGTAAGATGGATACCCTAGAGAGGCATTAAAATGGCCGGAGAAGGAGAGAAAGAGAAGTTACAAAATCCCTGACACTATTTCAGCAGAATGTGTGTTTCTTTGAAAGCATTCTGTGGCCTCTGCCAGCACTCAGCCTCTGCCTGGATGTATCAGGAGAGAGAAGGATGTTCCCTCATGTCCCTCCTCCTCCACCTCAGACTAAACCAGTCATTACAAAATCTCTCTTCTCGTTCTGTCATCCACTTGTGCATGAGCCTGTTGGGAAGCCCCTGTAAACTCCCTGTACCACATCCCTAAGCCCTGTACAGCACAGAATGACCTTGAAAAGGAGATCTGAAAAAAAGTATTTTAAGCCCAGCTGATGGGAATTATTACAATAGGATGTGTGGATCCCTCTGGATCCTGTCTGTCCTCCCGGAAATCTCTGTACATGGAAATGATTTGTTAGCAGTGATTTGAGCTGGTAGAGCTGGGTGAGGCTTAAGAGGGAGACTAACACAGCCCCTCAGTTGGTTTGGTTTGGTGAAAACCATCCAGATGAGACTGACACCCTCCCAAACCCATCAACGTGTGCCTCCAGTGTGTTATTCAGTAGGAAACCTGTTCAGTGGCTCCCAAGCCAAAGAATAAGGACACTTGTCCCTACTCCACTGAAGACAAAAATGTTTTGGTGCCATAGGGCTGTTTGTTGAAAAACAGCAGAAAGCATGAGTTTATTCTTTCAGAGTACCACTTTCTCTATGTTCTTTGGTGTTCAGTCAATTATGCAGCCCATACCTAAAGGAGGGAAAGTTAAAATACTGAATCTCAGGTTCGTAACTTGACTCACATATCGCGGGTGTCAAGGATGCTTAGAGAGGGAATTCTGCTTCAATATGAGCATCCTGCCAGTTTTCCATCTCTCCAGCAAAAGGTCAGGAGGGTTTAAACCCACATCCCTTTTGCTGCTAATCTGGTTATTTGCCACATTGTTTATCCTGAAGATCAAGAGCCCTTTGGATAGATTTGATACAATTTTCATGCACAGCACAGTGTATAATGCTGTAATAATAAAATTGTTAAAAATTACATGGCGGTGCTCAACAAAAGAGATTGGAATCATGGGAGACCTGATACCAAGGACAGCTATTTATCTGCTTTTTCTGTTGAAACTGGTAAGAGTCTGGGGAGAGGAAAGAAAATCTTCCCAAGGTTGAGTTACATCAGCCAGTGCAATTCATCTCCCAGAGGAAATGATGATGCCAGGCCTATCTTTAGGAATATTTAAAATTAGATGAGATAAAGTGCTGGGAGATGTCCTTCAGAAAAGGTTTGCTGATGACCTATATGGAACAACCCCTGAGACCTTCAACTGCCACGTTTGGGCAGTTCTGGGGCCCTGCTGATCTGCTGAGTGACCAACCAGGGCCTGACTTGGGGTACAGGTCTCTCTCCTTTCCAAACTTCTTTGGTGCTACCCCAGACTCAGAGTGGGCGTTCTCAGCTTTGGACTCAAAATCATCCTCCATCCAGACCTGAAACAGGACTGGGGCTGTTTCCTGAGAAATGTAAGAGCTGAGAGAGGAATCTGGATGAGGTTCTACTGAATGATGAGAGGGTGGCTTGCAAAACAACCTCTGACAACACTCCACAGATAAATCCTACTGTAGCCATCAAGTAGGATGACTGCTCAGGGACCACCAAATCCTTATGGAGTAGCTGCTCAGAGAGACTACCTCTTTCCTCAGGCCACTTACTCAAGGTTTCCTCCTTGATGGTGTGAATCCTGCAGTCAACGCTTCTCCCCGGGGGTGCCAGGGTGTCCTATAGGCAGCACCCTACAAACTCTGGTGGAAACTGGGCAATACCTATTCTCAGGCCTTTTGCACAGTGGTGAATTTCTCCTCTCCATCTCATTCCTCATCCCCAGCCCTCTTTTCTAAGAAAAATATGAGCTTGCATGGAAACACTTCTTTGTAAAGAACATCTGTGTCCTCCTGTGTGGTGAATCACTGACCTGCAGAAGGAGCAGGCCAAGGGAAGGCCACGAGAGGGATGGAGCTGAAATCAGAATGGAGAAGGTGGATGGCCAGGGTGAAGCAGAACAAAAGCCCACCCCTGTTAGAATTGTTTTATCCTTTTTCCTTGAGCTATAAATCCTGAAGCAAACGAGCCAGAGCCTCCTGAGGTCGACTCAATGGATGCACCACACTGAACAGAGACGGATTCGATCAAATACAGGGATTGTGTGGGTCACAAACATGAAAATGCTCAGTGTCAGTAAAATCTGCTTGGTGGGTAATTACTTTGTTTTTTCAGTTTCTCAGTTTCACCCATTAAGAAGAAATGGGCTGGAGCTGACTTTGGACTTGACGCTGGAATCTGTTTTCGATCAGCTCCGTGCTCCACTTCTGTCGGTGTCGTGTGCCTGTCTCAGGAGGCTTTCCTTTTTTTTTTTAGGTCTGTTTTGAAGGATAGCAGGTTGCTATTTTGGGAGACAAGATAAAAGCTGTTTGCTGAGATGGGGAGAGGAAACCTAACGATCTCCTTAAAACCAATCCCAGTTTCATTTACATTTCCACAGCCCCAGTCGATGTTATCCTGGGACTGCAACCTCCCTGGGTACTTTGGCCTAACTAGGTCTGGGAGTTGGTTTCCTCACTGGTTTGCATTAAGCTGGAAAGTACCAATCGGACCCCGGGAATTGGCTGCAAATCGCTTGTGAAATCCTTCTTAATGACAAACTCCACCAGGCCATGGAACAGGGCTTCAGTCACTTCCTTCCAGCCTCCACCACACTGTTCCCCTGACATGACCCCAGCTTCTCCCCTGGTTGGGAGGCTTCTCCACAGCTGTGACATAATGTTTTTGATGGCAGGGTTTGGAGGAATTCTGCTTGTGGCAAAGCAGGAATCTGCTTTGAATTAGCACTGCACATATTTATCAAGTCTGCATAGCATGGCTGCCTGTTGACAAAAATCCCCTCTCCTGTCCCCGCAGGTTCCCAGCTCAGCTCGGTGACCTGCCAAGGGTCGGGGGAAGAGCAGTTGCTGGTGTCTGGGAGCAGCCCAGAGAAGGGGCAGCAGGAGGGTGATAACCCAGGTGTGATGCCCAGAGCCAGGCTGGCTTTTGATTGCCAGATCCTGACTTTTGGGTTGACTGAAGATGGTCAGCACTTCCAGGACTCCAGTCCTAGTGCTGGCTGTGTCCCCCCTGCTGCTGCAGCCCCTTAGCTGGAGTGATCCCCTCTCCAACATGTTGGTTAGATCACAGCAGATCAGTTCATCATCTGGAAAAGCTATGGCACAGGGAAGAGGATTGCACAGTGACCTGGAAACAGCAGCTTTGCTTTGTGGGATCCTGCTTTTAAAGGTGCTTTACCACAGTTGCTTCCAAGAAAAGCAAACATTGCCAAGTACCCGGGAGCAGCCCCAGTTCCCATTAAAGCCACCTACGCTGCTCAGCTAAAGCTGGGCAGGAAATTCTTCTCTCTTCATGTCTAAATATTTAAGACCTATTTATTTATTTTAATTCCTCTTGTGCATAGGGATAAAACACAAATCCTTCAAAGGTTTTGCTTATTATGAAAAGTAGCAACAGAAATAGACTCATCTAAAAATAGCCAGTTATTTAGGGCAGCCCCGAGTAGTGGGAGACAGATCCTGAGGCTTGATTCCACCAAGGAACGTGGAGTCTCCAGCATCCTACACATGTATCCCAATGACAAGGTCATGGCATCGTTGGGTTGTGACCGGAAAGACCGTCCTGGCTGGAGAACCTTTCCTGGAAAACTGCATCTCACTCAGCCACTTTCTACACTGAATTTTGCCACAGTGTAATTTTCTAATGAAAAACTGTTTTTTTATAAAACCCCAAACTGTTTCTTTTTTTTTTTTTTAATATCAATTTCAGAGGAGAAACAACCACACCATGGTTTTCTTTTCCTAAAAATGTCACATCTTCAGCCCAAAAGTTTATTGCTGTTCGTATAGACGTACAAAATGTGCAGTTGCCCTTTGAACAATAAAATTAATTGGTGTGCTGGATAGTTAACAAAATCAACAAATATGGGCTCTAAAAGTAGTTAAATGAGGAAAGCAGCTCCTGGTTTTGGAGCTCTCTCCTGACTATCTCTTGCAGAGCATCCAAAGCCCTGGGAAGGAATACAGAACTGTATGAAAATGACTAAGAAAAAAGAGAATCATGAAAGTTAAGTGAGCACTGAATGAAAGCAAAATGAAAACTTGATGTCACCAAGAAAGAAAAATGTCACCACTTAGATTCAGGAGGAGAAAAGCACCAAGGTGGGAGATGAAAGAATAATGCAAATCTAGGCAATTAATAAGGTTCCTTCCATCTCAAATCCACACATACAGCCTTGATTTGTTAACTAAGATTTCAGAGAACTAATCCCAGTAATGAAATCCAGATCTGAGACACTGCAGAATAAACAAACAGCTTACCAAGGTAGAGCCAGCATTTGCTGGGGTCCTTACTCCTTTCAGAGTTCTGTTTCCTCTTGTCTTGATTAGTCAGTAAAACTCTTGGGACTGCACATGAATTATGGTCTGGCAGATGTGGACTGTGGTACTGAGGGATTTCTCCACATGCTGAAGGAAACCTGCAGGTTCCCAGTGCCCCTTGAGAACGTGGGGTATTTGTGCACGATGTGTATCAGGGCAGGAGGAGGAAGTAACACCCACTGCAGAGAAACAGAATCACTGGAAAAGCAAGTGAAAGTGGGGTTTATTTTTTCCTGGATGTGCCATAAGGTTACACAGATGCCTGGATCTGCACGGCCAAGCCGAGACCAGTCAGTGCTGCAGCCAACAACATGCAATACTTCAAGGCAAAGAAACACGCTTGGCTTCCAGCTGGAAAGGGAGCCCGAGCTTTTTGTTGCACTCCTAAGCTATTGTAATGTTTGTATCAATTTAAAACAGACTCTTGGGGAGAGTACAAAAACAGAGATGAATTTCCAGGCTGAGACCTCAGATGCCAAATTGTAAACCCTTGGCTGAAGGGTCTTAGGGTAGAAACAACTGCACAGCATTAACTGCATAGCAGTGGTTCCTGCAGGAGCCATAAGAATAAAGAGAGCATTTAGGAAAATTGTGAGGCATTTCATTTGGGCTTTAGTGCAAGGTCAGAGGATGCAAGCAGCTTTGGGAGGAAAAAAACGCTGCTTGGGAGTAAAAAGAGCTGCAAGTGAAGCCCTAGTCCTGCAAACTTTATTCACAGGAGCTGTTGTGTTGATGGGAACATCTGTCCAGCGGGAACAGTCCTCTGAGCCCAGGCTGGCTCCACCTTGCAGGCCCATGTAAAGAGATCATGTCACTGTGCAATGGCACTGAAATTAAGGGACAGTTTCCCCATGAGGAAATAGAAACTCTCCCATGCTCACACAACCACTGGGAGGAAGGACAGTAGATCACTTTTAGTGTTCTTAATTTATCTGAGCTATTTTAAAACTACAGGTCCCTAACCCAAGTATTAGATCTGTTTAGTTTTTAAAAAAGATGTTCCTAAAAGGGTTCTTCTTGTTTATTTTTCAGCTTTGTTTGTTTGGTTTTTGGCCATGGAAATGTAGTTCATTGAAGAGGTTTGATGTGATTGTACCAGGATATCAAAGAAGCCTGAATTAGTGATGTGTTATGGGGCTTGGAAAACATGACCCAATTCCTACAATAACAGCACTCTCCCGAGGTGTGAGAGCTGTTACTGCCCCACAGCCACGTAGCAAAGGTGCCAGTGTTTGGGTGCAATCCTGGGGCCTGATTCCAATGGTTTTTCCGCTGGATTTTCCCCCAATGCCCCCAGACACACACAGCAGCAATGGGCACTGGGCAGCCTGGCACAACTCTGAGGTACCAGGGCTAAGCACAACCTGTTTACCATTTGAAAATGAGTAATTCTGTGTATGATTCATTGAGCCTTGTTGTTCCTTGGAGCAGCCAAACAGGAATTTTAGACATGTTATTTTATCGCCACAGTCAACAGGGGAACTTTCTCTTTTCCATGGTTTTCAGAAAAATGGGGGAGGTTGGTGAGGAGATGCCGACAAAGAAGGAAAATTTATCATTTTTCCTTTGAAGTCTCCAGTTCTGAACTTGATTAGAGTCTTCCATGTGTCCTGTAGGGACTTTGACCCTCTTGACACAATCTCTTAGCCAGTGAGGTGCAGTGGGGACTCGGTGCAGCCAGGACTTCGATCTCCTTTCCTGGGTGTCTTATTCACCAGTGGAACAAGATCCTTCACAGCAGATCCAAACTGGTCTTGTGCTGGAAGCAGCAGTTCAGCCTCTCTGGCATTCCCGCTTTGCATGAAGTTTACAAGTGGGATTTTACAATTTTATCATGTGCCTCCCTGTGCTGACATGAGACCCCATTGTAGTTTAAAGGCAAAATAAGTCTGCAGGTGTGTTGTTACATGGTAGGAGGATTACAGAGCTGTAATCCATATCTCCATCAATAAAACAGAAGGCAATAAAAGGGCTTCTGTAGGAACCTGCTATTTGCAAACTTCTGCAATATGTGAATTAATCTGTTCCACTGATAATTCCTTAAATGAACATTTATTAGTGAAGACCTGAATCCTGAGGATTTGGAGAATAGCAACATGCAAATCTTCTTTGCCCTTCCCATTAAGCCCTGCTATGACTGTGAGGTTTAGGAGCTGCAGGCCTTGCTGACCCTCCAGGACAGCCACAGGAAGAGGGAGGAAAGGAAATCGCTTTGTATTCACATCCAAATATAAAACCAGCTTGATGTTCTTGTCTCCCTCGTCAAGCAAGTCACGTTCCTTCCCCCTCCTGCCTTCACCCAGCACTGCAAAATCAGTTCACTTTGGTGACTCCTTAGTGCAAAGCCCAACAGAAGAATTAATCCAGGTACAAATTTGAATATTTTTCGATTTAAAATGCGAACAGGATAAAATCTGCAGCTTCAGCTCTTCTGTTTTCTTAAAAACTGCTCCCCCCAATCCTGGGCAGGTTTCAGCAAAAGATAGAAGGGTGCTTTGAGTTACAAAAGACCTAGGCTGCCTAATTCTTGTTCCAAAGCAGGGTGAGGTTCCTCCTGAAGCTCACAGTGAGGGTATCCTGCCCTGGCCACCCTCTCTGGTCCCATTCCAGGCCAGGGTGGGCAGCCAGGGTCCCACAGTGTGCAGAAAGATGCTGTCTGGCTTTGAGAGAAGGCAGCAAAGATCCAGAGTCATCCCAAGACAAACCTGTGTCCCCACAAGTTCCGTCTGTCTCCCTCAGATCTGGGAGGAACATGTAAGGTGCTGACAAGCCCTGAGATTTTGGGTTGCTCTAAGGAGTTAAATATATATTGCTGTGCCATGAGCTGCTTTCCCAAAGCAGAGCCCAGCTGGCAGCACCTCCCATGGGAAGGGCAGAGCTTTGGGCAGTGCTCTGGGAGGGGTGGATTTGCACCCTCAGCCTGTTCAGGGGTTCTTTGTGCACCCAGCCTGTCCTTCTGCTCAGAACTTTCATCTCTCCAGGTTTTAAAGAAACTAGGGTTGGCCCCACCCTGCTGTACAACTGCAGTGCTATTTACCACTCTGAGAGGAAATCCCATGTCACAACCCCCAGGAGCACAAGGAATAATGTCCGGAATTCCTTTATCTGTGACTAGGACTGGCTCAGGCTCTTTCCCGTCTCCTAAGTGTACACAAAGATATTCTTTTCTTTTGTCAAGGCAATGGGCCCAGATTTTAGTGATGGTTTATTAAAAAAGAAAAGACTTTGGCAAGACTCAAGAATAAACGTTCTCTGACTTTAGACCCTTTTGTTCTTCAGGGTGAAAAGTGACTACAAAGAAGAAGGAAAACTGAATCACTGGTCCTTGCCCTCCACCATAAATTTGACCTTCACTGTTTTTAAAGTGCCTAAAATTGGTGTCCTGGGCCAATCAGGGAAGTAGAGTGATAAGCTTCTCTCCATGGCTGCTCTGCATGATGATTTGCTTTAAAGTGATCAAAATGACTCTGTGAGCATTGCAGTTTTTTGAACCCTCAGCTCCAAGGCTTCTGTCCATGTCTTCATTGCCCATCTACAGGTTGTACTTATCCATTTGCAGAGCAATGCAGTAAAAGGCACTACTGGACACCAGGAATCCTGAGGGCAGTGCTCCCCTTGGATGAGAGGTTGGGAAGGAGTGAGATGCGCATGTACTGAAGTGCCCCCCTGCACATGGATCCAGAGCTCTGGCCATTCCCTGCTCCCACCAGACCTTGTGTCCTGCTCACACTATGAAGCAGAACATCAGGGGTGCACGTGGCTCCCTGAGACATCCTCCCAGGGTGACAGGATGAGCTGGGAGCCCTCAGGGATCCCCCCTGCCATCCCGAGCAGCTCTAGATTCCTCTGCTCTGGGGGTGCTGCCCTTTGCCTCCTCCCAGGCCCACAGAACAATGCAGGGTGCAACCTGGACCACCAGTTCCAGGAGAGAGGGGAGGGAAATCTATGGCAGGAAATGGTTGGGAGCAAGGAAGTTACAACAGAAATTCTGGCACCAGCATTCTGGGGGAGGCGGGGGGAGCAGGCAGGAGAAGGACTCTTTCCAGGAAAAGAACATTTGTGTCAGATACTTCCAAAAATAAAATATCATCATGTCAGAGAAATGTTCTAAATATTGGCAGCGCTGCCCTGGTTTGGCCCGCCACTCTTTTCAGCACTCTTGCAAATCCTTTTCAAAAATGTGTTTATGATCCATCAATCTTGAGTCCCCTCACACAAAAAGAAGGGCACATGCCAATGGGAGACCCCAGAGCAGCCCTCAGTGATTCATGGCACCCTCTTCTCACTGGCTGGTGATATTAGGAAGCTGACAGCCTTGTTGCAGTACAAATAACTCCCCAGCTGGAGTTTACTGGCTCTTTTATTTATATTCCTACAGCGCACAGGCAATGCCAGATGTGCTGTCCCTGATTCATGTATATTGTGCTTGATGTCTCTCATCAGAACCAACCTTGGGCTAAATCCAGCAGCTAAACTGTTTTTTTTCCAAGATAAATATTTAGGTAAGTCTGTGATTGGCAAGAACCTGTCCCTCCCTTTGCATCCCTTTAAAGCTGAAATAAAGGTGGCAGCTCAGAGCATGAGCACGTCACAGACGTCGTCTGCACAGGAGGAACGCGCTGCACTCTCACTGCCAGGTAAACAGATCTCCAAAGGAGGGAGAGTTTGGCAAGAGAGGACTTTCCAGGGGCTGCAGCAGGAGAATTTACACAACGCTGCGTCCATGTGCTGGATCACAGCATTGAATTAGCACCTGCTCTTATCTGTGCACTGTCAGGCTCCCTCCTGTCTCCAGGGCATGACAGACAGTTGGTGGCAGACGCTGTCATGGGCTCTGACTACAGGGGGAATAAATTACACTGCTGGTCCTGCCTTTTGTGAAGTGTGGATGTGTGGAATATGCTGGCTTTGGAGGCCTGGGAGTTGCAAGTCTTGATTTTCCTTTGCCCTCTGTTCTGGTTCACCAAGTGCCGGTCGCAGGAAGGTTTCCGTGCTCGGACAGCATCTGGAGAGGCTGTGTCTGGATATGGGGGCTTTTCCTGGCTGGATATGTGGGCTTCTCCTTGCTTGCTGATAAGCTCACTTATTTCTCTGCTTACTGAGTGACCTACACTACCTGAATAAAGGTGTCCTGACAATGGCCTCTCTTTCCTACTTTGGGATCTTCCACAATTCCCACAGCTCTGGCTTGCCTGTCCTGCCCACATTGGAGGGACTGCCTTGACAAGAAGCCTTTCCAGAGCAGGAAGGATGGTCTGGCTGTGCAAGGCTCAAGTGAAGGGACCGAAGGAGAAATTCAGGGTAGCTCTTGTCTTCCTCAAATGAGTGATTTCACCGTGGCACAGCCCACGTGCCAGTTAACCCAGAACTACCCTGCTCACAACGAAAGCACATGATGTTTTAAACTCCTGAGGGAAAGCCTGACTGTGAGAACTCAATTCATGCAAATCAAGTGAATTAGTCCCTTCCATTTCCTTGCATTATCACTTTGCAGTCAGTGACAGTGATTTAAGGCCACCTTCCTCAGGATTTGGGCTTTTATTTCATAGCTTTATTTACTTGCTCTCAGTTTTGCAGTCTGTCTGCTGCAAGGAGGAGATGAACCCTTGTATTACAAAACATCCTGGCCAATATTCACTGTCATGGATCAGAAATCTACCATGGATCAAATCTATGGTAGATCTATGGTAAATCTATGGTAGGATCACAAATCATACCCCATGTCAAAAGGACTCATGGTGTCACTGGTATGTCCCAGAAGGGGAAACCCCTTCCTATATCGACAGGATTTCTTTATTAGTTGCTGCAAAACTCTGTTTCAAAGAGATGAGACTGTTGTGCTACAGAAGGAGAAGGCAGTTCTTGGTGTCACCAGCCCAGGGGCTCTGACCACATATGTGTCTGTTCTGACAAATGCTGATTTGGGGTGCAGGGATTATGGGGAGTTCACAGCCTGACAGTGCTGAGATCACTCCTAAAGGCAGGCAAACCCCGCAAACTCAGCACAACATACCCAAATTCTGGGGGGGTGGATGATCAGGAATACCTCCCTATTTGTATCCTGCCTGATACCTCCTTTTGAACGAGGTCAGAAAAGATTGTTATTCCCATCAGAGTGTCGCTGTGTTGAAATGTGGAATTTTTCAGGAATTTTTCATTAATGTTGGCTCTGGCAGATAAAATACTGGCCATGCCAAAGACAACATGCTTGGGAATATGTTGCTCTGGAGCACGAAGATACCGTCCCTCAGCACTGCAGTTCATGCAGTAAATGGATTGCCCCAGCTGACAAATAGAAAAATAGCATGAAAACTGATAACGCCCAGGAATTTTGTTTTACCTATATATTTCCATCCTAATTAAAATGCCAGCATAGCATATTCCAGTGAACGCTCATTTTTGTTGTTCAGTTTTAAGTGAGAGAAACTGCTTGGTAAAAGATTAGGCAACTGTAATTCTAGTTTAGCCTGGATGGAAAGATCCACTTTCTAGCACTTCAATAATTTCAATAATTTGGTCTTTTTTTGATGGCTTAACTACCTGTGAAAAGAGAAATAATAATCAGTCATGTATAACTGAAGCAGAGGCCAAAGGGAATTCAGGAGCCTTTCTGGGTTGTCTTCACAAAAGTACTTTGCTACAGGGTAGGTAAGGAATTCATAATGAATGTCATGGATAAACCCAGCCAACCCTAATCCTGACCCTACACAGTGCCCAGGCACAATACTGACCCCAATCCTGACCCTACACAGTGCCCAGGCACCACACTGACCCCATCTGGGCTCCTCTTGTCCTGTTGGCTGCTGTCCTACCGAGATGTCTTTGTACCCTCTGGACACAGAAATGTGTGCTTAAAGTAAATACTTAAAGATCTGCTGCTTGGGAAAAACAAAACACTTTCCAAAGAGGAACAATGTCTCTTTTTATCCTTCTTCCCACCCTTCCTCAAGCTAAAGTACTAACAAATACTAACATAAACATTAGAGCTTTGGTAGCTGAGGTTTGAGAAGATCTGTGAAATGGGTTGCTTTGTGTGTATCATTCAAATGTGTTTTGTTTTCTGCGTGGCTATGCCCACTCTCTGAGGGCCTTTGTGGGTGCAGATCCAATACAGTGTGCCCAAAAATGAGAATATTTTGGGGGGATCGTGACACTTAAACCTGAGCTGTAGGTTTGGGCAGGTGCAGCTGTCATAGCAAAACATCCTGGCTGAGGAAGGAGAAAGCCAAAACGGCAATAATAATAGTAATCATCAGTCTGCATTTCTAAGAGGAATTGTGACTTGGCTGAAAAAGGATTTAACCTTGCAAATGTTTGTGGGGTTGGTAAGTAATTGCTGTTCTATACTGCTGGAAACTGAAGACAGATAAGTATCTTCCTTAAGGTCACACAGGCACCTGCAACACCAATTAGAGCTCTAGGAAATTGGCTCCAAGGTCTATGCTGAGCTCTAGGATCATCCAGGGAAGGGCTCTCCTGGGTGTCTGCAGAAGCTGGAAGGAGCTGGCCCCAGTGAGTGTCTGGTGTGGAGGGCAGTGTCCTCTCCTCTGAGGGTGGCCGGTGGGCCAAGCCTGTGGGGCAAGGAGGAAATGAGGATGTCTTTGAGCCCTTGCTGCAGGATGTTCAACTGCATCTCTCTGCTCCTCCCTAAAGGGCGCAAGTTCCAGAATGAGTGTGCTCTGGGAGATGGGGGTTTCTCCTTTGGCTTCCCAACTTTGATAAATCCAGTATTCCTTTGCACAGCCTGATACCTATGATCACCTTATTTCTACTGGGATGAGAGCAGCAAGAAAGCCAATGGGCTGTGGGTGTGTGAGGGCCACCTTGCTCTAAGGAGAGGGAAACTCCTTCTGAACATCAGCACAAACCCTCAGTCAGTCACACTCCAGGCTCATTAACCAGCTCTCCAAGAAGTACCTCCAACGTAGATGTGCACAGGGGAGATGAGAACAAACTCTCAATCTGGAATTCTCTAGCTGTAAAAGACACTCAGCAGGGGAATCCATTAAATCAGGGCTGCAAATTAGCTTTGCAAATGTCTCTGTGCCAGAAGACACAGACAGAATGAAAACCAAGAGGCTTCTTGGAATGTAGATGCAATTGGAGCGACGCTGCACCAGCGTGTGTGCCACAGGCACTTCACTGTGCAGACCGAGGGGCTGAGGGAGGTGCCACGTTAGAAGAAATTCAAGGGAAAATGTAGCCCTGCAAGCCTTGTATATCAATGCCAGTGACTTCTGACAGCTTGGGCCAAGCCTATCACAGCATCCCAGTCCTAATCTTTATAACCTTAAATGCCTCCCTATCCTTGCAGCTTCAAATGGCTTTTCCTCTGGTGATGGAAGTGAAAGATGAAGCAAATCTACTGTGGTTCCTGAGCTGCTTTTCCTCTTCAGAACATCGATGGCCCCCTCCCTCCAGGGAGGAGGGGAAATGCTGATCCCCCTGACGTACAGAGAGCAGAGCACCACAGCAGAGAACAGACCTGTGCTGTGGAGAGGAGTGCAGGGCCACAGTGCCCAGAGCACGGCAGGCGTGAGTGGGCACCCACAGACTGCAGTTCCTGCAGGGACTGAGCAGCCCCCACACTCACACTGCAGGGAACACAGTTGGAATTCCCTCAGCCATTCCCCCTGCAGAAATTCTGGGTGTTCCCCCATCATACCCTGCTGCAGCCCCTGTTCTGGAGTCGATGCTGCCAAAGCCAGTGCAGCTGTGCCCCAAGTGACCTCCCCTGAGGTGTTTGTTAAAGGGGGGGGGGGGGCAAAGTGGAGTGACTTAAACATCATGGCTCATGGCCAGCCCACCTGAGAGCCTTGATTTGGAGCACCTGATAACAGCCCCCACCCAGCTGAGCCACCTCTACCTCCTGGGCTGGTCCCCTCTGCTTCTGGAGCTCCCACTCCCAGGAACATCCCTCAATGCACCATCACATCTGCCCAAAGCACTTCCACGTCAGGCCTCTGCCTCTAACAAGGCAGCAATTCAAGGCAGAGGAAGACATCAAACCAAATTATGCCTGAATTCATGTTCCTAAGAATGTAAAGGAAATGCAGCCAAAATGAACTATACAAGCCCAGAAAGTTAATGTATGCTCGTTTGTATATCAGCCCATTGTCCAGGGAACTCTCAGTTTCCTCTTGGGATCTATAATGAATAGACCTATAAGAGAATGTTGTGGTGGCAGCAATTTCTCTTTTCCTACCATTTAACTTAGAACAATATAGAATCAAAACAGAAAGGCAGCCTTTCAAAGGCTGGCAGTACAATACACACTATAGGACATCAACCATTTAACTGAGGAGCATGAAGGAGACCTTTGCCCTATGTATGCTGAGAATTCCTCTCAGTTCCTTTATCCTGAGAATTCCGCTCAGTTCCTTTATCTTATACCCTGCAAGGAGATCAACATCCAAGATACTCTGCTTACATCCCACCCCACCCAAGTGTCACTACTCTGCTTTCACTACCAGCAGATGTGAAGACCAGAACCGAGATAAGCAGAAAGAATTTAAAACAGGAAAGATGACTAAAGGAATTGGGCTGCTCTGGGCTCTCCTCTCTTTTTTTAAGTCTGGTCAGCTTAGCTCTAAATTAAAGAAGACTTATGGTGACACCAGACAAGACCAGATATATTGGTCAGTCTGGGAATTGAAGAATCAGCAGCCCAAAAAAACAGCTCTGCAAAGCTTTAGCTGCCTGATTCATCAAGGTGAGGTGTTTACCCCAAACCACAATGGTGATGGTGTTAATGATGCCAATGTTAACTGTCTTTGCTACTCCAAGGATGCAAAAGGAATGCTTTGAAAGAGTTTAAGCACTCTCTCAGAAATGTCCAGAAGCTGCAATAGCAATCCCAGAGTCACCGAACAAAGCCTTTGACATCTCCCTCATACACATCTTTAAAGATTAAAGATTACGCTTGACCCTTGATTCAGGAAAAGGATTGGTTCACCAACAAGGTGATCTCCACCTCAGCAATCAGAAAGTGTTGTCACACTAGCTCTGATATGAAGAAGCAGCAGCAGCCACCCGAGGAGGAGGAACAGTGGCAGCACAGTTGGAATGCACATCCCTCCATATCCTCTCTGCACAAGGAGAAAATCTTTGGTGGCTTTTTCTGTGCAGCAAACCAGCCCCTGAAGGCACTGCAGCACTGCCCAGGCGATGTGAGCTGCCCTGGGCATGTGCAGCCCCTGGAGCAGCTAGCTGTGTTCAGAAGGGCTCCAATTTATGCTGGCCAGGGATTAATGCCCTCAGCTTTGTGTCATATTTCTGGCCAAGAAGATTCTACCCAGTCATTTACCTTACAATGATTATTCCTGTTTTCCCAAGCCTGTTTCTGAAAGACACCTCTTTTCTTTTTAATGTAAACTATCTCGAAAGCAGGATTTTTATATAAAAATGGCATAAATCAGGAAGATATTGGGACCAAAATTTTTAGGTCAAATGGGCAGACTAAGGGATGTCCCAGGCACAGGGAGGCAGAAGGGCAGGATGTCAAAGTTGCAATGCCAGACCACAAATCCAGGTGGTATTTCAAAGTCTACATTAATGTTTTAAAGTACAGTGATACTGTGATATTGGAAGAACAAATGACCATGAACTGTGGCTATGCCAACTCTCCTCCATGGAAATCAAAACTAGCTCAGCTTTAGCTTTTCCAGTAATCTCACTTTGAGCACAGAATTTTCAGCTTTACTGCCCTGATTTTCTCATAAGTGCAGGACAGGTTTGGCAAATGAAAACTGAGATTTATACCCAGGCAAAAGTGTCTCCTTTCCTCTTCTTTTGTCGTTCTGCCAGAAACCCTCCAGAAAGCTGAAGATACTGTCGTGAAGAATGTTAAAACAATTTGTGCACATATTCTTGGGATGGGAAAAAGAAAACCTTTCTCTTGGGAGCATTAGTCTGCACTTGCAGGCTTGTGGGATGTCGTGGTGCCTGTTTGTGGATGCCTGCCCTGGATGATATTGTGTAGCAGCTCTGACATGCCAGATAGGAAATAAGGTTACTAGTTTCTTTTTAATGACAATATAGCAACCAAAGTTATGCACAAAATTCAATAGAGAGCAATTTCACTCACCAGAAGAAGGCACATGACTTCATGATTTATTAAATTGAATTAATAATTGCATTTCACCATGTAGGTTTGAACATTACTTTTGAAATACAGAGCAGACAACAATAAAGAAGGCAAAGTATGTGGCTAATTTATACCACAGATCTGAATAAATAGACTAGATCAGAATAATCTCATGTCTCCAAAGTAATAATAATAATAATAATAAATCAGCCTTGTATACATAATGAAAAAACTTCCTGATGGGACTGTAGTGTACAACTGGAGCCAGATGGGGGGAACCCTTGACATGCCCTGCTCAGCAGCCTCCTGTTCTCCTGAATTCACCTTCCCAGGCAGTTCCTCCACCCCAGGAGTCATGCCATACTGGGAATTCTGTTCCGACCTGCACTTCTCTGTCATTAGAG
This sequence comes from Manacus vitellinus, assembly GCF_001715985.3. Classification (NCBI taxonomy): domain Eukaryota; kingdom Metazoa; phylum Chordata; class Aves; order Passeriformes; family Pipridae; genus Manacus; species Manacus vitellinus. The sequence continues at coordinate 2,935,371 of NW_021940704.1, forward strand.
CAGGGTAATATTGCCCAAATTGACCCGGGGAGTGAAGCTCGTGTTTATTTGGCTTGTTGGGAAAGCCATGAGAAAACAGTCCAAGTGGGAGCACAGCCTAGAAACCCTGCAGCAATTCCAAACCTATAAATACATCACACTGTTTATCTCCTTGTTGATGTATCAGTGGATTAAGTAATAAAACTGTTAACAGAATCATTTGTGGCTTCATGGTAACCACTGGCTTTGCTTTCCCAGAGACCCATGGTATCATCAGACTTGAAAAAGTCATCACTGAGTGGGATGATGAGCTGTGAGAAGCACACTTTCCAAGTGAGATGGGCCAAGTGCATGGAGCTCCCAGCCAGGGGAGGCTCTGCCCCAGGCAGTCCCTCCCCGCGGCACAGTCTGCTCCCTTCCTGCTGACCCAGGAGTTGGGGGATTAATCACTCTGATAATTCCTATTAGGCCAAACTCTGTTCCCTTGCCTTAGCCGTTGCTGCATCCTTACAACAGATGATTTGCCAAGACTAAAGGAAAGTTGTTTTAAGCATTAGAGCCTCCAGGAACCTGAACAGAGCAGAGTTTGTGCAGCCAACACAAATGTGCAGGGAGGATGTCCGCCAAGCACTCGGGAGCGGCAGCAGGGCTTGGTTGGTGTGATGCCTCACACAGCTGGGGGTTGCTGCAGGGCCACAATTTCCAGGTTCCTTTGCTTCCTCACAGTGAAACAAATCAGGATTTTCCAGCAAGATTGGTAAAATTGCTGCCTTTCTGAAGCAGGCAGTGAGGGAGCAGCTCTCAGTCAGTTCTCTTCTCCCTCAGATTCTACCACAGAGTATGTAAACAACCACAATAAAATAAATGTTCTCGGACAGACAATGGACAATTCAAACACAGGCCATTGTCTTCAGCCAAGCAGAGCTTTAAACCCACGGAACTGAGAGGGAAAGCTTGCCCTCAGTGCATGGACACAAAATAAAAATAATCCAGACATCATCCATTTGTAGAGAAAAAATGTGGCAGGCCAAAAGGTTACCTGATTCTCTCTGCTTCACACCATGTAATAGCTTAAATTGTGTTCAAAAGGTTTTCAGGCTGACATCATTGTTTACATTCACTTGAATCATCCTTTAATTGTAGCAGTACAAAATCCTTTTAACCAGCCAAGCTCACTGTGCAGCTCGATCCTGCTGTGTCATGCAGCAAGAGCTCCTGCAACTTCCTTGCCTCGTATACATCCAGAAAGAGATCTGGGAAAAGCATTTCTCCCCACACCTGTGAGCTGCATTATAATTTCTACTGATGTTCCTCATGGGTTTAGAAGCAAAGCAGTCCCTGTGCTTCCAAGCAGTGGAAGCTCATCAAGTCCTTTCCCTCATCCTTGCAAATCAGTGACAGCGTTAACTGAGGAGTGAGACAGCACTGGGTGGAGTGGGAGCTCTTCCCTAAGCAGAGAGGGATGTACCCAGTGCTTCACAACATGGCACCTGGAAGATTTATTTTTCTGCAAGGAAAGACAGAGACCTTGAGGTTTGCAACTGATAATCCACAGGGCTTTACTTCCCTCCTTTCAAACACGATCCCACGCGCCTTCCTGTGCCGAAGGGTTCCGGGCAATCTCTTCCAACAGGCATTTCCTGGATGGAGCCTATTGTGATTGGGATTGCCCACACCAAGGGTTTCCAAATGCTACTGTGTGGGCATGTGGGATGGCTCCTGTGGGAGCCACTTCAGGCAGCTGGAAGAATAAATGAGGAAGCAGAGGGGGAAATCACATTTTATAGCTCCTGGAGGACACACTGGAGTAGGTGTCTGCACATTAAAGGTTTGAAACAACGACCCCTGCACAACCCAACCCAAAATTTTGCTCAGGATCAGCTTTCAGGTATGATCCCTATTGCTGCAAAGGGCCAAAGTGAGCCCTCCTCAGTAGCTGGGAGGGAATTGAGGATGAGAACTGGGATTCTGGGAGGCCCCACACTCAACATCACCACTGCAGGCTCTGGGGACTGGGGGGAAATTGCTTTAACTCCTAAATGATTGTTTTCATCACTGATTTCAGTTAATGAGCTATGAGTTCACAGCAAACAGGATGACTGCCTCCCAGATTAGCTGCTTCTGTGTGTTAGTGTGGAGTGTCCCTGTGAGCAGCCCCATTTTACTCACAGCTATAGAGGAATAGGCAAATATCCCCATGGTGGTTGGTGCTTTTCCTGCAAACTGACCTTACTGTATCTGTAAGGAATAATCCAAGGTGAGCAATTTCTGAGCTGTGGGCTCTAAGGAAGCAAACATTTTAGCAGAGGTGGTTTAGATTCATGGGGATTTTGTAAAAAATGGAACAGGTAATGACTAGGTCAAGCTTCCTTGACCCTCAAATCAAGAACAATCCCAGCAGGGCTGAAAACTCCCCTCTCCACTTCCTTGGCAATCATGTTCCCACAGTTCAGAAAAACACAGGAAGATCTAAGGAAACCTATGTGGAAATGCAGAAGACAAAGGCAAGAGATCTGAAAATAGAAGGCTGGTCCATATATTTCCTTTACATTCCAGGCCTGAGTTTAGTTTTTGGCTGAATTTTGAAATCTGGGGGGCCATATGCTTTTGCCATTCCATGCAAGGCACAAAGGAAAACTGGCTTGTTCAGATTTCCATCAATCAAAGGGTTAGATGAGCTTCTTTCCTTGTTGCTCAGTAATTTCAAGAACTCCTCAGTGCTAAAAGCTCTACTTCTTAGAGCCACAACAAAAGCCCTGCACACTGGTTACACATGCACCATGCATGAGCTGTGACTCCTTCTACATTTCTATATACTGGAAGACTTGAAAAAATTAGTTCTTGTAAAAATTCAGTGCAGCAGGAACAGTCTGTGCATCTGCTTGAAAAAAACGAGAGAGTCAGCTGCAGGTCTCAGGCAGTCCCACTTTGGCTTGACAAAAACTTCTACACCAGGACAGTCATAAAGGCAAACTTCATTTTGGGACAGAGAAGAGAGATGGTGCAGATCCCTGTTGTGGAAGGGCTGATAAATTCCTATTGGCGTCTTCTAATGTAAAAATTCAAGGAATCCTGAGCCCTGAGGGGAGTTTAGGAGACATCTAGGAAAGGAGGGGGAGAGCAGAAGAGGGATGTAGGATTGTAGTGGGGACAAAAAGTATGTGCTGTAAAGAGAGACTAATCCAAGGACTTGGAGATGAGGGTATTGGAGTGACTCACAAAGATGCCCACAGACTTACTCACTTTCCATCATAAAGCAGTTCACAGACGTACTCCCCATCCATCAGAATGCATAGTTGTGTTACACTGAGTAACAGACTAATACCAAAGTTAACAACTGCACAGCTCAGTTCTCTGAGTACATGAATTCATTGCTTACATTTCCAGAGCCTTTGGAAGCCTGTCTAGCACTCAGCAGTGAGGGATTTGCACAAAGTGGGCAGCCATCAGTTTTGCTTATCACGGCCTCATGAGATCAGGCTCCCTCCCTCCTCTGCACCTTCCTCCTCCCCACTGAGGCAGCAGCTCATGGACAAGCCTCTGAGGGCACACCGTAGTGCCCATGGTTTGCTCTAACCTTGCCTGGCTCCTGGTGATTGCAGCTCTCTGCTGCTCAGTCCTGCTCTCTGGGGCAAGCCTCAAGCAGGCACTTCTGTTAAATGCCATTTACAGATAACAACCTCAGCTGTTTCGCTTTGGCAGCTCCTCCTATTTTCTCTGTGGCCTTAAAAAGGAAAATTAAAGAAGTGCCTGACGTGGTGAGGAGATCAGTACTCTATTACACACGTTCTATGCCAGCTGATCTGGGTGGCCAATTTTTCTTGGGGGCTGTGACTGAGGACAGTTAGATGCTCTTCCTAAAGAGCACTGAAGGAACAGGAATGTCCTGATTGGCACTCAGAACCTTCATGTCCTGTCAGTCATCTGAGCTGCTTTCTGAAAGAAAACACTAGGGACACATTTATTTCATTCCCAGCTCTTGTTTAGATACTCCAAATATCTTTTAATTACTTCCACTGGTAATTCCCATTCCAGTAACATCAGGCTGGTGTAGGGAGAAAAGGAAAGGTGAGGCAGGACTGATCAGAGGAAATATCAAGCTGAGCATGTGAAGTTTGGTAAGGCTGTGCTTCAGTGTCCTTCTCAGACTCTCTCTGAAAGTCAAGCGCTGCCTCCTGGAAAATTCCTCTGTAGTTTTAAAAAATGCAGGTTGCTATTGCTGCCCCCAAAACTGTTTTGCAATGTAAACTGAAAGCAGCTTCTTTGTTCACCCTGTCCTTTGCTGATGATCAAGTGACCCTTGCTGCATATACTTTGAAAATATCTCTGGAAACAAAAGATGTGTCTCGTCTCTGAATAAATCTGGCACAGGGCAGGTTTTCACTCTCCTTCAAACTGCGCTGGCAATTTGGAAGCCAAACTTACCAAAAGCACAGATCATCTACCACTGACTGTACCTAAGAAATCTCCTGTTGTGGTTGGAAACCTTTTGCCCTGGTGCATAAACCTACCAGCAACATAAATATTCTCTATTCAGCCCAACAATATATCACTTCAAACTGCAGTAGAGTGAGCTATTGCTTGGCACAAATATTTCATCATAAAATGAACAATTCAGGGAATGTGTGAAAGGACAGAGATAACCTGAGTGTCTCCTGTTGCTCTTACTCAGATCTATAAGTAGGAGCAGACCAATGGGGGGAAATGTGCACAGATAAATCCTTTTTACAATTTTCAAAGGAAGTATTAGAAGTTCTTATAACAGAAACCTTCAACAAACAATATGGTTGGTGTTCCCAGTATTCTTTTGGGTACGGTGCTGTTTTTTAGAAGTTCAGGAAGTATGCAGAAATACTTCACATTTTTTTCCTTGCCTTAAATGGATGAATTAGGGTAAAGAGATTTCCAGTTGGTTTTGAATGTGGCAGCTTCAGCAGGAGGCTCATATATCACCATCTTAAAAAAAGGCTTCTCTGCTTTTTATAACATTTTCCCACAGTAAAGCAAATGTCTAGGAATAACAGCAATTAAGAGACACAGTTTTGGTTTACCCAAGCCCATCAGCAGCCTGTGCTGTCAGATACCACCAGCTGCCTCAGGGAAACCCAAAAGCAACCCCTCAGTGCCTCTGACTTTGCACTGTGCACCACTGAGCCCACACTCATCCCAGCTGGACACAGTGACCATCCCAGTTGGAAAACCAGGAGGAGTCCGAGCTCCGAAGCCTCTGACAGCTACTGATACGTGGTATAACTGAATAAATTGAAATATATGTTAACAAGCTACATTGCCCATCCAGTATATTCTGCTTGTAGGAGACATTGCACAATTAAACAAAAAAAAAATCAGTTTCAAACATGCTTTAATTTCAAAGGGATTGCGCAGGGCCTAATTTTTATTCTTCAGTCTTTAATACTTCCTGGTATTAAACCACTGAGTTTATTCCAATACCTGAAGAGTTACTTGGACTGCTCACATATTGAAAACCTTTTTGATGATCCTGTCAGGGGGTAAAAGATACTAAATTTTTCATGCACAATTTAAGGTGTCGCTCATGTAACAATTTCTCTGCAGATTATTTTTCAAAGGGCTGATTATTAACCATCCCACTCCATACCTAAAACATGGGCCAGCTGTTGGCACCTGCGCAATAATTACTACATCAAAGGTTCTGAGCAGAAAGACCCTAACTAGTACTCTGAGGATTTGAACATGAGCTGTGTAATAAGAAAAAGGAAAGTGGAAATTTAATGATACTCATAGAACTGTCTTAGAAGTTTAAAGATGTATTTAAAGCTGTATTTTATAATAAGGTGGGCAGTTATTGGGATGGTGTTTGTATGGTCTCTTCTCCCTGCTGAAAGCACCAAATAAGTCAGGAGTTCTCTAAAGGAGACCATCCTTTGAGCTGGATAAATTTAACAGCCAGAGTTTCATTGCTGGAGATGAACTTTGAGGACAAGGTGTCTGAGGAGTTAATACCTCGGTCCTGAGCAGCTCTCGCAGTTGTACCATTCTCCTTCTCTCTGCATTGCAGATGGAATTGTTTGGATTGGAATCAGAGTCAGCCTCTTCAGCACAACTCTGCCTAACTTTGGCCACAAAGATCCCAGAGGGGGTTTGACCCCCAGCCTGCAGGACAGACCCAGGCCTTGGCAGGTCAAGCAGAAGTTCCTTGAGTTCATTGCTGGAGATGAACTCTGAGGGAAAGGTGGCTGAGGAGTTAATACCTCAAGAGCACCAGTGCTATCCAGAATCCTCAGACTTCCTGGCCCTGTCTCAGGTTGGCTTCCAGCCTAATTAGGGCACCCAGAGACTGTGCTAATGTGTTATCTCTCCCTAATGATGGACAGGGCTCTGACATCCATTACGCTGCTTCCAAGTCCATCATCACTCTTTGCCTACGGGAACAGTTAGGGATGTGCCTTCCTTCCTTTGTCACAGGATGCAGGCATTGCCTTCTCTTGGCCTCCTCTGTGCCTGGCACTGATGGGAAAATGAGTCTGGACCAAATTCCAAAGTTACTAGGGCCAGAATTACTAGGACAGGAATCTGGTGAGTAAGGACCTGAGCAGCCCTGAAATGTGGGCAGCATCTCTGCCTGTTCCCCACCTCCTCAGTAAAAACCTCACTGTGCTCCACTTCACCCTGCAGCCTCAGGAACACTCGTGGCAAGCCACGTTTCCTCCCATCTCCCAAAAACTTGTTATTATCCGTCTGTAATCCACAGAATTCCATGGTGATTTGTGCCTTTGTGAAATCCATGCTGGATATCTGGTGATAGCCTTCTATGGGCAACTTCTCCAGCCTATCCAGACGTTGGAATTCCTGTAGCATGCAGCTGGCTGCTCCTGCACGTGTCAGCCAGATGGAGCACAGTGTGGGAACCCTCCCAGGCTGTGGGAGCTCCGACACCGCTCCAGGTGCAGCTCAAGGTGTGGGTGCTGCTGTCTGATATGGTACAGGACTGGCTTCCCTGGGGTGTAATGTGGGCACCTTCCCTGGGGTTCCATGGGCACCGCGGGTCATGAGGATCCCTGCGGTGGAGGGGCTCCTTTGCAGGTTTGCTCCTTTGCCGGGTTTGCTGCTTCAGCTTTTCCTGGAAAAGCTGGGCATGCCCTTTGGAGCACAGGCTTAGCTATTTATTCTGCAGGTAACTGTGGGGAAGGTACTGCAGGGGAGACATGAAGTTCACTGGGACTGGTGCCCACCAATCAGTTCTTTTCTGCAGAGGGAATACATTAAATCCCCAAATGAATCCAAGAAAATCAAGGACAGTGATGCTTCCCGTGTTTCCAGAAGCTATCCTCTTAACTATGAAAAGATTATAATATGCTACAGCAGCAACAACCGTGTGCTGTGAAATACATTCCCTATTCAAAATAATAAAAAAGCCTTTCTGTCAGAAGGAATTCCCCAGTAAACAACAGACCATCTCCCTTACACAATTTGCAGCGTCATGAATGAATGGCTCAGTAATCCAGCGAAATCCTCATGCTTAATGAGATAATGAAAAGTCATACGGCAGATGGAAAAGCTCCTCTAAATTTCATTAACCTGCCTCTTGGCTTTTCTGATATCAGCAAAAATCAGGAATGAATCCAGGGGGACAGTGTGTTTGCTGCAAGGAAAATGAGTTTTGGAGAACGAGGAATCTAACCTGACACCTGTGCTGAGAAGGGGAAGGCAGCAGAGAAACACCATGTGAATGAAAACTGAAATATCGAAGGATAAGAATGGGAATATCAAAAAGAATCGGGGTTTGCCCACAGTGTCTGTGCCCACAGCTCTGACGTGAGCCCCAGGACAGCGGGATAGCCCAGGCACTCCCAGACACACCACAGCTCCTCCTTTTCAAGCCTTTTCTACCTCAGCTCTGCCTCAAACGATCAAATACAACCAGAAACCCTCCCACACAGAGGGGGAAAAGCCACAAATTGGCAAATACCCGCAACTTGCTATTTTTAACCAAGCTTCCAAACCTCGAGGGGAAAAAAGCATTAGCCATACACGCGACACCTTCAAGGAGTTATCCTTTTTTTTTTTTACCTTTACTTTCAAAGATCAGTTTTCGTGTGAAATATGTGAAACCTGAGGCGTCAGGGACGGGTTTGGGGGCAGAAAGGCGGCACCTGCCCGGTGGGTACCGCGGGTGCGAGGTGGGTGACACCTCCCCGGGCCGCTCGGGCCGGCGGGGCTCCGCAGGAGCGAAAAAAGCGTCAAAAAAGCAGGAAAAGCATCACGGAGCGCTCTCCTCAGGCACCCCGAGGGAGCGCACCGGCGGTACCAGGACGGGTCCGCCCCCCGCGCCCCCCGCGCTGCCCCCCGTCCCGCAGGTGAGAGGAGGGGCAGTGCCCGCTCTTACCGTGCAGCAGGAGCAGCCCCTGAAGGGCACAGACGGCCAGGACGGCGCTCGGCCTGGGCAGCATCGCCGGGGCCATTGCCGGTGACTTCTGTATCCCGTGCGAGGCGAGGTCCGCAGTCCGGGACAAGTTTTCTTTTCCAGCAATAAGTTTGTGAAAGCCCGCGGGCTGCAGCGCGAAGGGAGGGGAAGGACAAGGCGTGCAGAAGTTCCCACTTGTTGATTCCAGCTAAATTGTTCTTTCCATTCACTGCTTCATCCTGGGGCTGCAGAGTGTGTTTTCCTTCCTTTCTTCTCGAGGTGCGAGTTCTTAGTTTTTTCTTCCCACCCTCTCCACAATAACCCTATTCCTCCTTTTCTCCTGTTTCTCTAATCCCTGGGGTGCCTGAGGAGCGTTGCTCTGCCTCAGAAGCCTCCCCAGCCCGCCTAGCTGGTGCTGAGTAACTCAAGGGGTTAAAAAGCGAAGGGAAAGCACCAGAAAAAAGTTTGGCAAAAAGTTTCCTCCACTCAGCGAGTCGCTGCTCCCGGCAGTCCTTTGCCTGGAGTTTGGGATAAGGTGGTTGCACCGCAAAGCCTCTTCTTGGATGTATTTATGCAGGGAGGTGCAGGTGCTGCGGAGGTCGGCAGGAGGGACGGGTCTCTCTGCTCCAGAAGGGCAGGAGCAGCGGGAGCTGCCGCGGCCCCACCGGGCTCTACCTGCCGGAGGGCACCGCGCGGGGCCCGGGCGGGCGGCGGGGCTGGGGCATGGCCGGAGCCCCCGGGCGTGCTGCTCTCTCCCTCTCCCCACACCCCTCTGGGTTCGCTTGGCTTTCGCCGGGAAGTTTGATGCAAGCCCGAGATTCTTTATAGGGACAGGAAAAAAAAAAAAAAGGAGGAAGGAGAGACGTCACCAGTCGAGGCAAGGGGACTTCACTCTCTCTCCCTCCCTGTCATTTCACAGAGCTCCTGGATTTCCTGTTGCTGCTGCCTGAGATGGGGCAAAGAACTGAATCCCTGCTGCTTCTCAGCATCGCCCGTCCCTGCAAAGCCGGAGCTGCAGGAGCATCAATGGCAACATCTTCCCCCAGTCCTGCCCCCGCTTCCCCCAGGGGCAGAAAGGTGGCTTCTCCCTCCCGGCCCTGGGGCTCTCAGGGCTCCAGGACACTGGGAAAGGGAGCACAGAGGGACACCAGCCGAGGAATGGGCTCTCTTGCAAGAGCACTCTGTGCCCTCCTCCCCCTGGTTATTAGTCTGGGGTTCTCTTTGTGCCACTCACTGTATCCTGCTGGAATGTCACCTCCATCCTCCCTTTCCTGCTGCCACACTGTGCATCCCTTTCCTCTGGGGTGCATAGAAAGTTTCTTGTTTAAATAGGATAATTTGGGCAACCCCAACGCTGTTATTACTTATACAGCACAACTGCCTCCCCGGTGGCTCCTGGGTTTCTCACAGCAGCTCTGTCACCTGAGCATTATCTCCAGGCACTTGGTGTGGACAGATCCGTGCTGATGTCCAGGCTTCCAGCCTGTCCACGTGCCTTCGCTCTTGCCACGCCAGGCAGGATTTCAGCAAAGATGGAAACATTTCTTCAGATCACAGAATATTTTGAGTTGGAAGGGACCCACCAGGATCTTGAAGTCCAGCTCTTCACTGAATGGCCCTTTCAGGTATTGAACCCTGATTGAACCTGACTGAACCCACAACCTTGGCATTTTTAACACCAGGCTCTAACCAGCTGAGCTAATCTCGTGGTTAATTATGAGTCCTCCTGCAATGGTGGGGACAGTGTGATTTTGGCAGGGGACACACAGATGCTTCCCCTTTCCCCTACACGCCTGGAGAGCACAGACTTTCCTGGTTCAGGGCTGGTTCAAGCTCCTTCCTGGGCCAGCACAGGCTCAGCTGTGAGGGTCACAAACTGTGCTTAGCTAGTGCCAGGCATCCCAGGAGATGTCCCAGAGCATGTAGGGGGCACTTGTGGAAATGCAGCCAGACTCAGGTGATGGGGAGGGAGTTATTCTGTCCCCTAGGGAGCTCTTCAGCTGGTGACATCTCTCCTTCCTTTTCCCATTTTTTTTCCTGTGCCTATAAGGAATCTCAGGCTCACATCAAACTTCCCAGCACATACCAGTTACATGATTTTTAATGTATTTTTTTGTTACTCTTGTTCAGTTTGTTTTCAAAAGAAGAGAGAGAGAGCAGGTACGTTAGACCTTATGCTGCACGTAGATTGAGGATTTAGTGATACCGGACTGTGTCAGAGTATGAGGGAGTTTTTCAGGCCTTTATTTAGTCCACTTCTAAATTCTTGTCGTGGTTTAAGCCCAGCTGAAGATGCTGGGAACAGGTGTGTGTGCTGCACTGAAATGCAGTGAGCAAAGGGAGAGGTACAGGTGCAGTTCTGAGAGTTACAAATCCAAAGGAAACTTCAGAAAACCAGAATTGACATCTGGGGTAGAAATGTCCCAAATTCAAGCAACCAACTGAATACAGCATAGCCTCAGATGTTTCCAGGTTTTTGAACAAGAAGTATCATTTATCTTGCACAGTGTTAAATCAAGAACACTTTTCTCAGCATCTCCTGATGTCACTGGTTAATGCTGATTTTCACAGAAATGCTCAGATAATTCTTAAGATGGCAAATGCATTTTCTATGCCTAAAATGAAACCTTCGAACACACAACTCCTCCCAGATCTATGTTACAGTAACTGAATTCTAAATAGTTATGGATAATAGTAAAGACCAATCTTGTAGAAACTTAACTGGAGAATGAGAGCTCCAACATAATTATAGGACTGTAGTTTATTTGTGATTTATGGGGAGGTGTTTAAGAATTCATTGGAGGTTACTTACCACATGATAATAAATTGTGTTGTATTTGTGTAATGCCCCAGATAATCTTTTATCTGTTGATAAACGTAATTGATCTTTTAATTGAGATTAAATGCATCTAGCATGTGGTTTCACAAGGAATTCGGTGTGAGAACCTGGTCAAGTCATCCTGGGAGCTATTTTTAATTCTTTATTTTCTCCCTCAAAATATGCAAAATAAAACCCCACAGTTGTAAGAAGGGCACGTTTTGTTCCTGAGCATCTTCATGTGCCTGAAGCAACCTGTTAGAGCTTTTCCAAAGCATAGCAGACTTCCCTGACACGACAGCATGTTCTGTTCATACAGATGGGAAAAGCCATTTGCTAACTGGACTAGAACCTCTTAATAATAAAACGACTTGTTTTTCCATGACGGTTATTCCATCCAAGGAACTCAAAGCTCTTTACTAATATTAAGAAATATCTCAGCCTCACTACATTCATGGGAATTGAAGTAGGGCTAGGGCTAGAAAAGATCATTTAACTTCCAGCGAAGTGCTTTTAGCTTTGCAAAGGCACCCAGCAGTTGTATCAGTATGACCATAACGAAATAAAAATAATCCTAACATAAGGGAGTGAATATTGCTGTGTCTGGTGGAAATACCAGACAACTGGGATGGAAAGCAGTAACCTGCAGGAATTTGGGCAGAATACCAGGGCTATGTTTCCCCCGAGGCACTGGGTGTTTTGTAGGACCAGTGCAGCCTGTGAGACCTGCATTAACTAGAGCCTGACCCAGGGATTGCCTGGCCATCCCTCGGAGCATCTCCCACCCTTGTGGCATTGATCTGGCACAGGGATACATGTCAACTTGACAGGGAACAATTCCAGAGCTGGGAAACTCTTCTCCTTGTCTTGCTCCTCTGTTGCTGCTCATCCTAAGTAGTCTCATATCCAGGCAGGGAACGGCTGCTGGTCAGGGTCTGGAATTGCATCCTCCACTGTGTGCTGTTTTTAGCCTCAGCCAAAGGTCAGATGTCTCTAGCCTGACTGTTGAGTGTCTCCTCTGGGATAGTTCCTGGGCTGCTCTGCTCAGGAACAGCAGAGTCGGGCTCTTCTGACTCACCCCATTTTGTGCAAACCTCAGTCTCACAAACCTCCTTTGGCAGGTGCCTGTTTGCCTCCCTCAGCAAATGTGGGAAGAGACAAGTTGAGCCTATAATCCTAAATTTTGATGGGTTATTCTGCCCTGTTTTTTTAGGTAGATGCACTTTGATGCCTTTCCTTTCAGCTTAACAGAGAGAACCCTGACAGAGGCACGTTGTGCAGAGCGGGGTTATTCTCCAGAGCAGCTCTTGCCCTTTCAGCTGGGGAGATCTGCTGTTCACATCCTGGTCTGCCAGAGCTGAGCTTTGCCTACAGGAGGAGAAGCAAGCAGAACATGACAGTGCATTGAAAGGCATTTTTTCCCATTAGTGATCTTAGTTTCAGTGTCTGTGACCTGGGTGGTGGCTGCCTTTAAGAACAGAGGGTTGGCACACCTGCAGAATTTCACTGTACTCGGTTCTTTAGTGCCTTCCTGGATGGATAGTGTTCCATGCCATGTAAATTCAAGCCCATAGAAGTGGTGGTGGAAACAGGCAGGACATTGTAAACATGCCTTGCAGTTTACTGCATTATTCTGGGATAAAACACTGCCTGGCCCATGAATTCAGCTGTTTGATATACAGGGTGCCTTGGGGGCATATTCTACCCTCTAGGACAGGCAAGGTGCTGACTACCTGTGGGATGTGGGTCTCTAAACCAGTAAAGAGAAGCAAAGCCATCAGTTCCCGGGGTCCACAGTCCACCCCAGTCCCACATCCCCTCCCACAGACAGTGACATTGCCAATGGGAGCTGCCCTAATCCCGAGGAGAGCGGCAGAGCCCTCGCTGGGTGTGCCCCTCTCCACAATCTGGGCAGGCTGTCTTCGATGCACACACATCCTCCAGTCCCTTGGGGATTGAAATCCAAGTTAACATTGTCAGTCTGTGGGCAAACAGGGTGGGGAGCCTTTAGATGGAAATATTTTTCCTTGGAAAATGGCATGTTATCAAAACAGAAACCTTCTGTGGGAATTCTCAGTTCGGAATAACTTCTGCCGGGGATGCAGTTTCTAGGGAAAGAAAGCACTATCCCAGCCTTGCCTGCGACATGGTGAGCTGTGTGTGCAAGGTCTGGTTTCAAGTCACAAGGCTGAATTAGGTCATAGAACTGTACTCTTATATCTTGTTGGAGTCCTGTTCAACAAATCCACTGGCTGTCCTTTGCTGTTCCAATCAGCTTCTTGCAGACGTGTTTGCTTACTTATTCCTTTGTTTAGAAAAAAAAGGCCTCAAGAAAACCCCATTTGGCTCAAACACAGAATGGGAACAAAATGTTTCTCTAGCTGGGAAAAACATTTCCTGCCCAGCTTTGTTCAGACACACAGCAGTTCACAGGCCACACAGTAATGAGAGGTGTGGGACCAGCAGAGCCAGGGGCAGGTTTTTGGTGCCCTGCTGCCCCTCTGAGGGATGGCAGCTTCCTAGGGAAGGGCAGGAAGCACAGCCATCAACAGAGTCCCTGTGCAACTTTCTGCTTTATACAAGAAGGGTAAACAAGGCAAAGAAGGGTTTAATGAATCACCCAAAGCTGCAAAACAAAGCTGGAAGAGGCCTGTCTTGTCACTTTTAACAACAACAAAGCAAAGATATAAGTAAAATAATATACTGCAAGCAGTTTTATTTTGGGAGAAAAACTGTCAAGAATGAGGTGTTTTCCTCTGGTTTTCCTTTTATCCAACCCTGCCTGGTATCCTGGCAGGCTCCTCCCTCCCTGTCCAGTGGAAGGTTGTCACTGCTTCAATTCATGGCCATCCAAGCCCCAGTCCCAGCCTGTCCTGCTGCTCTTCCCTCACACAACCTTTTTTGCTCTTGCACTGACTGCAAGAGGGGACCTCACTGAAAAGCTTCTCAAACACATGTGTTCAGACACCAGAGGAAAGCAGGACATTGCATCCTTTTGCTGGAAACACAGGACATTGGAGGATAAAGAATATTTACCCCCCGTTATACGGCGCTGTGAGCTGTACTCTGTTTCTTTAAAATTCAACATGGGGGAAATATGTGATGCTCCATCTCTTTGTGTTTCTTCTCTGAGGTTGTTTTTGAGTATCTCCTTGTAGTTGTTTGACTGAAATCCTTTCTAACTGAGTCTGCCTGGGGAGATCCTTACAGCTTATAAATATAATCTAGGCCTTGGGCCCGTACGGCTCTTAGGAGGAATTAACTGGTTTGGAGCAGCAGACAGACTTCTGAGCCAAGAGTACAAAACAAGAGAAATGCTAAAGAAAATAAATAGCCGTCAACAAAAGGAGACAGGCACAGGCTCTGATTGCTTGTTTGTTCTGCCAGCATCTGTGGCAGAAAGACAAAGATATCCACCTAATGGGGAAGAAATTCATGAGCCAGGTCTCATCCATACACAGCATTTCAGGTAAGAAAAATATTCCAACCCTTCGAGGTATCTTCATCCAGACCTTCTCCCTGCAGTGACCTTCCTCAATCAGAGGCCAGATTTCATGTGAAAGGTTTTCCTTTGCCAGAGTATGAACTTCAAAGGGTGAGAAAAAACAGGTTTCATCCAGCGACCAAGAATGCTCATTTTATTTATTTTTTCTTTGGATCCTAATTCCCTCTTATTCTTTCTCTCTCTTTGGGGATAAAGCAGGATTTTCTTACCACTGAGGCTGGGAATGAGAAGCACGGTTCACATCCATGGTGCTCTGCAGACATTGCCTTTACACTGAAGGTTTCTACTCACACCTCCAAAGCACCATCGCCAGGGAGAACTGTCTGATTCAAGTAACAGGAGAGGAGGGAGAGAAGCCTTGGAGGAAGAAAAAGCGAGATAGGCCTTGACAGTGGCAAGGTAGAAAACACCAGCGATTCCAGAGCACTCACATTGATCAAGGCACCAGCCACATGGGTCACAGAAGTGTTGGGGTTGATTCCACCAACAGCACAAGGCTGGAATCCTGTTCTGGGAGCTTCTTAATTTGGCACCACAGTTTATCACTCAGGTCTTAACATATTCCAATGCTCAGTCTGAAGGTTTTTAAAAGCTAATGTTATAAATGCTGCACCCTGCCCCTTCTCATGCTGCCTCATGCAAATGGAGGGGGAGTTTGGGATCAGCTTTTCTGGCCTGTTTTCTCCCCCCGTTTGCCACCTCTTAGTGGTTGCATCTGGAGCAATGTAAGATATTCCCTTCAGCACTGACCTGGAAGGGCAGTGGGGAGAAGGCCAGGACAGCCCCAGATGTCCCACTTGCCAGGGAGGACATCCAGCAAAGCCTCAGCCCTCAGCTGGAGAGCCTCTGATCATCTTGCACTGATGTGAATGTCATTAATCACGGCACTACTTTTTCTCCCCATTGCATAGGCTACAAGAATATGCTCAGCACTGCTTTCCTTGAGCTGCCATTGCTCTGTTAGATTTCACAAGTAAATGCTTCTTGTCTCCATAGGGTGAGCATTGGGATCATCACTGGTTGTACAGTGGCTCCAAAGTAAACCAGTGTGAGCTCCATGACTCAGTGCAGCCAAGCCTGTGAGGCAAAAATAGCAGGCTGGTGTGCTGAGATGATGGGGGGAATCAAAGAGACACTGTCTACCAAAACTAAAATGTCTGCAAATGAGCTCCCAGCCAACGCAGAGCCAAAAGAAATGTTTCTTCCATGGACTTATTTATTTTCGAAATCTGAAAGGAACCAGTTGCTGAAGACAAATGGACATTGTGCTGAGGGTTTTAGAAACGAGACACAGTGGCACAAAGACACTGATAGTGGAACTGCCATCACTGATCTTCATTGTCCAAGCCAAGAGGGACCGAATAAAAGCTTGAACTAAAGCCAGTGGAAGTGAATAGAAGCGAATGAGGAGATTCCCACTGCCTTTAATGAGTTTTGGCTCTGAACCTACATGAAGAAACATAACTAGCAATGAATAAACTAAAAATCCTTTCACCTTTACCAGAACAGGCTGGTATGAGTCAGGCAACAGAGGGAATCTGTTTACATTGCAGTTTTTTTCAAAAGGTGGCTGTGTCCCACATTGGATAGACAGTCTAAGCTTTGGGCATTGTCCTTTCACAGGTCAGCAGCTGCAGCAATCAGGCTGGAATCTCGAAGCAGAGATCCCAGACCTGTCCTAGCTCCCCTAGCAGGAAGCCTCTTTTCCACCAGTCAGCATACCAGCAGCTTTGTCCCCCTCCACCAAGGCCAGCCACTACTACCTGGAATGGATGAGGTGTCACACTGAAAAGGGCACCTAAGAACAGCCCTGAGTATAAACAGAAAGTGCCTCAAGAAAATAAGCACCTTCCTCAAGGCTGTGGTGTGTCCTTCTCCAACAGAAGGACTTGGTGCAGTCCTGGGGCACTGCAAAAAGAAGACTCCTTGGCACAGTTAATTGTAAAATTAAGGAAGGAGATGCAGAGAGAGATGGTAGGGGGATAGCAGGACAATATCACTTATCTGGCCAGTTCCTGCTCACCCCAGGGGTTGGGTGTTGAAGGAAAGCAGAAGAACTATTTCATATTTGTTCCTCATCTATGCTCTGAATAGAGTCCAATCTTAGGAGCCCGTGATGGCTTTTGCAGGCAGGCAGGCTGGGATGTGAGAGTCTTTCTCAGCGAGGTCACCGAGCGAGTCAGGGCAGGGCCAGGAATAGCGCTCAGGACCAGCACGCGGGGCAACTCTGTGGAGCTGGAGACAACAGGCTCCCCTTTGTCCCCTGGGAGTCACCACTCAGGCCAGGGAGCTCCACTCAGGGCTTGTTTCAGCACAGCCTGTGCCACGAATTTCAGAGATAAAGCAGCCGTTTCTTGGATGCTGTTTCCTAAGGAAAAGCCAACGAGACCTTGCCGTTCTCAGCGACTGCATTCTGCTGTTTGGTCTGTGAGTGAAGTCAGATACGTTCTTCCCATTTGGTGCTTTTCCTTCCCCAAATTTCTCTCTTAGCAGTCTCCTAAACTCAGTGGGATATCAGACAGAGATGGGAGGAATGATCCAGCTGTCAGGGCATTGCTCTGGTTCAACAGCATGATTCAAACTGCTCCTCTGCCAAACCTCACCTGTATGTTCCTGGAAAAGTCACTTGATCTCTCTGTCCTGCTCTTCATCTGTAAAGCTGGGATAAGTATCTATCCCAAAGACACTGTGTTCTCATAAAAGTGGTGCTCCAGACTCTGCAATAACACTGGAGCACTGGAATTATCCTGGAGAAGGAGTCTCAGCCTGGCAGGATATTAGACTGACTAGCAAGATGTTTTGGGATTAAATGGGAGAAGGATGTCACTGCAGCCTCTCATGGCACCATGGCACGGGGTGAGACTGACTGGTTGTGGCAAACTGAATTGAAACTGCTGTAAAGTAAAGCCTGTATCCCATGGCAGGAGGGTCCTGCTTGTTTCTGCCTGAAATATCCAGTAAAGGGTGAAGCTCACAGTGAAAAAAAATGCTGCTCCTCTTTTTTTAAAATCCCCAAGCTTTGTGTTCTCTGCACCTGTCATCTCACAGCCTGTTTACTAACATTTAAAGAACAAAGCAGTTGTTTTTTAAAAGCCTTGATATCCCTAGCAATGCCACAGGCCCTTTTGTACAGAGGTTCTTTGTCTTCTGGGCATCAGGAAGAACGAAAAGTACTGGAGGGATTTCCTACACTAAATGACAGAGGTGAGAATAGCAAGGGCTTTCAGTGGGAAAAGCAAGGATTCTAAAAATCAGCAAGGTGGGCCCTGCAGACTGGCTGGTGCATGTCTCATCTCTGCTTCCCTTGGTTATCATCTCCTTGTCCAGGTACTTGTCAGGCTCTCGGCTGGTGCCTTTGGCAGCTGGGATTGATATCAACCTTTTTAGCTGTGGGCAAGGTAGCCCCTTCTTCAGATAAGGGTCACATTCACAGTCCATTTTAAAAATGCAACTGAAACATGAAACTGCTGCTTCATCTTTTCTTTCTTAGCTTTAACTCCTTGAGCCAGACTGTCTCATTTCTCCCAGCAGCACTGAGTCCATGCTGATGACTGGAGAGATTTCTTTCTGCTGATGGCACATGGCTCTGACTCTGTGTGTCTCTTGCTCCTCATAGGTTTGTGGCAACAGTCTGTAGGTCACAGAAAACTTTCTCTTCTTCTTCAGAGTCCAGGGATATCCTCAGATTTATTGTCTCTTGCTTCTGGCTGGATCCATGATGGGAGCAGTTGGCATGAAGGTGCTGCAGCAGCAAGAAGCAGCTCACCCTCACCTGGGAGGCTTCAGCCTCTTTTCAGGAGAAGCCCAAAGGAGACTTCCCCTGGGACTGCTCTGGGTTTGCCTCAGTCCACACTCAGATTTCAAAAAAAGGACAAAATCCCTCAAAAAAGCTTGGGAAGGAGGAGAGGAATTGCATTTCTCTCTGTCCACACAGTGTGTCACCCTTACTCTGTGCCATTGTGCACTCATATAACATTCCTGCAGGATCATAAATGACTTTTAGAGGAGCGAACTCACAGTCCATAAGCTGGCACTGTGCAGGTGAAATGGGGATTTCACTGGTGACATCCTCAGCCTGCAGAAGGATTGAACCAGCAGCTCTTTCTGAAGTAATTGAGCCTTGAGTAATGAGCCATTGAGGATTCCTGCCAGCACCAGTGGGTTGATGAGAGTGTTGCAAGGCCAAGAACTGCCTCTTCCTTCCCGGCATTATCCCAGAGCACTAAGGAAACCAGTTGTCCTTTCAGCCTTTCCTACAGGAAAGCTTCCTATTTCCACCTGCTACTTTTGGGAGCCAATGGTCCGGAACACCAACACTGACAGCAGAGGCCCTGCAAGGTTTGGCTGTGGCTTTCACATGTGTACTTCTGAGAACAATATCACTCCACTTTCCTGATGAAATGGTGGTGATAGTTCATGTGGATAACAGCGAGGTGCAGGATTTGAAAATTTCCAGGTCTCCCTTCCAAGGAGACAGGTAGTTGTGTTGGAGGTGTACCTGTGGAGAGGTGATTCAGCACATCTCTCTGTTCCCCAGCTACGTTGGCTTTATTACTCCATTTCAGCAGGGTTTTGTTACTCTATTAGAGGCATATTGCAGTGGTCTGAGAAACCCCCTCACTTTCCCTGGGACTATTTCAGGTGTAAGGGTCTGTTCAAAGTGCATAAAGGTAGCAGAATCTGGTAGATGGAAATGGATGCAGAGATGTAACAAAGGGCATTTCAGAAGGTACTTTCTGCCAATTTTATGTGCTGTATTAAAATCTAATAGGCATACAAACACTGAAGTTACATATAAATCTAACACGGTTTTATAGAAATTTTTTTTAAAATATAAGCAGTTTCTGTATTTTCTGTTAGTGCATATTGGCACAAACGTTAGAGTTATGCTGCTCTACACTGTCTGTCTTTCTTTGCTGTAGAATGGAATAACAGAGGATTTGTCTGCCATGGACTGCTGGAGTATGGCCACAAATTGTAGACTGAAATTTTTAGCCTGGGTTAAAACATTTAGCATTCTTCTAGAAGAGTTTTTCTTTTAACCTCATGAACATCAAAATAATGCTACAGTTTGGTGGCTGAATACGCACAGAATCATAAATTCATTGAATTGTCCAGGTTGGAAAAGGCCTCTGGGCCCGTGGAGTCCAACTCTTCCCCAGCACTGCCCAACCACTAACCCATGTCCCCAGCTGCCACATCCACACATCTTTTAAATCCCTCCAGGGGTGAGGACTCCACCCCTGCGCTGGGCAGCTGTGCCAGGGCTGGAAGGCCCTTTCCATAAAGAAATGTTACCAGTATCCAACCTGAACCTCCCCCAGTACAATCAGAGGCCATTTACTGGGAGCAGAGCCCGACCCCCCCAGTTCTCCCCTCCTGTCAGGGGGTTGCAGAGCCAGAAGGTCCTCCCTGAGCCTCCTTTTCTCCAGGCTGAGCCCCCCCAGCTCCCTCAGCTGCTCCTGCTGCTCCAGCCCCTTCCCCAGCTCTGTTCCCTTCCCTGCACACGCTCCAGCCCCTCAGTGTCTGTCTTGGAATGAGGGGTCCAGAACTGACACTTCCCCGCTGGCCACACTATTGCTGATACAAAATAACAAAATGAAATAATAGCATCCTTAGGAAAATAATAGCAACCTTCAAATCCTTCTCCTAGCCCTGGAAACCCAAGCTGAAGTTTAGATCTCCCTTTGACAAGTAATGTCATGACATTCTTACAGCTCTGATACTCAGTTCTGTGTGATTTGACTGTTTCTTCCTTATATCAAGAAAGTGATGCCCCTGGATGACAAGGAAAATATTCCAGGGTCAGCTGTTAATTCTTGCTTTTTGCCATCCAGTTTGGCAGTAGCTCATTACAAGTGTTGGCCTGAACAGCAATAGAGATTTTCCAATGGTTTGCAGTGTCATGGTGATAAGGAATTATTTATTGCTTCAATCTCAGAGTAATGTTGATCTCACTCCTTCACCCCCTCCAAACAAAAAACAAGACAAGGGAAATGGTCTACAAAAGGAGAGAAAGAACGGATCTCAGTTTAATAGTGAGTGTGCACTGAACACTTCCCTTCCCCTGGGTGAGTCTCTTGGCTTCCTCCTTTCCACATCCCTCTGGCAGCCGCGATAGTTGCTTACACTGAAAAGTCCTGTTGTTCAGTTATACTCTCAGCTTCTTTTAGTGCAATTTAGCAGCTGGAGATGAGGAGGAGAGCCAGGATCAGGGGAGCAGCCAGCTCCCCGTGTGCCTCCAGCGTGGGGCTGCCACCATGGCTGCTCCGAGCACAAAGGCAGCAAATCCTCTCTTTGGCTGCCACATTCCTCCTGCTTTTGCACAGGAGGGGAAGAGAAGGAGGTTTAAGACCTGCTGGGTGCTTGCCTGCAGATGCTTGTGGAGAGAGGCAGGGCACATCTAAGGACTCTAGTAAGGAATAAGACTCGGTCAGGAGCAGCACAAAGGAATGGGTGAGAGAGAAGCAGCTTCCAGTAATGTTCCCCATTTAGCACAAAAACATTTAAAAACATAAGATCATCCATAGTATATCATGTCAAAGATTCATCTACTCCATTGTCCTGTCTGACAGTGGCTTAGATTGAAGACAGTTAAGAAGGCAGTGAGGAAATAGTCTTTTCCAGGATTAGTTTCCCAGCCTGGGAACATCTGGGCACATGCTGGCAGAGAGCTGCTGTATTTTTGCTTAATAACTCCTGGTGCCTTTGCTCTGACCTTACCACGTTCATCCTGAGGGCATGTGTATCTGTAATACCCACAGCAGTGTTTTCCATAGCCTGTCTGCAAGGTGCACACAGAAACGTCTCCTTTGGTTTTTCTCACCATGCCACCTGCTAGTTTCATTTGCTGCTCCCCAAGTTCCTTGGTGCAGCTCTTGTTGCCTCTTCACCTCCTTCAATTTAAAGACCTAAATCATTCCCTGCCTCAGGTACCTATTTTTCAGATTGGAAACCCATAGTTTGCTTAGCCACTGCTGGCACTGAAGCAGTTCCACATCACCTTTTTTTTAAAAACTTTTTCCAATGGATCTGTTTCTAATGATGTTAATGAAAGAAGCAATAACTTCCTCTGCACCTATGGAACAAAAAACCCCAAGGAGTGATGTGGAGAAGGTTTTGGCCCCTATAATATATTCCAGGTGAACTGCAGAGAGTTCCCCATGAGTCAAGAAAAAAATGGAAGCAGAGCAGAAAGCACTCTTGAAACTATTTGGGAAAAGTAGGGATCCATTCTGAGACAAATTTCCCAAGTGCTTGAGTCTATTTCTGTGCTCAGTTCTGGGTTTATTTTCACTCACACTCACACTTTGTTCTGGCTTCTCACCAGGATACTTGGGGAAGGCCCCTGTGCATGACAGCCCCAAGCAAAGACCATAAACCCCTCATTCAGAACCACTATCTCCCCCAGCCCTGTGGAATTTCATCTTCTTTCCTTTCCCTTCTTACAACTGACCTGGGCAACTTTTTGCCCCAATGGCAGTGATTTTAGGGTCCCTCTGTGCTCAGAAGCTCAACCTGAAGTGCCTTAGAGGGCAGTTAAAGAGAAAGGAACTGTTCATATCTTTCTTCTACACAGTCTCAAGATGAGCATGTAAATTCCCACGGGTAAATCCCAGCCACAGACTGGGATGAGCCTACAATCCTGATGTGGGAATCATGAAGGATATCTGATAGTGCACTTGGCTGTGCTTTCTCTCTTTTTAATCCTATCACTGTTACCAAGGGCTATCTTGCCCTTTATTCTTGCATGATATGAGAGTTAAAAGGAATGCTCCAGATGATTTGATCATTTCTCTTTTCAGCTGCCTGTGGTCTATTGCCACGTGTTGTCTCTGATGTGACAGAGGCCCCAAGAGCCATTATATAGGAAACTCCAGGGAAAATGGGAAAGCTGCATATTTTTCTTGGCATAAGGATGATTGTTCTGGCCAAACTGAGTCCAGTGTTGTGTGTGTTTATGTCACACATTATTATTTGCATGGCCAGTCCTGGGTTTCAGGGGCCGGTGGTTTTGTAATTTGTGCAGCCCTTGCTGCCTGCCTTTACTGTCCTCTGCTGGAGTTGGGGCTGTTTCCTTTTTTATTACCACTTCCTCCTGAGGGAGCAGTAATTTATGGTCAGAGGTTAACCTCATTTGCTGAAGTATCCAACTCCTATGCCAACAGATCTATAAAAATGGAGGACAGGGATGAAAAGATGGGAAATAAATAAAATAGATGTTCTTCAAATGACACATACAGCTATTCCTGTGGAGACACAGAAACAGAGGAATTTCTGTGATGGCTGAGATCAAGCTCAAATCCAGTTTTCTGCCTTTGTTGGTGGATTTGCTTCCCAAGCCAAGCGTGGTGGACACCTCAGAGCAAAACATCCCCTAATCATGATAGGTTTTTACCTGGTTCTGTGCAGCCCTGGGCCCTTCCCTTGTGCCTACAGCACTGCCGAGCTCTTGACTTGGATGACATTTTGTGGTAATGAGTTCCACAGATTAGCTGGGCATAAAGATGTTTTTTTCCTTTGCACATCAATGGCAACTCAAACTTTCCCACTGTGATCTGTACCCACGGTTTCAAAAGGACCTGGGAAAAATGTGCTGTGGGACAGAAGCTGCTGTGAGGCTTCACACCAGTGTGAGGGAGAGGCCAGGGCTGGATGTGTTTGTACTGTGAGACCTAGAGTCTCCTGGATCTGTCTGGGCAGCTCACACCAGCATGTGAGAGCTGAGCTGACTTCAGGGGTTACTGATTCTGGCAACTAGCATGTGTTTCCTGTAAAGGCCAAGCTCTTGGAATTAAGTGGATGTGCCAGGTGCTGATGCCAGGCTTTTGGATTTTTCCCAAGGTAGATTCTTACTCTTATGTGTGTGTCTGTGCCTGTATGTCTGTGTGGGCCAAGAGAGTGCAAAACCAGAAGGCAAGTAATGAGATGTGGGGAATGGGATTCCTTTTCCTTCAAAAACATACTAGACTTTTATCACTGATATGGAAGGAGGTGGAATAAACACTTAATTCTTCCAGCTGTGATAGCAGCCACAGACTTTTTGGCGTTGCTTAAAATGAGATTTTGGTCTGTTGTACACAATACTCTGTCTCCTAGTTGGAAGGGGGACTGCTCCAGAGCATGGCCCCTGTGCAGGGTCTCTGTTACTGAAGGTGGACGGAGACCCATTAGTACTGAACCAGCCACAGACCTGGCCCTGAAAAACTGCAGCACATCTGTGGAGGCCATAGGGTGTACTTTCTTTATGATTTAGTATTTTTATGTATTTATGTGTTATGTTTCTACTATATTTCTATAGTTGTTCTTTTTTTATGTTTGTATGTAGACACGAAACATGTCTGCAACACTCACTCAGTGCACACATGACTTCCAAGGCCTGTATTGAGCAAAAAAATACCAGTCTTTGACAGGATACTACAGGATTCATTTCCATTTACATGTTCTACCCTCCCTTTCCTGCCCCACAGTTATTTTTCATGACATTCCACATTAATCATAAGCATGGAATGTTGGTGATGAAGCGATTACCCAAAAGCTCATTGAGTGCTGTCACTGGTTCCAGTGCAGGGTCTGTGTGCTGACTGAGAGCTGTCAGAAGTGGTCTGTCCTGGGAGATCCCTCACCCCTCACCCACCAACCCGCTCTGCTGTTTGGTCCTACTGCTCCCCATCAGCATTGTTCCCTCAGTTCTGGTCCTTCCCCAAGAGCAGGTGATCACCTTCCCTGCTGGTGGCTATTGCTTGTTGATTAGCAGATCAATTCCTGGAGTTAACTCAGGTGCACCAAACCAGCAGAAGGCTGCTCAGGCAGGGCGAGCAGAGCAGGGATAGCTCAGTTCCTTCACAGAATGGTGGCACTTGGGTGTCTCACTGACCCTCCTTCCCTTTTCCCATGGGGGTTCTCAGCCCCCATGTGTCTCAGCCACCCCAGGCCTCAGCTCCCCTGGGGGTAACAAAGCTCCTTCTTTTTGGGGCAGCTCTGTCCTAATTTTAGCCTCAGTGTAGATGATTCTGTTAGCACTTGCTACACTGAGCAGCTTATCAGCCCAGGCTGAGAGCTGGCCAGTTCTGCAATGTATAAATCACTCCATATGTCCCTAATTCTGTCCCCCAGAAATGAGCTGGAAGTGACAAGGCAATAATTTTAGGTTGCAGGAGTCATGTTTGGCTAAGATGAGTTGGCAGCTTTTCTGAGACTGAAAGAAAATATTTAAATACAATAATGAGCACTATAAAGCCTGGCTTTAAATAAATATTAGGCTTTGACACAGACTGGAAGAAGCCAAATTTCCTGCTGCTGATAGGTTGCCCAGCTCCCAGGAATGTAATCTGAGGTATTTGGCTCACTTCATCTCAGCAATTTAAAAATCATTTGAGCTGAAAAAGCCACAAAGTGTTGTCCATCAGAGTGATTTTGAACATAAGTTGGAATTGCCCAGGAAACTCCTCTAAGGCCGCAGACTAACCCGAGGCTGTTCTTTGCTGCACGGCCTGTGAATACCCTCACCCAGGCACCTTCTCCATCCTGCTCCAAACACGGCCCTGCCCTGTCTCAAGAGGCTCCCTAGGTCCTGGAACGGAGGGGGGACAGCAGACCATGAACACAGTCCTGTGCAAAATTGCCATGAAAAGCCTGTTTGGAATTTACTTATGGCTGTGGTTGTTTTTTGGCAGGCCCTGTTTGGTAAACTGCCCTGTGTTCCGTGTTTACTGGTGGGAAGAGGGTGGGGATCACTGTTGCACTGAGAGATTATAAATATATGCCTTTATATCCTGGTTTGAACCGAGGGACTTCAGCTCAACTTTTAGAGCATCCAAACTGCATCATCCATGGCCTGCAAGATTGCAAGATTCCTTGGTGGCAGACAGAACATCCTGGAACAAAAAAGCAAAGCCTAAACAAAACAGCCTCCTGTGAAATAAATACAGGGATACACAGGAAAAGCTTTTAATCTTGGATAGACAGTCGTAATTGTCCTGTCTTCTTCTCCCCTAAAAAAAAAGAGAATCCTATAAAACATGTTTTACTACCCAAGACACTGCCTGATAATGGGAGAGGGGAAGTGGGAGAGGAGGGAGCACCCTGTGAAAGAATGAAATCCTAGGCTTGGACCTGGGACATTAATACAAAATATACCTCCTGCTTCCAGGATAAATTCCTCCAGGAAAAATGTAGATGAACAGCATAAATATTGTATTTAATTTTCTTTCCTCTGTTCCAGATAGTTGTTTTCCCAGAGATCAGTGAACACTTTGGCCTCTAGAAATCCCACCTCTGGCAGGAGAACAATGAACAGCATTAAAAATGTAAATCCCACTGAACTAAATGCACTGAGAAATGCCAGTTCAGCTCTACAGAGACCAGAGGGGGAAGCTCTGGGGCTGGTGTCCATGTGGAAGTTATGCTCAGGCTACAGGTTATCCCTGGGGCATTTGGAAGATACCGGATTCTTTTTGCTTCTCCATTCAGATCCCAGGCTGAGTAGAGCCTGGCCAACCTTGAGCCCTGAAGAGAAGTATCCAGCATCCTGTGGCATCTAATGTCATATCCCAAATGTTTGTGTCATCCTTTCACACAGCCAGGCTTGTCCTGAGCCTCCTTCTCTGACCACCTGATGTAAGTCAGCTTATAAGTGAAAACCTCTTTATCCTGAATCCATCCCTGCTTAAGGAACAGGCAGGGGATTTAGTGGGGAGAGTGTGTGGAGAGGGGAGCAGAGAGAAGGCAGACCCCAAGTAAAAGCCTGTTATCATATTAATCTGCTCTGTTATGGAAGAGTGTGAGTGTACCAATGACAGGAGCCCTGCACCACAGACTGGGAGAGACCCCCAGGAAAAGTCAGGGCTGTGTAGGAATAGGAGACACCCTAAACCTGCTGCTGTGCATGGGAGAACCCCCTGAGCAGCTGAACTGGCCCACCCTGCTGTGTCTGGGGAACTGGAGCAGCGGGGAGGGGTTGAGTTTGCCAAGCAGGTTGGTTTGTGCCAGATCCAAGGTGTGGTCAGGGTTGAACACTGGGTGTATTCAAAGAGCCAACAAAAAAGTCCTGTCAGCTTTCCTGTGGTTGGCATTCCTCTCCATGCCGATGGGACTGCTGGGCTCTGAGCTACAAGTCTGACTTGAGTGTCAGTTCCTGTGTGCTATAACAGCAAAATCCCCACTGAGGTCTACAGGAATAAACTCCATATTTTAGGAGTGTCTTTTTCCCCCTGTGAAATGTTTCCAGAGCAACTTCACCAAGTGTCTGTGCATTACATTTCTTTCCAGGGCTTGCAGGGAATACCTGTGTGGCCTTTGATCTTGAATTTCAGGGCTTTTATTTGATCACACAACATTTCATTTCATTCTCAGGTTAAAACCTGGCTCTTGGGTTTGCCTCTCTCAGCTTCCTCCAGGGGTGTTTTGTGCACACAAGTCAAAGTGTCACACCCAGATCCTGATCTTAGTAACACTCACACATCCCTAAATGAATTTCTAGTGGCAACAGCAATGCCTCATTCTAAGCCAAATGGAAGCAGATGTGGATGAACCTGAAGGAGAGTGTTTTGTGCCCCTTTTCCCAGCATGCTGAGCTGCCTCAAAGATGGAGCAGCAGAGCCATGCCATAAAGGAAATGCGTAAAGACATGTGAGCTCTGCTCTGATGTACAAGAGCTGAATTACATCCTCTGTACCTCCAGTCTGCTTTCTGTCCCCATCCTTCCCTCTTGAAGTATTAATAGCTTTATGGTGAAATAGTTTCAGCTGTAAAAGGAGAAGAAAAAAAGAAAAAGTAGAACAAAACCTTGAGTTGGATCCTCACCTGAGGCAGCCCTCACAAAAGGAACCAAACCCACGTGTGCCCCAGAGTCTGTGTGTCTGTTTATCACCAAGGCAAAAGCTGCTATCACAGTGTTAAAACTTCTACAAGCAGAGACAGGTAACTGCTTTTTTGTCAGCTCCATTGCTCCTTCATCCTAAATAAGTGCAGCACGTTCAGGACAGTTCTCACATCTAAATCTGAAGACAGAGTGTGACTCTTTATAAGCTTCAGGAGGGATTTAAGCTTTCCCTTGATTTCTGTTTTACCTCTTGTTACGTGTTCCATGGCAGCGTGGCAGGAACGACGCATCGGCCTTTTGCAATGCCTTTTATTTAATGACTTCAAAATGCTTTGAAACCATTTGGCATGTAATAAGAACTGGGTCAGTTCTGCCTTCCTCATTTTAGAGATGAGGACAAACAGGTAGAGAGGTTAAATGGTTTGCCCTGCAAAAAGGAAATGGATGTATAGTCGGTTCGGAAGAGCACCTAAAACTTCTGGCTCTGTTACCTCTGTACTTACCACAGGAATGGATTTCTTCCTTCTGGGACAATTACTTCCTCTGTGATCATTGGCAGTGAGGCTGCCAGCCAGAAAATTACAATTAAAGGCACCCCAAAGAAGATCAGCAGCCCAAAGCTGAGTTTGTCCCTCTACGACAAGCTGGAAGGACGAGTTAGGGGGAGCTTTTAGAAGAGAACAGGACTGGCTTATGGGTGAAGTAATTGTAAAAAGTGTCAGGGCCTCCCAAAGCAGCTACTGCCAAACAGCCCAGCCCAGTACCCTGGGAATGTGGGGCAGAACTGGGGCAAGACATCAAATTGCAGGGTATTTGCCCCATCAAATGCCTCTAGGAAACTGCAGAGCCAGGGAATAATCTGGCTGGCCAACAGGGCTTTATGTCTTCTCTCCATTTCTGTTTGCTTTCATTGCTAACCCGACCCTGAGTGTGGAACTCACTGGGAAGCACGTTGCTCTTGAGGCTCCCTTTTATGTAGGGTCTCCTGGTCATTCCTGTTTTGCTGGCAGAGACAGTTCCTGCAGAGATGAGGTTCAGGAGGGTCTCAGTTTTCATGTAAAGGTGAAGTTTCCAGCCATCACAGTTGCAGGGAAAAGCCCAGGTGACAGCTCACAGAATACACAGGCTTGAAAGGTTGATAGCAGGCCATCTACATCAAATCACCCTGAAACAGAATTGTCAGGGACTTTGGGGTGTTGTTTTATCACCTCACAGAGGAATCACAGGCTTAGGAAGCAGGAGCTGCTCTGGAGCAATGTAAGTGTGTCAGATTTATTCCCAATTTATGTGACAATAGAGTGGCAGGAGGTCAGATGCAACTGAATAGCATTTTAATAAATCTCAACAGAGTATCTCAGGAAGCTTAAAAAGAGAAAGATGTTGTGCTACAACATCTTAGAATTACAGAAGGAATAATTTGCATTTGTCTGCTTCCTATCCAAGGCTAATGTAGTCCCATGCAAACGGGAATGCCCTTCACAACCCCTGTCATAAAGTAGCTGAGGATTTCCTGAGTGGAAAAGTTGCTTACTAAAAAGAATTCTATGGCAGTTCCTTGAGCAACCTCCCCCTTTGGCTTGAAATCTGCTTGTATTTACTTCCAGTTGTGTCTTTATCACATTTGCTTTTAATAATCAGGTTTTGACTTATGAAGGAAAATTTCCCAATCTAGTGATTCCCGTGGGACCATCTCAGTGCTCCTGCAATCAGCACGAAGTGCTCTTGATGGCAATACAAAATGTGCCATTCAGGCCTTCGATGAGAGTCCTCTGGCAGCTCAAGCACTCTCAGACTGAAGAGGAGCAAATCCAGCCCCCAGATATGCTGGTTTTGCCCCTGCAGGTTTTCTCCTTGCACATTTAAGCTGTGCCAAATCTCCCAGTGGGACGACAAGGTCTGGTCAAGAGGGTGGTAAAAGGAGGGATCCATGAGCACTGGGTCAGCAGTGCTGGTCCTGGGGATCCTGAAGCTTCCCTAGATGAGAACCAACCTTCATCTTGTCACCAGCTGTGACCTCCAGCAAGGAGATGTCCCTGCTCCAACTGCACCTGCACATCTTGCTGCAGCCTAGCTGGATTATGTGCCCCTGGTGCTTCTCAAAGTGTTCCTTTTGGTAGGAAACATCCACATCACTGTGTTTGTTCTGTAGCAAGGCACAAAAACCTCAACAGACCGGGCTCCAGGCTGTTATCTGAATTTTAAAGTATAACCCCTATGTGCATGAAACCCCAATTTCATTATCCTGACAGCTCTTCCTTCCTTCTTCATGGATCCTCACAGAGGAAGGGAGAAGAGGAGGTCTCCAAAGACACAACAGAATTTCCAGCAGGAAGGGCAGCATGTTCTTATCTAAGACACTTACTGGAAGGGGAAGGATGGGAAATTCATCAGTTACTTTTGTGGAACAAATATTTTAAAAATTGCTACATTTGTGTGTTGTTTATAAATAATTGTATTTTTAAAAGCCATGTCAAGAGTAGGGCTGTGCTGGGAATCACTGACAGGATCCTGGACAATTTGGAGACTTTGCGTGAAAACCAGCACCTTTTTTTAGTTATCTACAGAAATAAAGAGGGTGTGGGAGCACCTGGACCCAAACAGATCAGGGACCAAGGAGTTATTTAGAGAAAGAGAATGGAAAACATTCATATATGAGCAGGGACCACAAGGTGTCCGGGGCTAGAAGAGCCAGCATGGCCAAAAGCAAGGACAGTCCCTTCTCACTCACTTGAAATATGGCAGGAGCTGATAGCAGCTGCAGGAATGATCTTTTCAAACAGAAATTGATTTTCCCAAGATTGCCAGTGGAGAAGAACAGTGCTTTGGCATTAACAGAGCACGTCCAAAACCCAGTGTTTGCCCCCCCTTCAAACAGACAAAGCATCAAGAATTTTGACAGTGAAGGACCTGACCCTCTGAAAAGTAATTTTCAGTGAACCTGCAGATTCTCTTCCTGCAGGCTGAAGGACAAAAATAAGGATTTTTTTCCCCTGTGACAGTTTACCAGATCCAGAGGACGGATCATGCCAGGCCAGCAGCTCAGGATGGATTCATTTCCCTGTGTTCAGTCACTAAATGCCCCCTGCAATGTTCTGGAGCTTTGCTTTGTGCCATATAATGATTATTTAAGGGCAATAACCATGTTTATTTAAAACTACTGCATCTAAAACAGCAGCAGAAGATAGATTATATCTTTAAATCCCAATCTGGGCACAATTACTGTTGAATTAGCTCAGTATGTGTCAGCAAGACACAGCTCTTTGCTTCTTCCATTCTTTTCCTGTTACCAGGGATGGCAGAAGACGCTTTGCCTTTGCTCCTTGAGGCAAGTCCTCCCACAGCTTTACTTTTAGGCTGTTGATGATTTTCGTGTCAAAAGCAACGAGATTTCAGGAGTCAAGCAGGGCTCGTCAGATGGTTCAGGATCTGGGCATTGAGAGACTGAATGCAAAATAATCCCTCACTTTGGGGGAGGTGGAAGGCAACGGAGAATAAGACAGAGCCCAAAATGATGTATTTCCCTGCTGACACATGCATCTGAGAGAACCCTGGGATGTCAAAATCAGAAAAAATTGTCCCCAGAGCTTTTGAAGTGCTGGTAAGTGTTCCAGCCAAGCACCCTGGGGTGCTGAAGCACAAGCAAGTGTGAGTGGAGATGGGCAGGGTGCACCCAGCCCCACGGCAGGTGGGCTCTGTCCCACAGACACAGAGGGGCTTTTTGGGGTGGAACTGGTCATTGAACAGCAGAATTTAGGCTGGGAGCGAGCTCAGCCAGGAGGTCATCTGGTTCAACCCCCCAAGGGCCAGCCCAGCTCCAGGGGAAATGTAATCATTTATTTTACAGAACTTTGATGAGTCCTCTTCTGGCAGTGAGTTGAAATCTGTCCTGCTGCACATCACCTGAGCCCCATCTGCTTGGGGGCTGCTTCTTTCTTTGTTTGGTAAATATTTTCTCCTTCCTTTTTTAAATAAACAAGAAATATTTCCTGGTTCAAAATGCGGGGGTGGATGTGCAGAGAAGAGCATGGGGAGGAGGAGGAAACCAGGAGTGTGGAGAGCAAGGAATCCTCTCCCCATCTGTGAAGAGAAGAGAGAGAAGGCGGAAAGACCACCAACATAAAATTCATTAATAGGGCTGAGAATGTGTTATTTTACTTGCAATAACCAATGAAACCAGCTAATAAAAGAAAATTATATTTTTTAAGGCATATGAGAGGTAGTCAAGGAAACACAATATCTCCCCTTCTCTGCTGTCTAGCCTCAGGAAAAATACATCTCTGATACTGATGCCATCATGATAAAATCACATTTTAAAAGTATCTGTACCTGTGCTGCTAGTAGTGCCAGATTATTAGAATGATGAGAACTGTTCCCATTTGTCTGGCAATTTCCATCCCTGTGCCACTATTAACTAGTGCCTCTCTGTCCACTGCCACAGGGACAGCCTTGTCTGAGGGAACTGAGTGCTTAAGGACCACAGATTTCATTTAACAGCTGAGGCAATGACCTGAAGCGCCATCAGAGATGGGAATAAATGGCAATATCTGTGCTGCTTTTGGAGGGGAGGACTGCATCTGTGCTGAAGTTCAGCTCCTGTGGTGAGAGAGGAGTGGTGGTGGGGAAACAGGAGCCTGGTGTGGACCTCTCCAGCTTTTGTGCTCCTTTTCCCAGCAGTGATATAGGATGGACCTGGCATTACATGCTGGGGGATGTGATGGTGGCTACAGCTGGCTGAGCTGTGGCCAAGAGCTGCCAACAAAACACTGGCACAGGCTCTGGGGATGAACTTAAGATCTAGGGATGAATTTAAGATCTGAGATTAGCTCAGCTGGTTAGAGCATGGTCACAGGTTTGGTCCCTGTAAGGGCCATTCACTTAAAAGTTAGACTCATCAAGAGAGGATCCCTGTGGATCCCTTCCAACCCAGAATGCTTTGTGACTCTACCTAGGTATGAATTTAAGATCTAGGTATGACTCAGGTCTAGGTATGAATTTAAGATCTAGGTATGACTCAGGTCTAGGTATGAATTTAAGATCTAGGTATGACTCAGGTCTAGGTATGAATTTAAGATCTCACTCACCTTTGTTTCACCAACCAACATTTTCCTCGTTTCTTCCTGGCTGAAGGAAGCACCTGGCCGGGGGGGCTTTGTTAGGCTTGTGCCTTACACACAGTTTTGGCTTGTCAGGGAAAATGCCCCTTTGGGAGGCTGACAGCCCCCAAATCACATCTGGATTGACTCAGAGAAGGTGAGGGAGGCAGTGTGGTCCCAAGCGTGGTGTGGGAACTGCTCTCAGGTCATGTTTTAAGAGCAGTATTTACATGTCCGGGTCTGACATGTGACGCTGCCAGTTCCTTGGGACGCTGCCAGTTTCCTTCCAAGGGCTGAGGGACGGCTCCATCCCGGCTCCTGAGGAAACGGGGAAGAGGTGGAGACGCCCAAAAATGTGTGGAATATTTTACAGATGAACTCGGGAGAATCTGGCGGGAAGCAAGGGCTGGGCAGGTGGGAAGGGGAGTCTGCAGCACGCAGGCACAGGGCTCAGTCCTGGCTGACACTGCAGGGCAGCTGACACTGCGAGGGAAGGGCAAAGGCAGGGATAACCGGGCAGGGAGGTGGGTGGAGAGCACTCAGCAATAAAAGGCCAAGTTTCCTGAGCCTTTAAAGAGGAACAGAAAGGTCATCACCACCTCCCCCCTGAGCTGGGACTGCTCTTTGATGCCCTGTTGCCTTCACCCACCCTGCCCTGGCAGCACCACCACCCCCAGAGCACCTCCTCCCACAGACCAAGCAGCCAACGGAGGCTGAAGGGCAGGGTGTGCAAATCCAGGAATGGCAGAGGCCTTGTGTTTCCACTGATAATGCACTTAGGCAGAGCCAGAGGCCTCGAGGCAGTTTTGTAATTTTTTCCTGACACTTATTAATGATTTTCTCCACTTTGAAGAGCCGTGTGAATGTCCACCCAGAGGATGACGACAACAGTGTGGGAACTCGGAGGAAGAGAGCAATAATGAGTGATTCTCAGTTATAATTACTCACGTTGAGCTCTGCAGACAGAGCTGTTTTCATTCCAAGTGATTCTCCTGCACTTGAGGCGCTGGCTGGGATGGTCCTTGTTCATGTGCTGCAGGAGCTGGGGCTGCAGCAGCAGAACTGATCCCTTCTCTGCACTTGCCTCTCGCTCTTGCACAGCCATTCTGTGCTAGGGAGGACACACACCGTTGGGAAACTGCTTGGAGCTCATCTTTCCCTCCTCAGCGTCTGCCCTGCTGTCTCCTGACTGATGCTGTTCGTTGATAGTCCATCACAGTGCTTCGGAAACGACCCAGCCAGCAGGACATGGATCCAGCTATCCACAGTCAGCCGGGAGACCCCGCAGGGCTGGAGCCTCCTGTGCCTCCATTTCCCCACCCCTGGGGGTAGAACACTGGGAAATGCTGTAGGGAAGCTGAGGTTTGCTGGGCAGCCACCAGCAGGACACAGCACTCCGGGGCTGAGCAGCTGGAATAAATCCCAGAACCTTCCTGTGCCAGGTGGTTCCTCAAAGCACCCGGTCCCACCTGCAAACCAGGCCCTGCTCGAGAGGAGCAAAGCAGACTGGAGAGAGAGAAATAGAGAAAATGTTGCTATTTCTTTTTTTTTTTTTTAATTTTAAATAATCAAATCAAATCACTAATGAAATCAGGTTTGATCATAAGCCATGTGACATTGGATAAATGACACAGAAATTCTATTCCCAGTAACTCCAGCTGAACAGTTTACAGGGAGTGCTTTAAATGAAATAGGGATTTTACTGGGGAATACTTGAATCTCGACCAGCTTTCTTGGGTCCCTCTTCCTTCCAGGGCTTTATCCCATGGGACTCCATGAAGCAAATCCAGGATAGAGTGCTTGCTGTGTGTCCTCCACCATTTCATGGTCACTTCATTTCCAGATAAAGTGGAATAAAAAATTGATGTCATAAAAGGAGAGATTAGTGACATGAACATTTTTTATGTGCCACACAGAAATAAACTGTATTTCATTAAATTATTCCTCCAGCTGAAGGAATAATATTTAAGCTCAATAAGATTAGGAATTTAAAAGACTTCATGAGAGCTTCATTTCTCAGAAAGCACATTCAGGGACATTCTGACATTTAATTCCTGAGGAGACTGTAAAGTGAAGCTACAAAATTGGCCACAGTTAACATTTGCTTAAAACGTGGACACAGTTTTACACAGACTCAAACAACGCAACCGGAGTCAAACGAATAGTTTGCTCAGTGACTTTGCCTCTTTATTCCTGCTTACAAATGCTTTGTGAACAGCTTGCAGTTTTCTCAAACACGCCCATTCTCTTCTGGGAGGTACAAGGTATTCATCAGATAAGTTTTATGAGTAATTCTCAGTCTTTCCTTGCTGGGGTCTATATTTAGATTTGTGCTGCAGTGGCTAATATTGAGGGGAGGCTTAGGTCACCCATTACTATTTCTATTCTCTGACTGAGTGCAAATACACAGAATTCTGAGCTTAGACTTCACTTCAAATGTCCTCTAATTTCTGTTAATAGACTCGTCCTCTCCAGCACTGGCCAGAAATGAATTTAAAAGGAAAGTGTACAAATATTAATTGACCTCAGCACCACTTTGAGCTGCTGTGGGAGATATTTAATGTGCTACTTTCTCGGTTCCAATTTCAAAAACATAGAACACAAAACACTGAAGCAACATTCAGTAGAGGTGGTTGGAAACTGTTCTCAACCTGAACTTTGCTTTGCTATTGCCCTCTCTAGAGAGTAAGCTTAGATGACCAGCCTAGACCGAAAACCTCTTTTTTGAGATATCCAAATCTCTGTGAAATGAGTCCTGTTTGAAGTAAAAAAATACCCCAAAAATCTCAGCATTTTATGGAAGAAACAGCTTCTTATCAGAAAAAAAATAAAATCATTTTAGCAGACACATTTCTGTCTCTGGTATCTATTTTTGTGTCCCTGAAAACACACACTGACCCTCTATACTTTATATGGGCTCAACTGTACAATTTTGCTTAGCAGGTTTGCTCCCATTCCTCCTCTTTCAGCATGGGCCACAATGAGAGACACAAATATCCTTTTATATTCTGATGAACCCAAATCAGACCCTCAGTACACCCTTGCCTTTCTGTGGGCTACTAAAGAGCATCACTGCTGGATCTCCCTGCTGCTGCCACCCCCTTTTACAGCCAGTTTTGCTACAAATTATTACAGGATGAATGGTGCATCATTTGAAATGAAGATATTACTGCTCAGGAGGTTTGCTGATGCTATTCAGGGCTCCGTGTGGAATGCCAGATCCATTCACACCATACTGGCAACGTCAGGTGCTGTCTCCACAGGGGTCCTCTGAATCTTCCCTTCTCTTTACCCAGTTTCAATGCTTAAGTGTTTGATTAAAAAGTCAGCAAATAACGAGCACTCAGGGTACAGTTCTACACTGCATTAAAAAAGAAACCTCCTTTGAGCTGCAAAAAACAAAATAGTCTACAATTTTACCTTGGATTCTGCACCTGAAGGGAGATTTTGGAGAAGGATCTAGGCTATTTTTTTGCAAGATGGTTGTGAGCAGACATTCAAATTGGCCTTGGCTGCAGGTTCTTTTACTCAGGGCCAGATCAGGCACCTACAGTTATGTTTTAGGTGAGTGTTTGACTAACTTGCAGGATGTGTTTTTGTCTGGGCTGTGCCATGTTTTTCTACAGAACTTAAAAGTTTTGAGACTCGTGGTTCCCTTTGTGCTGAGGCAGTGTGCTCAAAACCCCGCTGGAGGGTGTTTCCAGCTCACTGCAGGGCTGTTCACCTGCACTGTGTTTGCTGTCCTGCTGTTTGTCTTTCTTTCCTCTTTTCTTGTAGCTTCCTCTAGTAGACCAAACCAGAGTTTTTTGCAAAAACTGTTTAAAGTGGCTATGCTGTGGTTGTGTCAGAAAACCTGTGCAGGTGTTCCTGCAAAACAGTGGTTTTAGCTTTCTGAGCTGACTGGCTGCTCAGTTTGGGCTTTAAGTTGTTCACTCTTTACAAGGAAGTTTCTTAACTCCCTGTTAGATAAAGATATGGAAATGTGAACAAATATCAGAGAATATCACAAAATCTCTCAGTATTCTGTAGGTTTAACTGCTCTGGACCATCTATTTTTATTGTGGTTATATGCTGGAAACTTTCAGAACAGGCCATGGTTATATGTTTGAGAATTTTGTCCAAGCAATATCCTTTAGTAAAGATGGGGTGAGGTGAGTTCAGAAAAGAACAAACAACTCTGAGATTAATGGATGGATTTAAAGGATGAGTAGGAGAACTAATGGTCGTGACTCACTGGCCAGGCCTGTTTTCCAGAGTATTTCTAAATCCAAGATGTGCAGGCTGAAGGAAGGGGATAACCAGCTCTGACCTCTGAACCACACTGTTAAATGACACACTTTAGAATCCCCACAGTTATCTCAGCAGGAGAACTGAATCCAGCTGCTGCTTCCAGGTCCTGCTGCCCAATGCAGACTCAAATCCAGAGCCTGGTCCATCTTTTCCAAGCTTTTTAGAAAAGAACAGGTGATGATGAGAAATGCAATGGCAACAGAATATGGTGCCACTTGTCAGCGGTGGATCAGAGCACAGGCCAAGGAGGAGAAAAGAGTTTCCTTTCCTTAAACAGAGAAACCAAGGGAGGTGCTGTTGGAACTGGAAAGCTGTGATGGTTCGGAGGAAGGGAATTGCAGCTCACAATCATAACCTGAAATGACCATTGCCATAGAGCTGTAACCATGGCTACCCCTCTTTGAAAAGCAGTGCAGTGAGATGTATAAAGCCAACTTTATTAGTGCCAAGCTGAATGACTGTCATACCCACTTGGAGCAAAACTACCCAGCCTCTAACATAGCTTTGGGGACAGCTCTGTTCCTGTTTTGCTGAGGAAATGGAGAGGGAAGGTGAGACCATGAAAAAAAAGAAAAGACCTGCCATGATTCTAAGTTATATTTTAAGCTGATCCACATATGAGGGAAATACTAAAAAAAATGTGGCTAATATTAAAAAGAAATTCAGTCTGTTGCTACACTAAATAAACTGCAGAGTGGACTGTGTATAAACACACATAGGCAGCAGTGACCAAAAGAATTTTCAATTAGAGATGAGACTGCCTCATGGGCCACTCAGGTGTTCCGAGGAGAATGCAAAATTGCCATTTTAAACCACTTTCTGCCCATAATTAAAATACTGTAAATCAGAACCAACCTTGCTGACTGGTTTCTCTTCACATGCCTTTGGGAACAAAAGTTTATTTATTTACCAGTCCATGACAAGAAGTCCTCGTGTCCTGTTCTGAGAAATAAAGTGTGCTGAGAGCTTGAGAATTCCCAAGGGAATAGGCAATACATGCCTATAGAAAGGCAGGTCTTGCAATAAGTGAGTAAACCTTTGTAAGCTTCAAATGGATGTGAACAGAACAAAAAGATTTAGGTAGAAAGAAGGGGGCTTTTAGGAGCACAATTATATATTTTGGGGTGTGTCCTTAAGCAAACTGAACTTAACACTTTTCAGAGGTCAGATATAAAGAGATTTATTTTCCCACACACACACCACTTTTGAGTCCTACATTTGTTTGCTGCAGGAGGTTGGTTGTTTCAGTGGCTGATTTGTATAATCAGCTGTTATGACGGGCAACCAAGGATGGAGAAAATAGTTGATAGTGCTCATTTTAATACAAAGTGGAGATTTGTGCTGCATGCCAGAGCCTGAGGTATTTGCTTTTTAATGCAGTATTGTCCACCCCAAGCTTGTCCAGAACAACTGTTTCACTGTTTCCTCCTCTCCAAAAATCGCGAAAAAAAAGGAAGGTGAGCTCTTCACTAACAGGGCAGTGAGCTGAAGGGCTCTGTGCTTTGTGGGTGATGTTGAAGGGAAGCTGCCTCAATGTGTGGGAAAGGCTGGAGCCCCAAACATGGTTTTACAGCCACCTCCCTACACGATGTGTCCCTTGCAGGGACAGAAGAGGATAGTGCCTTGGTCCTGTGTGCTGCATGAGAAGGGACCTACCAGGGATTGTTCTTTGCAGGCACTGCCATCTGGTTTTAGAAAATGTTGTGCTTTGGCTCTCACATTCAGTTGTCCCCAGGTCCAGCTTGCTGGGATAAATCCTGCTGGCTGTGAGGTGACCACTCAGACACCTTGTGCATCTCCTGGCCCTTTTAGTTTCTCAGAAGTCAGTACAGCTTCCCTCAGAAACTGTCTGGGGTCAGTCTTCAGGCTTCTTTTTTTTTTTTCTTTTCTTCCCCTTTCTCTGTGGAACTGATTGAATCTGGGTTATGGCAAGTGGTGGAGACCCAATCTGCACCACCAAACTGAATCCCTGTTCAGTCCTTCTCCTTTGCCAGGTACATTTTTCAGTACTCACACAAGTGATCAAAACCTGTTGTTCTGGGTTGCTTTATTGCGTGTGACTTTTCTTGCGATCCACGTGTTCTACACTTTGGCATAAACTGTGTGGCACAGTTCTCCTTCCAAGGAGAACCCAAAGGCTGACCAGCAGCTGCTGGTGAGGATGTCCTGGGTGAACCCAGCCTCGTTTGGTCCATCTTTTCCAAGGGGCAGATCCCTGCAGTTCCCCATGTCCAGGGGTCCCATGGGAGACAACCCTTTGCTCCTTTTTCAGCTGTCCAGGGCCACTTATGGGAACTACTTGACTGTTTTCATGATTTGAGACACTGGTGACCAGAGGAAAAGGAGTCCTTCCAACCACATGTGTAATTATTCACTGTGATGAAAGAAAAGTGAGTAAATTCTCTGCAATGCATTAACTTTTGTCCTAATAATGGGTGTCACTTGATTTGTCACTAATTCCTGGAAAACAGTGCTGCTACATCACAAAATCAATTTACATCTCTTGTTTTCACAATCGAATGTCTTTTCCTTGTATTATGCCCCACTTACTTTCTCTAGTAGATACATTGCCAGTTTTTATATTTTCTCAGCAGTTAAGAGTGAAAAAACTGAAGATCTTTTTTCAGAGAAGTTATGCTAGAACTCCTCTTGTGATCCATGCTGTGCTGTCTTATGCCTGACGTGTACCGTGAATAATTGAGGAAATTCTTCTGCACCAATGACAGTAAATATTGGTGTCTGTCCTCTTCCACAGAAAATGATTTCTGTGCTTGTTTCTGAAACTGAAATGATTCTTGTTTCTTTGAAAGGAATTATCTTAAATTGCTGATGTAGCTCCATCACTTCTGTTGTCAGAATCACATTCAAGGACAGGATGTGTTTGGGTTTCTTTTAACAATTTAATAATACAGAGTTGTTTGGCTTTGACCTGCAATAAAAATTGTGTGAACTGTTCTGCAGCATATTTGATCCCAAATAAGGTGGCTCAGGGCAGCTAAACAGTCTGCAGCAAATTAAGTTCATATGCAGCCACTCGTAATCCTTCTCCCAGTAGTTCCCGTTTACTTTGACTCACAGGCACCGTGGTGGAAGATATCGTGTGGGCTCAGGGTGACAAGTCTCCATCCCAGCTCTCCACTGCACTGCCTGAGGGAATCCTTTCATCAGGGTCAGAGTCTTTATTTTTGTCCCAGACCCACAGCTGAGACCTGCCTTGAGCACAGGGGGATACTCGAGGTGCTGCTGCAGTGGGGGCTGCTGCAATGGAGCCTGGGATGGCCTCTATCCCTCATTTTCCAGACACTACGTTACAACATCTCCAAAGGATGGTGATGCAGCAGTTCCCTCTCTCTGATGGCAGGAACATCTCTTCTCACAGAGAGGAGATTAAGCAGCCAAAGTGCTTGGAAACAACATTCCAGAATTCTTGCTGTGACCACTAAGGCAGAGAAGAAGAACATGGAGCAAGCACAACATTTTGAAGTAGCAAAAGACCGAGTTTCCAACAGCCTCTCCAGGTAACTGAGTGTTGTCAGGCTGGAAGGGGCCTCTGAAGCTTGTCTTCTGTATCCTGCTGTTCAAAGCAGGACTGGCTTTAGCCACAGACTGGATTGCTCTGGGACATGAAGCCTCCGTGCATCTTGGTTTCTACTGCTGCCTATTGTTTGGAGTACCTCCAGCCTGGTGGGAAACTTTGGCTGCGGATATTGAAGATGACTTGCATTTTTTGCTTTCATAAATTCTTCTGTGACTTGGATTCTTTGAGGAAATAGTTCTTATGGACAGGTGTTTTAAAATGGCAAAGTTAAGGCATCTGCTGCTGTTGTGGCTGTTGTTGGTCTGAAGTGTCTATGCTGTACCTTTGTATTTCACATTTCACTCACCGTGGTCAGTAAAAATAGATGATCATTATATTTTGGTTCAACTTCTTCCTGTTCTTATCCATGTTCTCCATCAGACTCCCTCAGTGGCTCCCTGAAAAGTCTGAGGCCACAAGCTCTTCCTCCCTGGCTCCATGGAATGGCTCATGGTTTTAGTGCTGTCACCAAAAGTCTGGGTTTTGTTATTGAAATCTGCTGTGCTGCAATGCTCCTTTAAAAGGGACTTTAGCTGCAGTCCCTGGCCAAACCTTAAATACTTATAGGCTGCATAAAGGGGGGTGCTCTGCATGACAGCTCATCTCTTAAAGACTAAAGATCTGAAAATTCCCAGCAGGCAGGATTTTGGTCTGCTGAGGGCTGGGTGTTGGGATGAAAGGGCACTGAGGGGTATCTCCAGCTTTGTGTTGAGGTGCCTGTCTGGGCACAGCCCTGCACTACCCATGCTGTGCTGAGAACGTAGCGTGCGTTCTTCAGACATAGTGTGAGCCTCAGCTTATCCCTAATGGAGCTGCAGGGACGCAGGGAACTCTACACTGCACAAGGTGGAAAGTCAGGTCTCTAAGAAGGAGGCAGCTCAGCTCCTGGTGTGGAGAGTAACACAGGGACAACACGGGTGCCCTGCCCAGCCCTGTGTGTGCTGGAAGTGCCGAGGGAGGGTTTCCCCACTGACTGCATGGGTTGGTATCTCCACAGCCTGTATGAAGTCTTTAGTGCTCCACAGCAGGCCTGGTCCTAAGGAAAACACCCCAAACTAAAGCAGTCAGAGTAGAGGGGGCAGAGTGGGAGCAGCTCCTCGGAGTCGAGCGCCGCGTCCTCTAAATGTTATGGGAACGTCTCAGGGAGATGCTCAACACACTCAAAAGGTCATCACTGCCCAGGCTTTCAATAGAACAAAGGCCAACTATTTTTAACTTAATTTCAAGTGGGAAGCCTAAAGCCATAAGCTGGCCTGATTGCAGGAGGCCTTGGCTTCTCTGCTAATCAGAACTCAATGTATAACGTGTGCCTGTGTCTGACTATGTTGCATCCAAAATCCGCTCTGATCCCGCCCAGTGCCTGACACCCACAGATAGGGCCCAGCCTCGTGAAGTCCTGCAAGCACCGCACTAAAAATTCGTTCCTCTTGGAGAGTTACTGTAAGAGACAGCCAGTTCATGAACCAAAGTTGAGGGTTAACAGAGACAAACAGACAATTTGCATTATTTAGAAGTGGCCCCATCTGCAGCTGTTCACTACAAGAGAGTGAAAAAGCAGGAGGGATTGCCAGGCACATGGGACAGACACCATAAGATCCATAGCAAAGGGATCTTGTGTTCTGTTTGGAGAATCCAGGGCTCCTTAGGTGTGTCCTCTACAGGACACGAAGCTTTGACTCCAAGGCTACTTTTAAAAATTAATACATATATTTTCTTTTGAAGATCTGCAGAGATCCTGTTAATGTGCCTGCCAGCAGGAGTATAAGCATTGACAGGAAAAGGTCTGCATCTGTTTTGTATGGCTTTCTTCACCCTGGTGATAGAGCCAAGAGAAGCCAGGTTCTGGTCCCCAGTCACTTCCTAAAGTACTGCTTTTGTGGGTCTCTGCTCATAGTTGTTTCTGGTATCAAACAAAAGCTACTGAGACTTCTTGGTGAACTTTATGAACCCAGCAGGATCTGAAGATCATCTTGGATGGGTAAGCTGGGCCGGAGTTGCACTGCACTTCCTGACAGTTCAGCCTGTCTTTCTGGTATGACAAAGCTGTGTCAAGAAGACAAAAAAGCAAGTTTAGGCCAGCCTTATTCCTCTT
This sequence comes from Manacus vitellinus, assembly GCF_001715985.3. Taxonomy (NCBI): domain Eukaryota; kingdom Metazoa; phylum Chordata; class Aves; order Passeriformes; family Pipridae; genus Manacus; species Manacus vitellinus. The sequence continues at coordinate 2,977,931 of NW_021940704.1, forward strand.
GAAACAGTATTTGCAGCAGGGCCTTTCTCAAATTTACAGCATACTTTTCTGGTTTCTGACCTGTCTGGGAGGGCAGGCCCTGTGCCCAGCAAGGCACATTTTCCACTGCAGTGACAGGCAAGACTGCACAGCTGGTTTTCCATGTGTTGGGAAACGGGATCACTCTCTGATTGTGGCACTCTGGGGGACCTGGGCAATGGGAAGAGCTTGTTTCTTAAGAATAAGCTTGAAAAGCTTTTAAGCAGAGGACCCGTTTGTTTCCTTGGTGGTGGCCACGGGCTGGGGACAGAGCAGGGCTCTGGTCCTGGAGCACCACCCTTGTCTTGGAGCACGTTTCTGGTCCTGGGGCTGGTCCTGGAGCACGGCTCTGGTCCTGGGGCTGGGCTTTGATCCTGAAGCTGATTCTGGAGCACAGCTCTGATCCCAGAGCTGGTCCCTTGGATTGACAGTTTGCAAACGAAGCTGGTCTGTGCCTTGGTGCTGCTGAGTGCACCCATGAGGGCACTGCCTGCACAGTGACGTAGATGAGGCTGGGAAGGTTTTGTAGCCAGATGTATAAATGCAGTGCAGCCCAGGCCTGCTCTTGGCTGTGTCTCCAGCAGCTCTGAGGGAGCAGGGACCAGCCTGACAGCCCCTCTGCAGCGTGGCGGTGTCACAGCAAATGGTGCCAGTTCCCCAAAGAGTTTGATCATATGGCTCCCATACCTCAGCTGCTGATCAAACACCTGCTCTTGCTTGTGCAGGTGATCCCACAGCTCAGTGCTCAAGTCACCCTGGTATTTCAAGGGGAAGATCTGCTGTTGCTGTGGTGGCTCTTTCCAAGGAGGTTTTTCCTGCCCTGAGCACAGGCAGGGATCATGCAAGGCTGCTGCTGTTTCTGGAGGCTTTGGTAACGTCAGCCTGTTCCCTTTTGCAAGCAACACAGAATGGTTTTCTACAGCACTGTGAGAGTTTGGAGCTGTGCTCAGTGCAAATCCCAGCTGTTGTTTTTCATCCCTTTGGATCTGATGAGTGTTCCAGACCTGAGCATCTCCAGTGTAGTTCTCTCTTTAGTGCTCTGCACTGCCTCGTGCTTTTGAGGAAACCAGCATGTCCCCAGGATGTTAAAGTGCATTGAGAGCATGGATACACATGTTCATCTTATTTGTAGGACTTCTCTGTGCTCCAGCTATCCCAAGTGCTGTGGAGGTCAATGAGTCTGGAGATCCCAAACTGCATCACATGAGGCATTGCCCTCATTTTTCTATTGAGAGATAAAGATGTTGTGGGGTTTGTTAAGGTCATTATAGAGCTCTCAGCATGGGAGGTTCCCGCTCTTACTCTTCCAGAACTGAGACCTACCTGTGGCTCTCCCCTTGTGTGGAGCCTTTCCTGCATTTCCCCCATCCATCAGAAAGCATCACACTTGGTGTTTGTGCCCAACAGCCTCTCTCTGCTCTTTGCGAGAAGGAGAACAGCCTCACAAACCAAATCCTGGCTGCATCTCCATCGTGTCCTGCAGTGCCCCCTTGCTGGGCACTTCCCAGGGTTGGCCATGACAATTAGTAACAATTAAGAGCAGTGCAGAGCAGCAGGGCAGAGATGCCTGTCTCACTTAGTTTCAAAGCTCTCACAGATTCCACGCCCCAGATCACAGGAGGGAGTTGATGCCATGGGTAAGGAACACTGGTTAAAACAGCCCTGGCTGCTCCCCAGAGAGCTGAAGGGAGGGCCACAGAGAGTCAGCTAATTAAAACCTTAATGACCCCTGAGGGTGTGTGAGACTACAAAAGCTCAGATGAGCACAGCCCTGGAGTAGTGCTGGGTTAGTAACAGGAGCCCTGACAAAAGATGGGCATCCTCCATGCCACTGGGAGGAAACTGTAGAAAAGGATTCTAAGGAATCTGGGGGCAGATCCTCCCTTCTCTAATGGCAGATTTCACCCCAAAAACCCCAAGATTTGAGTTGTCTGTTGTGAAAGCTGCAAAATGGGCTTGTTAGTTCTTGGGTTGCAAAGAGAAACTAAACCTGCCCAAAGATGAGACCAAAGTCTTCCTCTTGTTTTGAGGACTTGGATTGGATCTTAAATTTCTTCTCTAGGCAGTTATTTTTGGGGTTATTTTGGAAAAAAACTCCAAAAAAACCCATGGTACTTTTCCTCTCCTTCATTTTCTTGGGAAGCACCTTTTGTAGGGTGCTTTTGTAGATCCTCCCCAGTGAGGATCTTTGTGTGTGCATGAGCAGGGCTGTGATCTGCCCTTGTCCCACCTGTGTGGAAACAGGGCTAACACCTCATGGGACATTTCTGTGCCCCTCACGTATAAAACAGATGCAATGCAAAAAAAAAAAAAAAACAAACAAAAACCCTCCCAGCTGACATTGCAACCTCCCCCCAGAGGGTCCCCTGTACCTTTAATCCCTGCAGTTACTGGTACCTGGAGCCTTTGTGGTTCATGTTGTTCTGCAGTGACTTTTGTGGAGAGGTGGATTGGTTAAAGCAGCCTCCAGAACAGGTTCTTCATAATTTTCTGACAAGTATGAAAATATTTCATCTCTAGGGTCCGTGGTGTGACTTGGGGTATAGTGTGTGTCACTCCTCATTATTTCAGGCAGGGTTTTCTCACCTCCTCCACCCTGTTTTTCCATGGCTGCTCTCGCTGTGCCTCTGTGTGTGTGTGAAGGCATTTCTACCCCAGCCTTCCCACTGGGAGTGAAGGGCAGGATCTGGCCTTGACTCCCAGGTTTCCATGAGGGTTTGTGCCTGGCTGGCTGTAGCACCAATGATCTCTGCTTTTAGCCCACTGAGAAGTTTGGGACAATGGACATGATTTTGCTTCACAGCTCATTTTTAATGAATTAAATTTCAATTTAATTAACTATTTCTCACACTTCTATACTTCTCCTCAGTAAGCTAAAATGCTGATTGTGGAGCAGATGAGCATGATGTCAAGTTTTCAAAGAGGGTTATGGAGAGGAGGAAATTTCTGCACACGTGATGGAACTTCCCCACCAAAGGAGCACCTGGGTTTGTTTCCCTTCACATTGGTCCAATTTTGTATACATGTATGACACTGTATGTGTCTGGGAATCCTCCTGGGGGGGTTGTAATTCTTTCTGTAAAAAAAAATATTAAAAAAATGGTCTTTTTGACAGATTGCTTCAAACCTGATCTTACTGGGAGCTTGGCAATGCCTTCCCTGATGTGTTGCTCCCTCACCCCTGGGTTCTAAGCCCATCCCACCATCCCATGTATCACTAATCCTTTCAAAATATGGATTAAAATACTGAAAAATATAATAATAATATTGATAAAAACTGATTAAATAATAATAATTATATAATTTAAAATAAAACAGAAAAATAATACTAAACATAAATAATAATACTGATATTAAATAAGAAAATAATACTGATGTTAAATGAAAATAATACTGGAAAATAACACTAAAATAAATAATAATTATATTAAATAATAATGATATAAAATAATAATTATTATATTAAATAATAATATTAAATAAAAATAATTCTGAAAATAATACTAAAAAATGAATAATAACAATACTGAGAATATATACTGAAAACAATAATAATAATACTGAGAAAAGCTAATTTAAATATGGATAAAATGGTTTTCTTTTTATTTTCTATTACATGTGTCAAAGCAGGCCTGTGCTAAACCTTGGAGTGTCAGCCCCGTTGAGAGACAGAGGCTGGGTGGGAGGTCACCTGGAATGGTCAGCTAGGCCAACAGTGAGAAAGACCAGGTTTGTTTCCCTGTAAAACAAAGGATGGTGCCTTGTTCCTTTGCCTTGTTTACCCAGCTCAGGAACAGCTCCTCGCTTTGCAAGGCAGGATCCTTTGTAAGGCAAGGCTGCAAGGCAGCTCGCTTTGTAAGGCGGGATCACGCCCTTCCTCTGCTGTCCCAGCGCGTTTCCTGACAAAGTACAACCTGTCTCCTCCATCTGCCGCCGCGACTGAAATAGCCGGGGGAGCCGAGCCCTCCGCCGGGGGAGGTGTCACTGCAGCGCCGGCCCCTGGTGCTGCCCGACGGCCCCGAACGCGGGGCTGGAGCTTCCCAGGGAGCGGGCTGTGCTGCTGCGGGCTAGCGCTCTGCTGGGCACGGCTGCACTGAGCTGGGAGGGGGCGTGTGACAGAGCTGGGATAGAGGGGACAGGAGTCACTGCGGGATGGGCTGGGATAGGGGGGACAGGAGTGGGTGTGTGACACGGGCTGGGTTGGATGGCATGGGAGTCAGTGTGTGACACAGGCTGGGTTGGATGGAGCAGGAGTGGGTGTGTGACAAGGGATGGAATAGATGGGATGGGAGTCACTGTGGGGCACAGGATGGGATGGATGGGATGGGGGTTGGCATGTGACACAGAGTGGGTTGGATGGGATGGGAGTCGGTGTGTGACATGGGCTGGGATAGATGGGAGAGGAGTTGGTGTGGGATGGGCTGGGTTAGATGGAATGGGAGTTGATGTGTGACACAGTTGTGTCAGATGCTCCATGAAGGTTCCAGGCAGCCCCAAAAGCTGGTCCACAGTGTGTCCAAAGCACCTGCTGTGACTGCAGGTGGTCAGCACTTCCCCCATCAGTCCCACAGCCTCTCTTTTGCATCCTGACTGTGTGATATCTTCATTGTACTACATTTTACTATTCATAGCTGTAGCTATGTGCTGCCTTTTGCATCATGTCAGTATTAACAGCTTGCACCCCTTAAATATCCCAGCCAGGCAGATGTGTTGTCTGTGACCACCCTCCTCTTCCTATGCTGCGAAGGGCAGTATGTGTCCCCCACCCACAGCTCCCCTCCCTTTACTACATGGGCAGTGATTTTCTGGTGCTCTGGCTTTTCATACTACTGCAAATAGAAATGGCTGCAGCATGGATAGGGAAAAAGTCTTTATTTTTGGCCTTCTGAACTTAGTACCACAAAATAATGGGATATGTTGCAAATTGTGACCTTTTAAGCATTATTTCTGGCATGAAATCCTGACGTTCTTTTTGCTAATATTCTTGATATATGAACCTTTGAGGTTTTGTTTTGCAGTCTAAGATCCCAAGAAGAACATAAAACAGTGCAAGGTTGGCAAGAGCTGGAGGATTTACAAGACAATTGCAGGCATTTTCCTTGTCATGGAATGAATCTGTCTCATTTGCTTTTCTTTAGGAAGCATTTTAGAGCAGATATGTTCTTGCTAACCAACCCTTGTGCTACAATAACATGAGGGTATTTGATTTTCTTCTTGTTATTTTATGTGAAACCCACTATGCAGATTTTTCAGTCAAAATTCCCCAGTGACACTTCATCTGAGTCATCATCTTTTAGGAAGTAGCTACTGGAAGTCTCATCTCCACCCTTCCCAGCTTCCAAACCACTTAAAAGAACAGTGATAGAAATGGGAAGAGCCTTAATCAGAGATGGAGAAATTAAGCACCACTGAACTCTGCTCATCCCCCTTTTCCCTTCCCCATAGCCACTCCCACACCCTTCTGCTCTGCCTCCTGCCTCTCCCAGATCAGCTCCTGGCTCCCTCTGGGTTTGGAACTCGGCAAAAGTGGAGACCTGAGGGCAATTCCTGGATGGAGAAGGGAATTCCTACACTTTTATCCTTGGGGATAGTCTGATCCTTGACTCTGGGATGGACAAAGGTGGTGTGTTGTTGCTGCGAAGGTTATGTGTATATTCGGAGGGTCTTTGCAGCTGCCACTGACTCTTGGGAGTGTCTCACTCAAGGCCCCAGAGAGAATGCCCTTCCTGTCTGTGTGGGAAAAGATACGATGTGTGTCCTCTGAAGTGAACACAATGGCACGCAGTGAAATCCTCTGCATTCCTTGCATCTTACTTCCAGCTGAGATACATTTGTGGATGCTCCACTGGGTGAGTTCGATCAGGGCATCTAGATGGAAACAACTCTCTTCTAAGCATTTAAATAGTTTTTATTTATTTATTTTAAATCATAACTATGGGAAGAAAAATCTCCTTGCTCCCAGCAAACCCTGAACCCACATGAATGTAAGAACCACAAAGCAACAACCTCCTGTCTGAGTCTGATTTCCTGGTCCCACTGCTCACCCCAGCAGGGAAATACATGGAGAATCAATTGGAAGTGAAGAGAAATATGATTCACCAGATATTTTGCAGCCCTGTCATTAGAAAACTGAATAGGTGGAAGAGTTGGCTTGGATTAGGAATTCCTCAGCCTGCCTTGTGCTCTTTTCCCTTCTCCTTGTTCACCTTTGGCTTACTCAGTGTAGAATTCATTAATATGGCAATGATATTTTAGGAGAGCACTGGGCAGATACTTTGCCTCTGCTCCCAAGTCAATCCTCCTTCCTTGCCTTCTGCTCCTCAGCTGCTTTCTTCAACAGCATCTATGATCCCACATTTTGGGCAATAACAGGGCCCAGAAGGGCTCTGGTTTATTGGTTCCCATCTGGAATCCCTTTTCCCTGGGTTTTGCCAAGTGTCTCATACACATGGGGAATAAGCCCTACGTGGTACTTTCCCTCATAACTGGCTGATGACATTTCCTGGGACAGCAACATAGGGAAAATAATTAGCAAAGCTCCCAGCAATAACAAACCGTGAAAATCTTTGCCCTTCAATGTGGCTGTTTGGCATTATCAAGGAGAAGAAATGTGAAATGGTAACACTCTTTAATTCATTAATGTGTTAATTGATTTCAAAAAATTAGTTTGCAGGCACTAAAAGCAGTCTCTCTTATCTGCTTTTTATGAACTGCAAGTACAAAGCCAAAGCAGGGAAGGCAAGGCTGCCACTTGCACAAATAAATGGAAATGCTGATATACCACAAGTTGCCTGAAAGCAAAAAGCAAATTCTCTCCTGCTGAATTTGGTATGCATCAAAAATACAAACTTCCTGCATTTCCAAGAAATTTCCTGCATTGCCCAAGAAAAGGGCAATGTTTTGTTCCCCATTAAGAACAAGGGGCAATCAGAACCAAGTAACAGGGAACAACTCAATTCAGTGAATTTATTTTATTGTCAAGAAACCCCTCATCAATCTATTGCCACAGATCACTGCTTGTGAGAGAACTGGGGCATAGAAGTGAAATGGAGTTGTCATCATACCAAGTGTGTCTCCCTTCAAAAACACACTTCCAGTAGTATTTATTTTCTGTGTTGATTTCTGTGTTGATTTATTTTCTGTGTTGATTTCTGGTTACAATACAGCTCCTCCTCCGGTGTGAATCCTCCTCTGGAGAATGTCTTCCAGGTGTTTTTTTCTGAACACAGATGTATAGTTGAGAAATCAAATCAGCAATGCAGCAGACAAAGGGAATGGCTTCAAAGGTTAACCTTGGAGTGGTTAATGGTTTGGCATCACTTTCTCAGCATCTTTGCCTGGACATCTTAAGCCTCCATTGCTGTCAGGGGAGAAGAGCTCCTCTCTCCCTGCTTTCTCTCTAGAAGTTTAACCCACATCCAGAAGTTAAAAATGACTCTCTTAGAAAGAGAAAAAAAAAAAGGCAGATTGCTCACTTTGAAAGAAAACAATTTTTTTTCTTCCCATTTTAAGTGAAGATGGGCTTTAGTGAAAAAGAGTTGCTGGGTAGGAAGGGATGTGTCCTGATGGATGAGTAGGCCCAGCACTGACAGGAAACAGGTGTTGCCCTCACTGCAAAGAAATCTAAATTTACCTTGCATGAGTGTTCTCCCCACTGCATCCCCAGGGATGTTTTCTGGACACCTGTCAACTCCCTGGGCAGTTTGGGTCACCTCCATGTCAAGCTTGGATTTTGGAAATCAGTTTGAGGCTGAAATGAGGCTGCATTCAGGGTGTTAAAGGTCTGAGCATAATGAAAATGGTTGCCATGAACCCTGGCCCAGGATTGTTTCTTCCCATGGCTTTCCAACCTGTGTTTCTGTGAGTGCTGTTGGAGAACAACCTGCACTGGTGAGGGCGGAAGGACTGAAGGGCTGGCACTTGTGAGTAGTGCTACTGTGAAGCTTCCAACTGCTTGGGGTTTAGGAAAAGTTCAGGCATCTGAAAGTGCATTATCCTAACATTTGGCACGATGAAAATCTGGAGGAGAGAGTATTAGAAACGTAGTGTTCATTAACACGAGCTAATCACATCATTTAGCCAGCACTCTCCGTACTGAAGCAGCCATGTTCTATTTTGAGCTTTCACTTTTTCTGCCAAGTTCTGGTCTCCAGACCAGCTTTATTTTTGAGTGGGAACTAAGGACTTTTGCACAATGTCAAGCATCGTGCACTGGATCTGCTCATTTGTGGCTGGATTGTGCAATTCTTACCCAGCCAGTGGGACTAATTTTGGATGTGCCTCGAGTATGGGATGGCTTTGGTTAAGGACAGGCTGGAGGAACAGCCTTGAGCTCAGAGTTCAATTGTATAAGAACTCAGCACAACCATGAGTAAGACTCATATGATGGAGCCCTTTCTTTCAATTCTCAGCTTTGTTGTAGTCAAGAGTTTCCTAAGAATATTATTTATAATACACTCAGTTCCTAAAAACCTTTTATTTCTCAGTAGCAGAACCTCACCCCTTCTGTGGTTTCAGCCCACAGTCTGGGAAAAGGGAGTTTCTCCTGTTTTGTTGTGGATTCATCTCTTTGCCGTTATCCTTCTCACATCTTTGTTGGATGTAGACTTCGTTTTCCTTTAATAAACTTATTTTTAGCTCAGGAAAATGCACTTGAGATACCATCCTTCCTGAGCCATGCTGCTGCCTAAGCAACCTTGTTCTTTCTGGAGCATTTAGTGTAAGGTATGTTTTCCCCTTAGGATTTAGTAAAGCTGCACTGAAGTACCTGTGGTGCTTGGACAGGAGTTTTATTTCCTGAGAAAGGCTGAAGTCCTGAAAGTCAAGAGTGAAACCCTGATTGACTCCAGGGAAGTGAGGATGAAGGGGGAGTAGCTGATATATCCCCTTGATAAAACTGGGAATATGTGGGTGTCCAGCAAGAACAAAACCCTGGCACAGTTCTACTTCTCAGCAGCCTCAGGAGCCCAACCAGTGCTCCACTTTCCAGCTCTGAGTGAAGGATGGGCTGCCCAGGGGTGAGAGTTGGTCTGTCCCTTTGTACCCCAGGGTTTGCAGACACTGAAGAGAGCCTGGTGAAAGAGGGAAATTTGCAGTGAAATCTGAGAAGAGACAGTGCTGGGATGACTCGTGCAGACGAGTCAAAAAATTGAAAGCGGAGTTCAGAATGTGGACAAAAGTACTGAGATTACATCCTGATGTTGGCCTGATTAACTCATTCATTCCCATGTTGTAATTCAGTGGGCTTTGGAGAAGGCTCTTCCTGTGCTGCTGCTGCAGATTTGGCTCAGTTCAGCTTCACTGGGGTTTGCCTGGTGGGAATAAAGCTCCAGCAGCTTCCCCAAAGGTGTGACTGGGCCCTCCCTCCTGTGGCCAGCCAGGGATCCTGTTTAATGCACAGCATTTCCCTTGGGCCACAGGACCTGCAGCTGGCTGTGCACTGCTGCTGACAGGCACCTTCCATGGAAGAAATAGGAGGGTGGGGGGGAAACCATTGCTGCAGGCCAGGGAAGGAGGAGAGATGGGCCAGGACCACGAGTTTGCTCTTAAAGGTCTCTTCCAACCCAAGTGATTCTGACTGCTGATTTGTGTCTGTCTGGTTCTCAACAGCTCATGGAGGAGGTTTGCTCAGTCTCTTCCCTTCCATTAAAATAGTTTTCCTCCGGGGATTCCTGCTTGCTGTCTAGTTTGAGATCCATCTTTTTCTCTCTCTTGCTGTAATTTTGTTTTCATAGCTCCTACCTGGTTGTTCACTCACTGCACCAGAACTCAGGTTTTATTTATTTTAGATATTATTTAAATAATTATTTTATTTTATGATCAGGAGCTTACGAGTGTCTTTTGCCAAGTGTCACATGCATGAGCAGCTCGGCACCACCAGGATCTGGAAAAGGTGCCTTTTGCCACCACCAGCAATAGCAGCTTTAACCTTGTGCCTGGTTCACTGCTAATTTGCAGTGCTCAGAACACAACTATGCCTGCCTGGGACTGCTTAATGGAAACTTGGGAGAGGAAGAGAGAGAGAGAAAATGTTCAGGAGGCAAAGCAGGAGAGATAACGGCCTCTGTATCATGGCTAGAGATGGTTTTTAAGGAGGGAACTTTGCAGATGTTAATGGAAACATGCCCCATGTGCACAGGCAAATGCTTGAGAACTGGATGCAGGGGATGCACCGGTTGGAAATGGAGAAGGACAATGATTAATGCAGAATCCAAGATGATATCCAGCAGGGAGTGGGCTGGAAAGGAGTTTGCAGGTGAAAGCCAAGAGCTCTGCAAGCCAAAGGGCCCCTTATCTCCCAGATTTCTGCAGCGAGACAGGGGGAAATGAGGAGGCTGTGGAGCAGGCCTGGCACTGCCTGGCCAGGTGATGAGGTGCTCCCTGCACCTGCCCTGGCTGCTGGCAGGAGAATGAAAGCAGTGGAAGGCACAGAGAGAAATTATTAAATGCAAACAGAAATTATTAAACCCAACAGAAGTGGAGAAAGGGCTGCTGTGCTCTTGGCTTGGCCCTTGCTCCCAAGGCATTTCAGAATGCCCTGGCTAGCTGGGATCTGGGCTCCAGCAGAGACTAATTCTGGATTTATAAGAGTTACAATTATGCCCTTTACTGCTGTTTGAATTGAAACATTGGACCCAAATAACTGAATTTAGGGGTGTCCTTAATCCAGTCTTCAGGTGCAACCTCAACAACTCCTAATCCAGCACTGGGCAGTGGGTGAGGAGAGGTAAGGGGGGAAGTAAGAAGGGAATTAAGTTGCAGTCGCTGTGCCAGGCAGGGTCAGGACACCCCTCAGCCACTGGGGTGCTGATTTTTCTCATTACCAGAATGAAAGAGGGGGTTGTGTGTGTGCAACTCAAGCAGTGCTTTCCCAGTCTGTGCTGGGCTTTAGGCACTGCTACCCGAATAACAAGAAATAATGTCAATTGGAAGAAATGCTGCAGTTTAAACGACTCAATCATGGTTTGTTTGAGCTGCGCCATCGCAGAACTAATGGCCAATCACCAACATTACAGCACCCTCCTTGTAACAAATGAATGCACACAATGAGCCTTGTTTCTGTAATGTCACTGCCTGGCAAGTATTGAGAAAGAAGAATTTTTGCCTGTAAATTGGAGCACATGTTAAAAACCAGAAGTAGAAAGCAGAGGAGCTTGTGAACCACCTCAGTAATCAAGAATTTACAACCCTCAGTGCTGGTCATAGCAGGGAAACATGGGGTGATGACAGAACAAGGGTGTTTTCTGAACAAGCTGTACAAGCAGGATGTATCTGGGAAGCAAGAAAGCAGTGAATTAAATGCAAAAGGAAATTTTAAAAAAGCAGAGGTGAAAGGAAAGGAAGAAAGGAGGGGAAATGAGAGAGGGGGAAAAGAAAGGAATTAAAGGAATAAATAGAAAGAAGGCAAATAAGAAAGGAAGGGGGCTTGGATGAGTCCACTCAGGCACGGGGTGACCAGCAGGAGGGAGCAGGTGGAGGGGTGTGAGACAAGGAAGGAAAGCAGGTGGAAAACATGGATCTGGCCTCTCCCCAGCCTGTGGGGCAGGAGGAGTGAGCTGGCAGCCCAGGGACAGGCTGGTTGGGCTCTTTGGGGCTGTCTGTGTGTGTCTCTCTCCAGGACCATGTGGCTGGGAATGTTTATTACTGCTTCAGAGAGGGCTGTGTCCTTACAAATGTCGTGTGGGCAGTTTGACCTGGCCCTTAGGGACACCCAGGGGGTAATGAGGCATAAAGGGGCTTTCCCCTATGCTGTGGGGGGTCCCCAGGTGCCCCTCCTGGCTGCAGAGGACACTGATCTGTGCACAGGCTCCCTTTGATCACTGTCTATGTTTGTTTCATAAGCCCCGGACCTCTCTGTTCCTTTACATTTTCCTGAAATGCCTGACACCAGCACACCTGAAATGATGTCCCCTGATACACCACCCTCTTCCCACCACCTAAGTCTCCCACTGTGTCCTTCACTAACCCCAGTACTGAGCTCTGTTCTTAGGAGCCAAAGAGAAACAACACTTCAAGAGCAGCTTTAATTCGTTATGAGCCACAAGTCAAGAGGGGAAAAAAAAAATCTATATATTTTACCTAGACAAGTGTTGCCATGTCATTAATAGTGCCTTCATTGCTAAGCCTCTTTACAGTCCACTTGTCCTGCCATCTGCCTGGTTTGCTCTGAGTGCTCTGCTGGACCAGGCTGGGACAGAACCACTGCTGGCTTTGATACTGGTTCTTTATGCTCAGTTCCACTTGAAGGATCTCTGCTGCAATATTTGGATGGAAACACTGCAGAGATGTTATTTATCTAAACCATCTGTTTCCGTTGGCACAAAGGGAGCCCATCACAGTGTTTCTGTTGGTTTCAAGCTCTGCACACCTGGCAGAGGCCATGCACGTGAGCAGGTCCAAGTGAACAGGGTTGTCACCAACAGGTCATGATAGTTTGGGGTGGGTATAAATAATGCCTGACACTGAAGACAATGCTCTTTTTCTGCTGCCCTCTTGGAATTTCTCGTCCTCTAGCCCAGGAATAGTAGAGGAATAACTTGGGGGGGGGGGGGTAAGGGGGTGTTGGAATTCAAACTGGCATTTCTGCAGCACTTTCTATCAACTTTTCTCTTCCAGCAAAAGCTTTTGTTTGTGTTTGGTACGACTGGCTATTACTAATATGCCTTTTCATGAAAAACCCAAAGAATTACAGAGTCAGGACAAAAACCAGCACTGAACAGGTTTTCGCCCTCTCCCAGGGATGTTATCTCTGGATTTCGGGGGACTGGTTATTCCTTAAGTGTAAATTAGCTCCTTACTCTGCTTCCAGTGTCTAACTCAAACTGGATCTGGCTGGGGAGTGTGAATGAACTGGCTCTGCCTCTTGGGTACATGCTCCGATTTCTTTTTCACTCCCCAGGAGACCACATGAACCCTACCACCTCAAGTTACACAGTCTGGTTTCTCATGCACTGGTAAATCAGCAAGGTCAGTGTGCCCAAGGTGCAAGAAGTGGGTGTGAGAACACAACCACCCATTTCCCTTTGCCAGGTAAGTGTTGTTACCACCTGTTCCAACATAAAACCACCTTGTATCCACACACAACCACCACCTTGCTGCTCCCTGTCCAGGGGGGTCTTTAGCGGAGCCCCTAAATGATGTGTGAGGCTGAAACCACTCTGTAATCAGGCAGCAAAATCAAACTTGTTTAATGGTACATCCAGACAGTAAAACTCAGGCCCGTGTGGCTGTGCTGGCAGCACCAGGAAGGACAGCAGGACACATCCCGGATGGCAGTGGCAGCCCCAGGCCTTGTGCCATCACACGTTCCTTACTTCTCTCCATCCATTTCCTTCTGCCCCCCATGATCCTGCCCACTTGTGAGTCCTAGAGCTGGAATTCTGGCTGGGGCAAGTGCAGCAGATGGGATACATACCTGGGTGTCACAGCCCCTGTGCAGTCACTTCACTGTCCACAGCAAGCAGCAGGTGCCTTCAGGTGGTAATTTGGTGGCTTTGTGTGGAGCCTGCATACTCAGAGTCCTCAGAGAAGGGGCACAAACCATCCTGGGAGCAGAACCAGAGACCACGACACCTGTCTGGGCTCCCACCACAGCTACGGGTATTTATTGTATTTGCTGCTATTTTCTTTTCGTGGTCCAAAGATTCGGGATTTCCTTTGTATAGCATGAAACCACCGCAGCAGCAGGGCTGGCCAGGGACTCCTCTCTTGCTGCCCTGGATCTGTGGGGGAGTGAAACTTTGAGGAAATCAGTGCGTTGGTCACAGATTCCCTGAAAAACCAGCCTGTGGGATAAGGGTTTGTTATGGCAGGTGACAACATGGTTACAGCTCCCCTTGACATGATGAGAGAAAAACCCTCCCAGTTCCTGACCCACCTTGGGTGTCCACACAGCCCCACCTGTGTAACAGTACCAGTGTCTCTGGTGGAGCAGGGAGGGCTCTTGGTGGCTCTCCCAGGCTTTTGTGTTACCTGGGTGATCCTTGGGAATGTGAGGGCCCTCCACAGCTGGAGGACATGGACATCATGGACACCAACACAACAGAGCTTTGGCTCCAGCCAAAGCAAAAAAATAAATCACAAAATACGAATGATGTGGTTTCGGTTGGATAAGGCAGCAAGTGACAGTTTTTTACAATGGCACCATTAGTGCAATTTGCCCATTTCATCCTTTGCTGGTTTTGGGCCCATGAGACTGTCAAAACCACACACTTCCATGTCACCTGAGCTTTGGAGGGGGAGCTATGGGAGTGTGCTGAAAGGCTGCTCTTTTTTGGCTCAGTCAAAGCACTAGTCTGGCTGCTGAGGAATTAAAATACAGCAAATGGCACTTCTTTGCATTTATCCAGCTTCCAAACAGACGACAAAGAACCAGTGAGATGGCTCAACACTCCCTGTGGTCTGGGCTGCACAGGAGTGACTGATGATGGAAAAGCCATCAAATATCCAGGTCAGCAAGAATGAAATGGATATTAAAATGACCTGGGCAACCCAGCTCAACAGAGCTCTGCTCAGACCATTCATCTGGAGAGGACAGCTCTCACTGGGATGAAGAAACAGCCAGTGACAAAGGAGTTTCTGAGATAACAGCAGTGACTTCACTTCTGTAAATGACTTATTTGTTCAGACCTGCTGCTCTCTTCACACCTCTGCAGTGTTCTGAATGTGACAGAGCATCAGCCCAGCCTGTATAAAACCTGCCTTTAAAATCACTGTCTTTAGGAGGAGGAGATGCTTCCTCTTCAGTCTCTGAGCTAAACCATTTCCACCCAGGGCAGACTGTGCTGTGTGCAAGGGGCAGCTGCTCTCTGATTTCCTACGAACCTGCAAAGGCTTGAATGCACAGACACACCCTCCTTCATGAATAAAAGCTTCACAGCCTTTGTAAAGGTGAGCTAAGAAGAGAAGCAAATTTACCAATAGATCCTCTTATTGCTTCTCCAGATGAAAAAAAGAATGAAACTTCTCTTCTGAAGCCAACTTCCCTCACTTCCAGGGCCAGCCAGGAAGACAGCACCGACTCTCTTGGAGCCTGAATTCTCAGATGTTATTTATAAGCCAATTTAGTGCCATGATTTATTGTGAAAAACCCAGATCCTGGCAAAAATGTGTCCCTGCTCCAATGCAGATGTACAAGGGGTGCAAGAGTCAGGCAGGCTCTAGCTGTGTATTTTGTGGCTCTCTGCTCTCACAGGCAGTGTATGTGTCCAGATCTGTGTGTGCCCAGCCCCATCTCCACCCAAAAGGGGATGCCCAGCTCCCCTGGGACTGCAGAGACAGCCAGAGGTAAAACGCACTCTACAAGATGCCCCAGACCTGAGCACTGCTTCAAGCACTGACGTTTTCTTCATGAGACAAGTGTTTCTGCAAGGGTTTAACTTCTTAACACACTCTGCTAAACAAAAAATAATCCCTCACACTGTTCCCATCTTGCAGAGGTTTTGTTGCTGCAGTGACCAGAACGGAAAGAAGAGGAAAGTGCTCCATGTTCCCCAGACAATGCACTGGCCACCACTGTCTTTGGCTGGGAGTGGAGAGAGGTGCTGGAGGGAGGTCTGGAGATGGGCCCTCCTGGAACAGGGAAACACTTTGGAGCCATCGCTGCTGCACGGCCCAGCCTGTGGAAAAGGCTGAGCACAGAGACCCTGTCTGACCTGACAGAGGTGACAAACTACTGTGGCTCTGAAATGAGTAGGTGCAAGTCTTCACCAGGAGGCATTTTGCCTTGACAGAGCTGGAAGAAAAAAGGATGTGAACATTACAAGCATTTAAGAAATACCTTGTATCTCTTTTCCATAGCAAAGATAAGAGATGTAGACAGTTTTACAATTTGTTCCTGCAGTTTTGGGATTACATTTGCAGTTTAACAGCTCCTGTCCTTCCTTAGCTGAGAAACCCTCAGTGGACAGGTCTTACAAACACTCTCAAAGTGCCAGTTATTCCTGCTGCATCCCCAGCAACATGCAATTCCAGTTGTTCTTTATGAACCTGCACAGATAGAGCATTACATGCCTCAGAGGATGCAGACCTGCCAGTGGATTTAGTGCAGAACCCAGTGCTGCTTCTTAGCTACAGAATAACAAGACAATGTATTGTTTGGGGTGGATTGAGATGTGCAATCCCTGCACCATCATTCAGATTGGAAGTCTGATTCCTTAAAAAGCAAAAGCTCTTCTGTAATTCCATGGCTATACACACACAGATAAACCAGAGATGGCTTTGACGTGCCAAGTCATTCATACAACATTCCTGTCATGTCACAAACATATCAGTCTAAGAGCTTCACCCATTCCATTCCATTCCCAAGCAGAGCCCATGGAGGCTGCCAGCTCTACACAATGTCCCTGTGCCTTCGGGTGGGGCAGCACAACAGACCAGGGCGTGTCACAGGAACACGGCCCAACCCCCCCAGCCCCCAGCAAGGGAAAGGGATTTCAAATGGGTTTCTTTGGTTTTTGTTTTTGTTTCATGCAAGCAGAGTTCACAGTAGCTGGCTGGATGCTGGGTGGCTGGAGAAAGCTAAAAACAAACAAATCCTGTCACCAAATAAAATTCAGAAGTTGACTACCAGCTACAGGCTGCAGCAGCATTCCCAGTCATGGAGTGCTCTTCTCAGTGCCAGGAAAGCAAGCCGGGGTGGGAGCAGGCTACAGGGCATGGAGGTCCTTTGTTTAAAGCTCGGAGTAAGCTCTGGTGGTGCTCTTGCTCCCAGTGCACAGGCTGGGTGGCCGGGTTTCCTCCCCACTCCCCTTTTGTCAGGGATTTTTTGGGTACATTACAGACCTTGAGCACTGCATCCGGCTCGTGCCCTCCCTGAGCACCCCCTCCTTCCCCACAGCTCCCACCTGCCAACTCGGACTGCAAAATCCTGGCAAACAACTCTTTTGGCCGGCAAAGGCAGTGGCGAGGGCAGGAGAGGAGTTCTCCGAGAGGAGGTTTGATCTGTAACTGCACTTTGGGTCTGCTCTCCCCTGCAGAACTCCCTGGGAACGGCGCTGTGCCTCTGCTCCCGAGGGCTCCAGCTACGAACGAAACAGGATCATCTGGAGAACTGAACCCCAGCACAGCACCAAAGGCCTCTTCATTGCAAGCAATAATGGAAGCAAGAGAAAAAAAACTTGGTTGGAAGCAGGAGGCAGATGTGAAGCTGTGATGTTTGAGTTCGGGGTGAGCCTGCTCCTGAACCTGCTCAAACACTGGCCCCCGCAGCCTTGCCTCTCTCTTCCTCTCAGAGCAGAACTCCTTGCTTCTTGCATTTTTGGAACCTTGTCTGACTGGTTTCCTCATCTGTGTGGGCTGAGATGTGGTTGGTCTGTGTGCCAGTACCTTGACCATCCCTCACCCCAACAGGGCAGAGGAAAGAGCAGAAAATCAGTGCAAATTGACTGCAAAGGCAGCAGTTGGGCTGCAGTTCTTTACAGCACCGAGGTCCTTGCGCCTGAGTGTTTCTCCCCGTGACAACAGACGCCACTCGCTACCACAACTGGGCCATGCTGTGATAACCCTGCTTTGCTTGGTTAGAACTGTATTTTTAGGCTATCTAGATGTACACGACTCAACTGTCTTACCTGCAAAATGCCACTGAGTGCCTGGAGAGAGCACTTGGCCTTTCAGGGATAAAGTTCCTTCTCCCAGGGCAGGAACCTGCTCATTGCCTGTGTCCAGCCCTCTGCAGCAGGGCAGTGCAGGGCCAGGCTCCTTCCCTTGGAAAACCCACCCCCTGTTCTACTTCCACACGCTCCAAAATGGTTCTTGGGTTGCTCACAGCATATTTTGCTGATGTCTGTCCGGAGAGCTCGGCTGTCTTCACATCTCGGCTGGAGCTGAGCAAAGTGCAGGAACAAAAAGCATTTTAAACCCATGTCTCGCAGACTTGATCCCAGCTCCACTCAGAGCAGCCCCTGCCAATGCTGGCAGGGCGGGATGCTGTCAGTGCTCAACCTCCAGCTACTCATTAATCACTTCACTCAGTTCACAGGGAGGACACAGAGCAAGGGGAGGTTGGATATTTCCAGAACATTCCTACTTTTTGGTGGCATATGACTGTCTCAGTGTCCACTTTGCTGCCAGGCTGGGGCCCCACCCCAGTGACTCGTGCTCAGCCTTGGGGGAAGGTGAGACCACTCTGAAGAAAATGAGTTAAAATGCCTTCAGATGCCTTTTCACTTCTTTTTATTTAATTCCATAAATATTTTCATAAGGCTCAGTGTCTTTACAACACTTTTTTAAACACTTTTTTTGTTTTATACACACAACTTTGACACTTGTTTGACAGGGTCAAACAGTCCAATATAAACAAAATAATAAAACTGGCAAGTGCGGATCAGCTGGGTTACCAAAATCCTTTTTTTTTCTTTTTTTTTCTTTTTTTTTCTTTTTTTTTTCTCTTACTTTTAAAACCCCAAAAGCACTAAAATATCAGTATTTGGCTTCAAACTAGAATTTTAAAAACCTTTTTTTTTTTTTAAATTCTCTGCTACAAGTCCCTGTCATCATAGTGCCTTTAAACTCCTACAGACTCTTCTTCTTAAGGAAAAATAAGCTTGGTGATGCCATGCAGAACTTACAATAGCTACTAAATATACATGTTCCCTGAAATGTAGCTGCAATGAAAAGATGACAGAGCATAAAGAGAACAAAACCAGAAACCCAAAGCACCACAGTGTACTATCAATAACATTGCAATGGATGGCTGGTGCCCATCCAGAAACTGAAACAAATTTCAAATATATTTCTCTATGTATTATTTTCTATTTACAACTGTTAGATGCACCTAGGTTGGTTCTTGTTTGACTTTTTGGAGAGGGTGGGGAGGCGAAAGTCTTGAATTTAGATCCTCTGTTCTAGTGTCTAGGTCAAGGGGTAATGCATGTCATTTACCTAGGGAAGAAGGTATCTTTATTTTATATATATATATATGTATAGATTCAGCCAGAGAAATACCGTAAACATTTAAGTTTGTTACAACTCTCTTGTTTCTGCACATGGAATGGTAAGTGGGTTCCTCCTGTCTGGCATTGAAATGAAAGTCTGTTATCAGATGCTCAGTCAGATCACCCAATCTGCATCCGTGCCGCTCCCGCCGCGCGGCAGCCCAGCCCTGCTCCCTACTGGAAAAGCCACAGGAGGTGGGAAAGTGGGACCCAGTGCTGGTTCTTCTTTGTGCCAATGCTCCATCTCCTGCAGCACCTCTGGCAATTTATGGAGGGGAAGAGCTTTCCCGGATGCCATTGCCTGAGAGCCAAGCCCTCTTCCCTCTGGAACACGCGCCTGCAGCTGCTCTGCTCGGGCAGTGCTGGCTCGGGTGGGCTTCCCACTTAAGAAAGAAGCTGCGAGTCCAACAAGTGGCCTTGTCAGATCAAGCGAGTCTTGACTTATGATGCAAATAATGGTGTGGCGGTGGTGTTTCTTTTTTCCTAGTGCTGAATATTTAGGAAGCATCTTCTCATAAAAATTATGGATGTCTCATTCTCACTCTCTGAGGCACAAAACAGTAAATGAACAGGCTTAACTAATGTGCTTGTTACTTTTTTTTCCCCCTAAGCAATTAAAAAGGCATAGGAATAAGTGAAATTTTCATCATGTTGACAACATTTTGGAATCTCTCTCTCTCTCTTTCTCTCTCTCTCTCTCTCTCTGCATCTCTCCAGCCATTCGGAAAGAGTAAAACATTCCAGTTAACTGCCGAGAACCCATCTCATTCACTTCGTTAAATACCCATTCTGTTAAAGAAACAAAATAATATTTGCTACGTATCCCGTATTAAAATCTGACCATAAAAATGCAAAGATACAAAAGAGCATAAAAATAATTTCTGATATAAAATTGGGTTGCTTCCTATTTGGGATTCCTGGTGTTTGGCTGCTGCCTGTCACAGAGGGGCCACTTTTCCACTCTAAAACACTAATCTGGCTTTGCTGGTTACTGATAGTTTCTAGATTAGTCAAAAGTATACGAGAGATTATTTTTTGACTTAGATAAAAATAATACCACCCTTGCAATATGCCCGGAAATAAAACAGGCTCCATGGAAATAATGAAATCATGCTCTCTGCTCTTCCCATTGTATTTCTTAGAGGCAAAAAAAAAAAAAAATGTATCTCCACACTCGCTGGCCCGGGGTGCTTATGTGGTGTATCAGATTCAAAGGAAAATGACAAATATCGTGATCAATCACTTTATCCCACATTTTCAAAGGAGTTTGCAGAATGGCTCTGAAAAGGTTTTAAATTCATCTTCTAAATCTGGTTAAACAGTCTCATTTGCCCTAGGAAAAAAAAAATCATCCTTGTCCACAATGGTTTGTTTTACAAGCTTAACATAAGCTTTTGCACTTGCAAACAAATGTACTTAAGGCTGAAATTGTAGGACGTGTCTTTAAAAACAGAGCTGTGAATCTCCAGAGGGAGAAAAAGAGAGAGAAAGAGACCTGGAGTTTGGCTGAATGACTCTAGAGCCCGCGGACACTGATACACCTCTGCGAGCCACAGATGGCCTGGGGGGTGAGCTGAGCACTGCTCTGGATCAGGACACACAACCACGGCTACACCTCTCAGGGCACATCCAGACCTGTCCTGAAAGGCAGCTCTCAGCTCCTCTGCAGCTCGGGGGCTTTACCCAGTAGGTGAACCCCTCTAGGGATCCTTCCACTAATGGGTCACTACTGGCAGCTCACGGGTGTTGGGAGCCAGGGATCTGGGATGCCTGGAGTGGAGCAGGCAGTGAGTGCAGTGAGTCCCCACTTTTGGGACCACTGCTCCTGCAAATGGCAATTAGTGGTTCATTAACCAGGACTGTGCAGGCTGAGTGTGGCCAAGGATAGGACCTTAGTTCCTGAAGATGGAAAACTGGCCATTTGTCGGAGCCTCGTAGCCAATTTTCCTCCAGCTGTGATGGAGGCATGAAGCCATCAGTTTTTAAGCTTTTATCTTTGCACGGAACACAAAGATAGGAGTGGGCTTTTCAGAGTTGTGTCTCAGCTTGAAAAGCAAATAAAATCAAAGATAACCCCAGAGAAACAAAGCTCAATGCGAAAGAAAGAAAAGCTCCTGATATTCTTTTCTCAGTCTTACTCCAAGTGTGAACAAATCACACTGAATTGAGAAAGACAGTGCTTAAAAAATTGCAAAAAATTAACTGAGGAAAACCCATCTCTCACTTCCTAAATAGCTGCTTCCCCTTCTGCTGGGTTTCACCTGCCCACAACAAAACAGTTAAAGCCAGAGAAATACTGCGCAGCGGAGCGGGAGCACAGGGAGCACATCCAGACAGGCACAAGTCAGACCAAGGAATGCAGGACAGGGAATGGGGCCATGTCTTCAGTGGGATGGGGACTCGGGGGACAGTCAAGGGAGGGACGGAGAGGGCGGGAGAGGGAGCAGAGACCTCCCAGCACTCCAAAAAACAAACAACCCCCCCATAAATAAAATCAAAGAAAATATACACCAATGTAGTCCATGAGGAACTTCCATGACGGAGTCACACAAGCGAGAAAGCATTCTGGGATGCCAAGGACGACCAGGATGAAAATGAAGAAAAACAGAAAAAAAAACCAAACAGATGTCCGACCAATGGAATAAAATAAAACAGGTCACATGGTTAGAAATCATTGGTGCTTCCTAGTATCTAGTAGCAGATTACTTCCCAAAAACAACAAAAAAAGTTTTTGGTCCTTCTATATATATATACATATATGTATATATTATTATTTTTAAATGTGTGTATACATATATATATGTATATATATTTAGTTGCAACAGTGCTTCTCCGAAAAAAGGTCCATCTATAAATATAATTTTATTTATTTTTATTTTTAAATTTTAGTTCTTTTAAGTTAAAATTCTCCATCTCTCTAGGTATTATTTTTTGAATGGTGTTAACCTGCTGAAGTTTTGCCAGAATGGTGCCTGGCTGCGTCTGGGTTCGGTGAACTCGAAGACCTGGGACTGGGATATGCCATCTGTCACCATGTATTGTCCCTGATTTAATGGATCCTGGGGTGGTGGGTAGGCTGGAGGAACCGACTTGGAGTAGCTCACACCTGCATCGATGATTGGGGGGAAAAAGAAACAGATCAGTCAAAGAGCAATTGGGTCAGTCGTCTTTCTTTGTCACGCTATCACCTCTTAACACTCATAACCAGGGTCCCAAACACCGGGGAGATGTGCGAGAGACACAAATCTACGGAGCAACCAGCGCTGCCTGACCTCTCAGCTCCGAGGCTGCCTGTGCTGCACCAAGGCCTGAAGATTTGGGAAAGATCCATTACTTTTGTATCAGCAGAGTTCTGCCCGCCCTCATGGAAAAGTCCTTTGTGACTGAAGGAGCACGGCCACGTGCACTGTCCTGCTCAGATGGAGCCCAATGACCGCAGCGTTCAACCCACTCCACTTCAACACCTGCTGCTTCCAAGCTCGTTTTTCCCCTCCCTCCCAGCTTGACCTGAAACACGGCTGTGCCCACACGCCCCGCTGACCAGCCCCGAGCAGCGCGACCCCGGGGACTGCCCGGCACGGCTCCCGCACCGGGGCAGAGCAGAGCTGCTCTGCAGGAAGGTTGTGCTCATCTGCCTACCAAAGGGAGCTCGTTATCTTCTCTAGGAAGGTTTTAGGACTTTTCCATAGGGTTCTTTTTGAATTCACCAGTCTGGTTTCAGCCCAAAACAGCTGCACACAATGCAGAAAAGGCTGACTCTGCTCAAGCCAAACTGGTAGCAATGGATGCACTGGGAAGGCTACACTTTGGGATCTGGATGTCTGATTCCCACACAGGTAAGCCACAGCTCCTGTGCAGGAATAGGGTGAGGGGATGCTGCCCTTACAGCTTTCCCATGGAAAGGGGGGGCTTCAGCAAGCTGGGGCCTGTGCAAGCCGTTGTAAAGGATGGTGTGGAAAGTACGGCTCTGGTTGACTGGAAGTGAAACAGAAGGGATGTGTATCACCACCAAAGCACAGACTACAGGGCACAGTGACACAGTCTGCATATCCTTCCCCTCAACACCGCTGATGAGGGATAACCCCTCCTTCAGCCTCAGGGCAGCGTGACTGTGACCGGCTGGAAACCACAACTCCAGAGAAGGGCAGGAAGGAGAGAGGAGCAGGGCTCTGGAGCAGGCTGCTGTAAGCTCTGGCCATCTCTGGATCCCCTCTGCTGCATGCAGAACTGCTCTTCCTTCTGCGGGGTGTAGGCATCACGAGGGCCATCCCGAGGCCGCCGCCTGCCCCGGCTTTAACCGCAGGAGCCAAGGTGACTCTGCCCAAGCAGCTCAGGGTCCTCATCTGGAAAAGCGGGATGGCAGCACCCACCTACCTCACAGGAGGGATGTGAAGCTAAATTAATTAATGTTTGTAAAACACTTTGAGATCCTCGGCTGGGAAGGTGCTAGAGAAGGCAAAATACGGTGATTAGCACCCAGGTACCACAGCAAGGTGTGCACAAGAAATGCGTTCGCAGTCCTACCCACACACAGACACACCGGGGCCGGGCTGGCCGGGCACAGGACGGCTGCACACGGGTGGCACTTACACACAGGGGAGAAGCCTCACAAGGGGCACTCATGGAGCTCACCACACAACTTTTGACATGGTGCTGCACTGTCCTTTTGGATACAAGCTAAGGCTTTAGTGTGTCTTTAGGAAAGAGGATCAATTCGCTTCCCCTTGCTATAGAATTTAGGAATCAAGGGTTAAAATCCTCAAAAGGCTCAGACCGAAAGGAGATGTCATCTTGACTATGTTTAACTCATTTCTCCTTCTTTACTATCTCTGTCCACTGCAGGGAGTAACCAAGATCTATTCTTGCAGTGAACAAAAACTGCTCCATGATTCATCCTTATGAACCTTTAACAAATTCATCACAGTTAGTATTTCAAACTTATTTGAAAAGATCAACCTGGAGATGTTCTGCATTTGTATCTACATGATGGAATAGTTACTCATCGGGGAGTTTTCTACTCTGTCTTCCCTAGCTCCTGTTTCCCACAGAAGGCCTGCAGAGCAGAGGGCAGCCCCAGAGCCCTTGCTGTCCTGGGGTCACAGCTGGGCAGGGGCAGTTCTGGGATACCTGACACAACTTCTGTACCATGCTGGTTGGTAGGTCCCAAACAGCAGTTTGAATTTCTCACACCATGTGACTGAAGCAGATGATGTCCCACAGGGGCAGAGCACGAGCTTGAGCTCATTTCTGCCATTCCATCTCTTCTGCCACTGTCCTGCTTGGAGCTGCCTTGCTCCAGGCAGGACAATGTGGGGACAGTGAGACCAACGGCAGAGTCTGCTCTGGAGGACAAACTCTAACCCTGAACCCACACAGGAGTGTCGACATCCTCCTGGAGGCCACCAGCCCTTGGTGCCTTGGCCAATTTTCCCAGTAGAGACTGGTGAGCAATTTTAGGGTCTGTGGGAAGGTTAGGATCTGCTACAGGTCCCTTACATGGCTAGAGCTGGAAAATAAATCTTCTGGTTTGGTCGACCCAGGGGACCAGGAATTACTTCAAAGGCAAATAGTCCTTGTACCACCAAAATTAATGTTCTACAACAGAACAGAGCTACTAAGGGGGATACAGCACTTGTTTTTAGCTTTGGAAGACATTAACCCCACATTAATGACATGGCCCAATGGCTTTGGCATCCTGTGGTTGCAGAGTAGCAGTTAGCCCTGTGCTGCAGCCGAGCTGGGCTGAGCTCTTTACTGTCCCTAAACCAATTTGTGGAGGATGAACTAATGTATTTTAATGATCATACAGAAATGCTAAAAAATGTTCTGGATCAGCAGAATGTTATGCACTTGGAAGGCTGAAGACAAAGAGAAAGGACAGTCTGGCTGACATCCTCTGACATTGATGGAGTTACGCTGCAAAGAATGGAATCCATAGTCCGTCTTCTCTAAGAGAAAAAAGGCAGACTCCCCTGGCCAGATCACTAGCAAACCCCATTCAGTTCTTTCCCAAAACAGCCTTTTTGGTCAAAACTCCTGAAAAACGTCTATCCTTGCTTGAAACAGACCCATGCACACACTGCCACTTCCCTCAGTAAAGCAGCTCAGACTCCTCACAGTTGTATGTGTGGCCCTGTGTGAGGATCTGGGCTACTGGCATTAACATCTGGGCTGGGTGAATGCCAAAAGCTCCTGGTTGGTTCTACTTGCATAAGCAGCTGAAGGTTTGCATATTTATCATATTTATCAAGTGGCCTAAACAATCAAAGCTGTGGATCTCAATGACATGCATCATCACTGGGGGGTTGGAATGCAGATAAAGCCACTGTGCTCTGGCAAGTCAGGCTGATAATTCCAGAATGCACTTCCTTGTGCAACTGTGAGACAGCACTTTGCAATAGCTTGAGGTGCCCCAAGAATGACTTTTAAATATTTTTTTGAACAAACCCATGTTCTTGACAATGTGGAACACAGAAATTGGGGGCTGGGAGGCAGAAAGATCCATCTAATCTGCACATCTTCAAATACTGAGAAAGAGCACTAACAATTCTGGGAAAAAGGCAGGTAGGTATTTTTCTCTTCTGCTCTAAAATGGTTTGTTCCCTCATCAGAACTTGGGGCTGTTGTGCAAAACTGTCTCTTGAGGGATATCTTTTTAATATTCGAAGCCATAACTCCACTGCAATTGAACAGAAAGAAATGAGCAAAGCTCTTTTCCAAGACAATTTTGGGCTGTGTGGCAGACAGAATTCAAAGCACAAAGGGAAAGAATCGATAGATAAGTAATGATTTCTAGGCACAGCTGTGTCAGAACACAGCTCTACCCCCATGACCAGACCTGGAGCTCCTTCTGCTGGCTCATGCATAATTCTGCACTGTGGCTGCAGCTGCACAGCAGGGTTGTGGGGAGCTGCTCAGAATGAGAACAAGAAAACTCCCAGATTTATAATTTGGCTAGACAAAACTGGTAAGAGAGACGCTGCTCTGTCAGTCGAAATCATGTCTTTTTTTAGCACTAGGCAGCGTCACTCGGAGTCTTTCGGATTTCTCAGCTCAGAAGACGACAATTAAAAAGACTTAAAACTGTCTCTTTTTTTCCCTTCTAGGTTTTGTTTTGTTTTTGTTTTCCAAAGTGTCTCTTCTACTTGAGGTTACAACATGATTTCAGTAGCACTTGAAGATTGAGGAGCATGCTGTTAACTCACAGGCAATGCACGGACACGTGCAGACGGATCATACAGCAGGACACGACACGGCACCCTCCCAGAGCTCACACAAACATATACAGAGTGCACACAGATCTCTTCCACATAACCATGGAAATAGCTTTACAAGCTGCTTATTCCATCCTCAACCTGTAAGATTTTAGCTTACACTTCGATAAGGAGCTATTTCACTTTTCCTCTACCCAGCTGTCCAGGTGTCACACTGTCCATTAGCCAGAGTGGGGGACAATGCCATGATCAACACTTGGGTTCTGCACTGGCTGAGGGGGGGCTGCTGGGAGGAAAGGGAGCAGTGCTGCACTGAGGAACCTTCCAGCTCCCTCTGAGCTCAAGGGCAGCTCAGCCAACTTGCATCTTTCAGAAGCCATGCTCAAAAATCCCATCAATTCTGTTTTCTCCTGAAGAGTGTAACATGGGGAAGCCAGGGACATGCCTCAAGAGCACTAATTGTTGTGTTAATTACTCCTGCAATAGCAACAAGCTTAAGGTAAAGAAACAAGCAGTACTGGTCGAGTGGGTACAGCCCTTTGTCCTTCCGCAGCACATTTCAACAGAGGATCTCAAAGCACGATTCACCAGGTCCCTGTTAGGTTTAGGGCTGGTAAACTGTGATGTGTCTGCTATTAGTTCTCCCTGATTGCAGCCCTACAGAAGGAGAGGTGGGTGGCAGCTGTGAACAGGATCTATCCTGAGCAGCTGTGGACTGGTTTACACCTCCTGCTGAACCACCCAACTCACTTTTCAACATATCTGCCCATCTCAAGAGGAATTTGGGTGCCTTAGCCATGGCTCTTCACACAGCTGGGGATTTTACTTAACAGTCTGGCCCAGGCAGGTATTAATGGGATGGTACCAGTGAGGAGAACATACCTCAGCTCCCTTTTCTAACCACTGACCTCACGTCTCTGTTCAGGAGGAAGGGGGAGGGAAAAGGACTGACTGCAGCTTGAGAAATCCAACAGAGGAAACAGTCATCTCGTGTCCTGGATGTTCCCGAGCCAACCACAGTATCTACCTACACACACTGAGGTAACTCAACCTTCCTGAGTCTATTTATCCAGTCTGTTACTGCAGCCTGATGTCATTAGAGCAGACAGTAAGATAATGATTCCTCATGTGATAAGAAAAGCTAATCGAGGCAAGACAAGAATGATATGGGGGCTTTATCAATCAAAGCCAGGTGAAAACTAATTTATCCCATCCTGTGTTTATACAGCCTCCCTCTCCTGCAGCACTCTGCAGGCTGATCACAAAGATCACCCTGTGGGTTTCACTGACAGGAGGAAATCAGTTCAGCCATGAAAATCCTGAAAAGCTGCCTCTTCTGGGAAGCAGCACTGCCCCTCACCAAGGTGAAGTGCAGGAGTACTTGGGCTGACAAACTTATTTCAGTTGGAACCTCAACGTGTCATTGATGTTGACACCTGGTCCCTTCAAACAAGTACCACTAACACCTCACCAAAAATCTGCCCTGCAGCACGTGCTCAGCAGAGTCACTGGACCATACTCAGAGGTCTACCAGCCAAGAATTTACTCTCGATTTGCCTTAGCTTGTAGATCTGATGTTCTCAGAAGATATTACTGCCTCCAGCTGGGTTCCTGATGCCTGCAGCAAGCAGCACACTCTCTGTACTGCTGTGGGATGGTGCTTGTGGACCCACAACACGAGCACTGCAGTGGGCAGGGTCTGGGTTTTACAAGAAATGGGGTAAGCTCTGAGGTTCCCCTGAATCTGTGGGGAAATCCCACTGAGAACACGATTAGCTCTGTTCTTTCACCTACTGTGCTGTAAAAATGGGAAGTGACCCTGATTATCCGAAAATGCAAATGCCCCTCTTTGTTTCCAAGGGTTATTCTGTGCTTGCTCAGGCTCCTGTAATCCCCCGAGTCTGTGCCTAGTGCGTGAATAGGATGGGGAAACATGTCAGGGCCACGTCAATCTTGTCAGCAAGATGCAGTAAAACAGGTTTCAACACTCCAGAGAACCACAGGAGGCACCGGCAGTCCCTGTTCCCTGGTCAGCCCTGCCCCTGCCAGCTGGCACAGGAGCACTGACGGGCAGCCCCTGCTCTGCTGGGCGCACATGCTGGGAGAGCTTCAGGTGCTGAAGGGTGAGAAGTCAGAAAGAAGCTGTTGCATGTCTGGGTCGGGGTTTTCATGACATAGTTTGCTGTGAGCTCAAGTGATCGGGCAGGAATAAATTAGCAGGAAAATCCAGTGATTCAGAGGGTGTTTCATGACAGGCCAAAGCACCTCATGCTGGCTGATGATTTAACCCCTGCTGGGTGTGCACAGCTGAGTATTCATGGCCATGTTTGGTGCCAGCACCCTTCTCAGCTCAGGGACGGGGCGATCCTGAGTAAATCTATGCGTCCCTCCTTCTAAAGGCTTGTCTGGGCTGAAGGCATCTGCTTTGGGGAAGCTATGCACAGTGCAGAGGGGAATACACAGGGCAGGGAGAAGGGCATGAAGGAGCTGGCTCACAGTGTGGGGCTGAAGAGCTCTCCTGGAGTGGGAAATCCTCCCAGCTCACACTAAGGTCACTTCTCTAAATCTGAGCAGATATTTTATTTTCCAAAGTGAAAGCATCACTGGGAAATGGTGCATTAAGAATGGAGTCTCCTTCCTGGGAGAACCTCTCATTCCCTGACACCCCTGGCTGGCAGCTTCTAGGAATATAAGCAAATATCCCTGTCCTGCATGGGACCAGATCTGGACAGAACTGGGGATCAGGAAGGTATCAGGAAGGGAACTGAATGTTCCTGCAGGCTGCAAACACTAATTCTTGGGGGGAGATGACAAGTGGCCTAATGGAGAGAGGCACTCCAGGAGCCATCTGTTTCTACATGCTTAGAAATGGAAAAAGTACCCTGGATTAACCTGTGGCTAAGGATGGACTGGAGATCCACAAGAGACCTGCTTTCAAGGGAACTTTAGACCTGTTTCCACTGCTCTAATCGATAACAAGCACAGTGCTGGAAGCACAACCCAATGCCATCATCCCTCTGCCGTGTCAGTATAGGCAGTGGAAGTTCTCAGTGGGACCTGGACTATCTGCAAAGATCCTGCACACTTGGCTGCCTGTGGCCTGCAAAGGGCTGCGGGGGTTTTTGTTGTTTTTGTTAAGTCAAGACAAATAAAATTCTCTTGTTACTTTACTACTTCTAGGAGACACCACACTGAATTCTATTCCCAGTTCCCACACTGACACTGAAGGAATCTAAAGGGTAACAACCAAGAGGCAAAATCTTGAACAATCAATGCAAAAGGAAAAAAACAGCAACCAGCCCTTTTCTGTCTGTGAGGTGCAGAGCCAGCGGTACCCATTTACTGTATAGCTAATGGACTTAAAGAAGGCCAAAAATTGGTTTAATGTTGTCTTAAGGCACCTGATCTAATGACATTTTGTTTTGCCCAGTCCAATAAGTAGTGCAAATCCTGGGCTGTTGCTGAATTCTGCCCTTGTGCACCATTAACTGGGTCTGGCAGGGAGTCTGGCCCTGCACACATCGTGTGCAGCCATGAGGGTCAGGAGGGGCTGCTGCCAGGGGACCCCACAGAGGACCCTCAGGTGCGGATCAAAAACTTCTCAAAAAGTTGTGCTCTCAGTCACCTGGATAAAGGTTCTGTTAGTTTAAAAAGCAGAGTTTTAAGGCTCCTGCTGCTGCTCTCAGCTACTCCCAGTGCCTCTCCCTAGCCTGCTGCAGCCAGCAGCAGTTTAAACGCCTCCTCTTCAAACACATGCCAGCCAGCTCGAGAGCAATACTTCTGGGAGGTATGGTACAACAGTGCATGAAATAAGCAGCAGTTTATACTATTTGAAAAATGTTTTTCTGCTTCACCTCTAACAAAGTTGATTGCATTTTCCATTTCACCTCCTTCACGGCTTTTCTCTCTTCCTTAAGTGTTCTGTGACAGGGGAATTACCATGGTTTCCCATTTAAGAGGTGGAGGAAACAGCTGAGATAATCCAGGAACAAGTATGTAATAGGCACCCGATGACATGGGAGCAGAGCTCGCGACACGTCGGGCCAGGCTGTGGAGCTGTCAAACCCTGCTGTAGCCACTGAGACCATCCTGCAAAGCCTGCATTTAAGTGAATTAATAGTTCCATTGAAGTATTCCCTCTCCTGAAGGGCTTCACTGCTTTCCAGGTATAACTGATGCTCCAAAACCCACCTAAAGCTCTTTCTGACCCTTCTGTCATGCCATGGGAGGGCAGAGGCAGCAACCCCTGGCACAGGCACACCTCTCTGCCTGCTCCTAAGCCTGAGCCCTAAGTGTCTGCCAAGGTCTTGGCAAAAAAAATGTTGTCAATATCTGTAAAATGCGTATGGCAAGATTCAAAAAATCAGTCACTAAAAGCCAGCTCTCAGGTATTTCCTCCTACCTCCCCCTTCTGAGCAGTGCCAGCAGCTCTCTGCTCCAGCAGCCTCTAGGCCTGGGCACAAGACAAATCACAGAGTAACAAAACGAAGGGTTTTCAGCAAAATCTTCAGTGTCAATACTTAATTAATCTGAGTGAGACTGGGCTACGATCACCACAGTGCAGGACAAAGCAAACAAAGCTACTGTTTTAACGACCCTATTTCTTGTTTTTCAGATTCTGTATCTTAAAAACAACCAGGCTGTGCTTGACTTGGTGCTGGGATGTGACTGAACTTCTGTCTGACTCGAGGACTTAATCTCATAAAAAGAACTGCCAGTGCTACAGCCTAAGCTCGTTCTTCACTAAAGAAATGCTGACTGGTGCTTTAGGAGCTAATGAGTTTTATAGTCCAAGAAGCCTAAGATAACAACGCCTCTTTTTTCATCTCAGAGAGAAAGAGAGAGAAAGACAAAGAGAGAAGACAGAGAGCAGTTGCTGTGTAAGACATAAGTCCTGTTGGGCATATTGTATTTGTCAGGATGCAAGTCCAGTGATTTACGTGGAAGTAACAAAGGCATGCTCAGGCACCTCTGAACTGTGTTCCTTAATGGCTGAACAGTACAATTATTAATTAATGCCTTAATTAATTAATAATATAATTAACTGAACAGCAAGTAATAATTTAAACTGGTTTTGTCATGGCAATCATGCAAGTCTGATTCTCTAATTTCCCAGTTGCCACAACCCCTGTGATTGGTTCCGTGCTGAGGGATGAACATGCAGGTGGTGAGGGGGACTCTGTGACCACAAGCTGGTGACAATGGCCACTCCTGCCTGAAGCACAGGTACCCTGTGTGAGGTACCTGGGCCTGGTTTTGGGGTGTGCACACTCTGAGCTCAGAAAATCTGACCAGGAGAGTTTTTAGAGAACATCTTAGAAGACGACATAGGAAGTTAGTAGAGAGGAGAAGACTAATGACAATGGAGAGACACAGCAAACCAAGGAGTTTACAGCTGGCCTGGCAACCACTGGCAGCCAGTACACAACAACAGGTGAGGCAGAAAGCAAAGAGCTCCTTCAACTTCTGAAAAAAAAACCCACTGCCTGCGCACAGCGGGGACAAACCTGCCTGGGGCTGACTCGAGCCCAAGCAGTGACAAGTTCTCTCAACACGCATTTATAGGCCTAGTTGTGCCATGGAACTTTGGTACTGAATCGATATGTCTATGACATAGTGAAGCTTTTGAGAACTTGAAAGATGACCTCTCTGACTTTCCCTCTGTGTTCAGTATTTCCAAACCTGTAGCTGCAAGAGTTATTGCCAGAGATAATAAACGCTGGCCTTTGCCAGTTGTGATTCTGCCTAATACCTGGCATGGCATTGATTAGTTGGTTGTACCCTGCCTGGGTGGGGAAATGAATCTGACACTCAAGAAATATAATGTCTTTACTAAAACACTTTATTTCCTAAAGCTGATACTACTGTGCTGTCCTTAAAAAGTTACAGGCAGCCCCAGGAAACAAGAGTGTCCCCTTTCCAGAAGCAGGAAAGGGGTAGCTCCCTCCCCAGTTCCAGCATTTTAGTCATCCTTCTTTTTTTGCTTAATGAGAGACTTTGGGAATTAGTAGAACCCCTACACACCTCCGCACTCACTCCCATTTCCGCCTGAGATAAAACAACTGAGATAGATTTCTGCCCCCAGGGACAGCTTCTGGACATCAGACTGGAGACACGAGATCAAATTCATCTCTGGTGCCATTCCACTGGCTTCAAGCACATTCGACCAGAGATTAATTTGGCCCACAGATACATTAAGAAAGGATACAAAGCACAAACGGTATTTTATAAAAAAAGAGCAGGGGAGAGGGAAGTTCAAGGGGACTCTGGATCCTAACCCAGCAGGATTCAGCCCAGCCCGCTCCACCCTCACATCACCAGGCACAGAGCATGTTGCCGGTTACCTTTTTGCTTACTGACTTTCTTTACTGTCATTGCCGCTTGCCGCTTTTGATTTTCAGAAATTTCAAAGCCTGGAAAAGGGAACACGGCAAACACAATTCAGAAGGTTGCTTACAAAGCCTTGGGGTTTTTTTTGGGGGTGGGGGGATGCCCTGCACTGTTGGGCAAACACAGAAGGCCCCAAGCGGGCAAGGATGGCCCAGTGAACTGAGGGTATGGGTGTGTTCTACTGAAAAGCAACTTTTCCTTGAAGGACAGGCCTCTTTATAATCTCACTTGTGCAGGGGCTGTATGAAAAGTAATATTAGACCCATTATTATTTATACGGTAGCATAAATATGCCCAGTGCTTTACAGCTGAGCACCAAACTGAGCCTGAACTGTCACTGGTTACAGTCAGTGGACGGGCTGATGAGAGGGGAGGGCACGGCTGGGAAGTCACTGACTCTGCTGCCCCCCCCACACTGCACGAGATATAATCAGAGCAGAATGGTGCAGCCAGGAGACACTGAAGTCAGATGGCCAAAGACTTCCTTCTCCCATATACTTATGGCAGTCCAGGCTTGAAGCTGGACCTCAATTTATTTATTGAGGGCCAAAAATAACAGTAGCTGAATTGGAAAGAGACCTGTTTATGACTATGAGAGCAACCAAGGACATTTCAGTAAGACTGAACTGTAATTCTACTACATAAAAATGTCAGCTTCTCCACCCACTGGGGCTAAGTTAAACATTACCAACAATCTCCTTTCAGATTCATTTCCATATTCCTCACCTATCTTTTCATCTTCTTTTACCATCTTCCTTTCTTCTCTGAAAGCTCTAAGCCATCGTAACTTCTCCTCCAGTTTCTTGGCAAAGAATAAGTGCATTTCCTCAGTCTCCTTGTTATGAAGTTTGAAGGCATTCTTCATGCTGACATTGAAGTCATCATCTCTCCCATCGTCTATATCCATCACTTCATATTTATCCATGTCTATGCGCCCTTTGTAATACAGAATATCTCTTCTTATCAGATCCTACAGAGACAAAAGGAGAAAGGGTTGATTGTAGGATGCTCATTGAGCCTGAGCTCAGCAGGAAATTCCTGGGAGAGCTGAAGAAAACAAAGAAATAATGGTGCAACCTGGCCAGGTTCTTCAAGCCTCACCTGTTGTGAACACATTTCTTGCAAACAGGATAGATCACAGGCAGAGAAGAACAAAATACACCTCCTTGTGCTGCAAAATTCAGCTTGTGGCCATGAAGAAATGCCTCTGAGTAGGAAACACGGTTCCATCATTTCCCATGATGGGAGGTTCTGTTCCATGGGACGAGAACCATAAGACACAGGCCACTGGCCTGACGGAATTCCTGTGCTGCGAGCCAGGTGTACAAACAGAATGCAGCCATGTTTGGTAGTGCAGACTGGGTAGTGCAGATCTGTTTTCCAAACACATTCCCAGAGCCAGGGGAGACAGGTCTCAGCCCTTTCTCCTTGGAACCCATTTCCCATTCGCACACAGCTCACTGGTGAGAAATCACCCCGATCCTCAGGCCAAAGCACTCCTAACCTATCTCTGTCTCATTACACCTTGAATTTAACCTCTTGATCCAGCTTAATATTTTCTTTTTCCCTCCTTGATATTTATAACCTTTTCAACCAAACCTGTTCATGTTCATCTCCTTCCTCAGTTGGTTACTCCTTTTTGTTGAGCAGCAGCTTATTTCTCTATGTCGGGAAGGGAAAAGTAAATTTTGTACTGCCTTTACTAGAACTACTCTGGATTTATACCAGTTTAAGAGGAGAATTGGCCCCACATCTCTATGTCTTTACAGGAGAAGATAACAAAAGATGATCCTCAGAAAAAAATGTTAATTCTATAGTCATGACCACACAAAGTCATTCAAGTTTCAAGGCACACATATTTAGAACACCAAACTCAGCAACACACAATCAAGATTTCCTTCCTCTAACCACTCTCAAAAGCCAATATTTAGGTATATTAAATCAATTTAACCTAAGTACCTTTGGATTTTTGACATAAATATAAAGATGAATGTATGTCAAAGGATTCATTTAAGAAGAAAAATTAAATCAATGTACAGCATTTATTTACTCAAATAATATTTAGCAGCGAGGTTTTTTAAAGATAGGCAGTAGGTATAACTTTAAAAAAATTAATCTTGAAAAATAAACTCTACACCATAATTTATTTAGCAAACTTGCACCTTGCTCATGGATCTGCCAGACAGTATTAATTCTCATTAGACAGGGCACTGGCGAGAAGCTTTAGATCCTGACTCCTTCCCCTGGAATGTTCTGGGCAGGGGGGAAATTCCATTAACAAATCTCTAGTAGAAACACCTTCCTCTAGTGCAGGCTCTGAGCAGTGATGCTGTCCAATACACCAAAAAGGGTATTTCAGGCTGAATAGGCAACAGAATATCTTTTCTGTTTTGTCCTAACTTGGGAAATTGCTTCTTTCCCTCTGTGCCTGGGAAAGGCTGTAAGCATCACACAGGACCTGATCAATCCAATCGATACCACACACTGTGTTTAATGTGAGTGTGGGGCTCATCTGTAGAAATAACATTTATCTCCACCACACTCTCAAAAAAACTTGATCCCAAATCTCACAGGAACCAAGATGTGCTCCTTAAATTAGCTGTACAACAGCCACTCTCCTTCCCACTGATCCTGAGGACTTGCAGAACACCACCTGAACAGACCATGCTCGTGATGGCATGGGTGAAGAGGAATCCACAGAACTTTTCCAGGCAACTCTCATGATTGTGTAGATTTGTTCATGAAGGTATTACAAGAATAAAGAATCACAATCTTCCTTCTCATCAGGCTCTGTGTGTTGGCTTTTTCCCTACACACACTCAATACATTTTTCCCCTTTTATCTCTCTGATTTTGACTCAGAAAACATTATGAGCTATTTTTAACAGCTAATACCAAGTGAATGCTTTAATAGCTTTGCGCAGAGGACAGTCCCTGGGTTTGGAGGTGTCTGCCTGAGCTGCTCCATATGTTTCCTCTCCCAGGCTGAGGCTCTTGCAGAGCATCTCCAAGGCTCCTGAGCTCCGCAGGTGCTGCTGAGTACTGGATGTGAAGGTAACGGCGCTGCCTGGGAGGTACTGCAGGAGCAGTGAGGAGATATCGGAATCCTGCAAGGGCTTCTGGAAAAAAAATGGCCCCACAGAATATTATGGTTGGTGAAATGCAATAGTTCAGCTGCTGAGCCTGCAGAGAACACGAGGAAGAAACGCCATGGTTTGCCCTTGAGCGCTGAGCAAGCACAGGGGAAAGGAGGGAAAGACAACAAGCACAAAGCTCCTGTCTGCCACTTTACTGCCATTGGAGGAGAAGGCTCAATAATGACTCTAGAAGAAATGGATCATCTCTTCTCCCATCACCCTCCTGATACCCCACAGCACATTTCCTTCCTACTTCCACAAAAGAAGGACATTCCTCACTCACTGACCACAAACTCCAGCAGTGGTACCCTGAATTTATAAGAGACCCTTTACTTCTCCCTGAGTGGTGGAGCACATAATCATCTCCGTGAGCAGCACATGCCTGCTCAGGGAAGATACTTTGTACATACCTGGTTCCAGAAAGTTCAGTCCATAGAGCAGATTAACAACTCTAACTGGATAATGTAATTTTTAATATCTGGGCATTTCTATTATCACTTCTCCTTCTTCTTGCCACTCGATAAATGGATATTATTTCCCAACTGACTAAATTTTAATACCCATAGTACGGGATGCATAATAATTATTTGATCCATGGATATTTTACCACTTATGTTCCTACAGCTCTTAAAGAATAACAGATATTACTTAGCTCCTTAGTGAACCATGAACCTCTTCAAATGGCTTACACTGTAATTGAGTTCAATAAAATTTAGGTATTCATCTGGGCTATGTGAGAGACAGCAAACAAGGCCAAAGACTTGTTTTAAGGAGCTTTTTATGCATGTACACATAGAGAATAGGAATTCAGGGAACACACAGGCCATGAAGTGATGCTGCTTGTGTGCTCTCTGCCATGTGCAGCCAGGAACCTGGAGCAGTGCTGAGAAATGATCCCAGTACTCCCTACACTGTTTTGTCCAGCACAGGACTATCCTTTCTCCCAGCACGTCCGTGGAGACAAACAAGCAAACAGAAGATAAAGGAAAGTAGCTGTGTGGCCGAGGAGCAAAATGGATCGTTCCACCAGCCCAGTGTAAGAGCTGCATGGCAGGAGAACAGAGCAGACAGTACACACAAAATGAGATTCATCTGCTATGGAAGCAGCCACACTGTGGAAAGGAGCTCTGGCTTTGTGGGGCATAGAAATGGCAGCTGGGCAGGCTGCTGCTCCTGCTCCTGATTATACCAGGGATAACATATTAAGAAGAAATAATTAAGCTCTAAAATGTACCACCTTCATGTACATGCTGGCTGTATTAGTATGGTGTTGCCTGTTATCCTGCCCACAGTTCAGTCAGCATGACGACTGGCTGGTTTACACTGCCCAGTTCTGAATGTCACACAAAATTATTTCTTGTAGTTAAATCAGGCAAGAGCAAGAAAACATAAAAAGACAAAAAAAGACCAAAAAAAGGACTCTCAAAACCTCCTCAGTGGGGAAAGGACACAGAAATGGAGTTGTTTAATCTAGAAAGATAATAACTAATAACTAAAAAGGAATGTGCCGTTAGTATTCCAGTAGGTGAAAGCTGCTGTTCTTCTACGGAGCCTGGTGATCAATTATTCTCCATTTTGATTGTGATTTGGCTCAATTTACCACCAGGGAGAACAGCATTAGAATCTTGGGACAAAAATCTTTCTAGCTATAAGAGTAGTTAAACTCTAGAACAGACAAAATAGGGAAGTCTTGGGATGGCATTCCTGGGGGATTTTCAAAAGAAGGTTAGAAAAACATCCATCAGAGATGATCTGAGTATACTTAATCCTGCAAAGGGAATAGCTGATCTCTTGGGGTCCTTCCCAGCTCTGCATTTTGATGGTGTCTGAGAGGAAGGTGACAGATGGAGGAGGGATGGGTGAGAGCAGGTGGGATTACACGGACTGGAGGGGCGGTGTGGGAGAGCCCCAAGGCAGCAGGAGCCGCAGTCTCTGCAGAGCATCCAGACTGCCTTGCCTGGCTCTGAAGGCAATTGATGCATTTGGGTCATTTGCACTTATTTGTCTAAATATGATCTGTTTTTACCCTACAGCTTCTATGATTTCCTTTTCTTTCCCTCACTGAGGTTAATTAAGCTCTACTGAATAATGCTCTGCAGTCTGTTCACGTAATTTGTACTAAGGATTCACAAGGAAAAGATGAAGCCAAAAAAAGTGGTGTTTGATGGGAGCACAAAACAAAGTTCTGACACATTATGTAAGCTCCCCCCCCCTCAGTTCTGCTCTCCGAGGGCTGTGTTGGTGTTTGCAGCTCGAGCAGCTTGTGCTGAGCTCGGGGCTGGACCTGCCTGTGGGACCTGCCTGGGTCATTCCCTCCTGCTCCCACACCCTGCCCCTCTCTGAAGGGGGGAAGGTCACTTCAGAAGAAAAAAATCTGCTTTGTGACCATCAGAAGGAAACCAAGGTTGAGCTCTGCTGGAAAACTTGGAGATCTGAATCTGGGATGTGGCTTCCACAATGAATTACACACTTATTGAAGTGGATATAGGTACCTGCAGAAAGGACTGCACCCGTAAATCAGAGTGTTCAGTGGCTCTTACTATTGCATTGACTTCTACTTGTCTTCAGTACTGCTTCCTCCTGCTCTCTAGCTTTAGTCCATCACATTTTTCTGCCACAGCTGCCCGAGCCAGGCACAGCCTTTGCACACTGTGGGTGTGCAAGACCCCATACGAGTCACACCTCTGCAGGAGAAAGAACATTCATCACAAGGAGAGCAACCTGCAGTCACTCATGCAATGTGACATCAGAACTGAAAGCTATTCAAGGGTTTAAGCAGCACAGGGCACATAAGGAGGAAATTACCCCGTCAGAGGGCACAGGTGAGGCCCTGCCCTGGTCCCAGTCACTCGTTCCCACAAGCTCTGCGTGCAGCATCCATTCCTCCTATTAATTGCTTGGTGCAAGGGTGGATGGGGAGGCCTTAAGCAAGGGCTGTGATTTTAGGATGGTGCATTTTTTCAAGGGCTGTGGTTTATTCTGTGCTGGGTCACACTCGACTTCTCATGCGTAAAACAAATCATTTGTGAAACACAAATGGAGGAAGAGCCATTTGCAGCCATGAGACCCCTCTTATGAGCTGACAGGCGAGGAGATGCCAACACAGAATAATCCATGACAAGGTTCTCATTGCATATGTAGGTTATTGGTCCTCCTGGTTACCAAACCCCTGTGTATTCCAATGGCAAAGGAGGTTCAAACTGACCTGGGGAGGGGTGATGTGCTCTGAGCACAGGGATCAGCCAGGCTGTGTGAGTGCAGCCCCCAGGGCTGGCAGGGGCTGGCTGGGGGCCTCGGGGTGAAGTGACATTTCTCCCTCAGCCCTTCCCCAGCTCTACCAGGGGATAATGACATTTGCTTATTGTACAGAGCAACAGGGAGCTGTAAGTAATTGGTGAGAGGCACACTGGCAGCCTCTGATGGTGGATCTCTAACAGCTCAGAGCCACGTAAGAACAGCTCAGCCTTATCCACGCTTCGGGATCAGAGCTGGCAGAGCCCAGCGAGGCAGAGAGACCACTGGAGAATGGGCAGCTGAGGATGAGGCTGGAGAGATGCCACTACAGCCAAGTGCCACCTCTTGGTGAACAGCTGACACTGGAAGAGTTGATGAACAGTGAACGGTTGATGCTGAAATTGGGCAAAGACTAAGCCAGGGTCCATAATAACTGCACCCAAACATGAACCCACGATTTGGGAAAGGCAGAAGTTTGGAAAAGGCTGAGTTGCCTTTCGCACTGAGGTGTGGGGCTCAGACCCCTCTCTGATGATTTCTTGCTGGCCTGGGCAGTGGCTGTAGAGCAGAGGGAGTGAGCAGGGTTTTTTAATGTGCTCTTGAAATTTGTCCTGATTTTTCTGCCTTCTTGCTCTCTATCTTCACTCTGCCCAGCCTGCCGTAAGCAATGAGAGCATGGCACACTGCCACTTCGCCATGTCTTTGGGTATCTTTAGTCATAAGGGCTTTCAACGTCCTTTGGCTTTTTAAAAAAGTATTTGGAGCCTACATTTTTAAAATCTAATTTACCTTAAAGAGACCCTTTGATGAAAGCAGCCCAGCCTGCTTTTCATGAATACCAAGGGGGCAGCTTTCTGTATCATTTGTTCATGTACCTTAACCCTCCTGTGGGCTGAGTTTGAGATGGGGCAGTGACACACGGATCTCATCGACCAGCCCAGAGCTGTGAGTGCATCATCCAACCAGGCCCTTCCTCGGTCCAAATGAGAACCTAAGACTCAATGAACCCTTGTGAATGGTTTTGTCCTAAATATTCTTGATACCAGAAAACAAATCTAAGCCCTGCTAAGTGTTTGGAGGCCAGAGGCTGTGAGCCCTGGTATCAGTTTGTCAGACACAGCAGCTGGGACTGAGCCAGCCTGTAGGAGCAGGGAGATGGGGCCTGCACAGCACAGCCTGAAATGTGGTGAGGGATGGACTGTATTAGGAACAGGGGGATGTAACACCACCTCCCCAACACCACCCCCAACAAACCTCCTGGGATGGGCCAAAGAGCCTCCCAGGGGAGCCTAAACCTCTCTCAGTTTACATAACTCCTCTTGCACAAGGACAGCCGTGCTGAGGAGGTCCACAGACTCCTGCCAAATTATTCAGCACTGTCTGTCTCCTGAGTTTGGGAAGAGACGTTTGATTCATCCTCGCCAGCTCCATGGAGCTGCAGTGTGGGATCCGAGAGGGGGAGGATTGGAGCTGAAAGCATTTATGTGGAAATGCTGTTTTGGTTCCATGTATTTAGTGGAACATCAGTGGCATTTTGATGCCTTGTTCCACCCTGAGCCCAATCACTTTGGCTGCGAAGCCATGGGGCGAGGGTGAGTGCCTTTCCAAAGAACTAATAGCAGGAAGAGATGGGAAACCCTTCTGCACCCATGTCACTCGGCTCTTCTGGTCTTTCCAACTTGCTCTCAGGGGCTTCAAATTGTGCTGATGAAAAGCCACAGCAGGAAGAGGGGTAGATTTTCAGCTCTGGAGGTTTTGTTTGTGGACCAAATTTACACCCACTGCAATTATGGGAGTGAAAAATTAGGCACAGAGTATACTGCAGAGCATCCTGCAAATCTGTATGACCACAGGAGGAGAGACACCTGATCCCTGTCCAGCCAAGCAACACAGACTGTGAAGGACTCTTAATTCAGCCCTTTTTGGATTTTAACACTGAATTAGCAACTAACAACTTAAAGCCTTTCCTTGCCCTCCTCCCGCTGTCTCCTCTGGATCCCTCTGGCTCCCACTCTTCCCTCTCTGCTCCCTCGGAGCCAGTGGATCACCAGCAAGTGTGGCAGGTGCTGGCTCAGGTCAGTGCAGCCCCTCAGCACGAACCCTCCTGTGCAGCCGTGCGAGGGCACGTGGCTGGCACCTGCACAGCCCTGCCCGAGGGTCACTGGGCACTCCGGGCTCTGGGCTGTCAAAAGGCATGTTTTCTTTCCCTGAGCACACCTGTCTGAAAGCTGAAGGACTGTTTCATAACTGGTTTTAAACTATATCCCATCAATTGCTGGACTTGCCTTCATGTCCAGCTCTCTGCTGGAAATAGGAGGATGTCCAGCTTTCTGCTGGACAGGAGGATCCAACTTCCCTGCTATGCTCTAAGGACCCACAAAAACCTCTTGCCTGCAGACAGCACTGACTGATCATCTGGGCATGAGCACAGGGGTCTGGCAGTGGGGCTGTGGAAACATTGGTCTCTAAAAACTTCATTTCACACTTTGTTCTGGGGCTGTGACCAAGCCAGTGTGTTCTCTTTGGTCACCTCCCTGCCTATCTCATAGAATCACAAAATATCTTGAGTTGGAAGGGACCCACAGGATCATCAAGGTCCAGCTCCTGGCCCTGCTCAGGACAGCCCCAGGAATCACCAGCAATCTCACCAGGTCCAGCAGCAGCAGGCCCTGCCTGCCAGGGCAGCACTGAGTCTCTCCTGAGCTGCTGGTTTCAGCAGCTCTCCTGAGCCTGACCCATTTGCCCACTCTGCTGCAGGCTGGGCCCAGGCCTGACCCAAAACAGGGCATTTTGGGGAGATCTCTGTTACCGGGAGAAAAAGAGAAGGGATGGGTGGTGCTGCAGAAGTCAAAGAGTGCTCCTTGTGGGTCAGAAAACCACTTCAGAGTAATAAGAATTGTCCCAGGGCTGCTCTGTGTTTGCAAACAAGATTTTGGGCTGGTCCTGTGAGACCTGGTTAGCCTGTAATAAAAGCAGGGCCGTTGTTTTGGTGCAGAGATTACTTCAGTGATTCCAGCAGAAGTGATATGGGAACTAGACCTTCTTACACTAAAAGGGCTCAGCAATGTCTCTTTTATCTTACCACTTGGAAACCTGAACTGCAATGGAGGCTGACAGGATTATTTTATTTACTCCATCTCC
Organism: Manacus vitellinus; assembly: GCF_001715985.3. Taxonomy (NCBI): domain Eukaryota; kingdom Metazoa; phylum Chordata; class Aves; order Passeriformes; family Pipridae; genus Manacus; species Manacus vitellinus. The sequence goes on from NW_021940704.1 coordinate 3,019,996, forward strand.
TGTAGCACAGCTATTTCTGGCTGGTTGTCTGGCTACTGCTATTAAACTGGTCTCATTTTGCTTCTCATCCAACCTGCTTTGCTCAGGGAGCTTAAGGGAAGACAGCAATAGCAATAAACCACAAGCTGGAGCCTGCGTTGCCTCTTGATTACAAGAGACACATAAAAAGCACAAATGAAAACTAAATGTGTTTCATGCAGTCACTGATCTTTCTGCACTGTCAGAAAACACCAATCACGGAACCCCATCAAGGACTGCTTGGCTATTGAGGAAGGAAAAGCGGAATTTGGTGCAGAAACTCAGTTAACCCTTCACACTTCATGCTGTCATTCCCAGTCCGATGCCACAGCGCCCTGGAGCCCATTGGGGGAATCCAAACTATCACCCAGAACAGATAAGGGAAGATCCTCCTCTGCTCAGTGCCTCCAGCATCCCCAACGTAACAGGCTGTGATCATAATTAATGCTGTGTGTCACAGGTCTGAATGTTAAGTACCATGATTTGCAAATCTAAAGCATCTCTGTGTCAAACTCTCTCTACTTCAGGGTGATGAGGAAAGTGGACCCTGTGCCTTTAAGGCAACATCTTTTAATGCTGCCATCATCCAGGATTGCCTTCATTTCTTGGTAATTATGGTCAGCATGCTGGAATATGCATTCCTCTCCTATTATACACATAGGGCAAGGCACAGTGAGGCCAGTGCTTGCTTCCCGCTCAGTGTATTCCCTTCTGCCTTCCCAAAAGGCAACTCTGCATTAGGGCATCCAATCAACAGTCTCTTCGGAGAAGCCACCACTTTGTCCTCAGGCACATGGCAATGTCCCGCCCTCTGGTTCAGGAGACACAGACAGAAAATTCATTGGGAGACTTTGACATTAATCCAACAGCTGAAAGTTACCCAGCTTTGCAAAGAAAACATGAATCCTGAGCTCTCCCAGAGGCTCTGGATCAGGAACTGTGGCATACAAACTGGTATTTCAGCATTCAGTTTATTGAAGCCTGAAATAGTTGACATGGCCATTTCATCTAATTAAACTCCTCACTTCCTGGCACCAGGAAATAATCCAGTGGTGATGTTAGGAAATGACCAGTGCTGTCTCTGATGGCCAAATCTAAACCAAAGAGATTTATCTGTAAAGCTCAGAAACAGCTTTTGTTAAAATTATCCCACACAAGTTGCTTTGCAAGATGTTTGCCAGCAGTGAGAGCTGCCTGCCACGGTGCATGCTCCATGCAGCCCTTAGAAATCTTAGTGCAGGTTTCCTGCTTGGAAGAAAGACCTAAAGATACCCCCACTGGTGGAAATAACACCTACACAGATGAATGCAGCCCTTGTTAATTACACATCTTCACAACCCAGATCTCTGAAGACCTGTGCTCATGGTGCTCATGGAAATGTGTTCGGGAATTCTGCCTGAGGCAGTAGATTTTAGGCAGCCAGGGAAGGGGCTGAGTTTGGCCACTGGATCCCACCAGTGCCACTACTCCTCTCCTGACAGCTGAACTATATTAATGACCAGTTTGTGACAGTCACATTGACACAGAGAGTTCAACACAGTCATGTCAATGGCCACACCAATACCTGGATCTTCACACCCAAACAAACTGTCACCAACTGCTTTGAAAGGACAAACCTTGGATCAGCTCACACTGCAAAAGCCCTTGGAAAACTCCTAGGACACACAGCCAGTGGGAAGACAACAAGGACGTTCAGGTTCAAGGAGCTGCTCCCACCGGCAGCTCTCAGCCCAATCCACCCACCTGTATGAGACCAGAGAGCAAGTGGGATACAAGGTGTGGTCCCAACCTGCAGGGATCTGTGGACAACCACGATTTCCAAAGGCCAGACAGATGCTGAAGCCTTGCTTGAAATATCTGGGAACAACCAATAAACACAGTGAATGCTGATCAGCAAGCTCCTGGCTGTCAGAGGGCTGAGTTGGCACTACTGATGGGCTTGCAGGTGTATCACGCAGGGAACAACCAGGTGACAATGTCAGGAAGAATCACATGAGAGTTATCCTCCCTCACAGAATGTCTTGGCCAAGTGTCCAACAAAAAAAAGGCTCCATAACCTTGAAACATTCTCAGACAACAGCAGAAAAAGATGGCAAAGTCTCTGGAAAGCAGGGCATGAGCAAAGCAGATGGGGTTATTTGGAAATATGTTACCTGCTGCTGAAAGCAGTAGCTGGATGCTGGAAATACCTCCATAGCCAACAGACCATGTCCCTTAGACACAGGCAACAGTGGATGGATCAGTGGGAAAAGAAACACGGTAAATTCCGGTAGCACACAACAGGAGATGAAACCTTCCTGGGCCAGCTGCTGCTGGAGCCGATGGACCAAACCCAAGCCAGCAGGAGAATGGTACAAACAAGATGGTTTTTGAGAATGTGTACTGTGTGCCTTGTCCATGTAGCCACAGAGAGGACACCAAGAGGTTGAACCAGAGCAATCTTTGCTGTTCACTGACAGCAAAACTGCTGTGAAGAAACCCAAACTTCCATGAGGGTGGGGGACACGTCACTTTGCACAGAGCACCCACCTGAAATAAGGGGCACAGAATGAGTTGTTACCTTGGCTACAGAAAGAATTTTTTATCACTCTGCTTGAGTGCAGCAGCAATCCAGCAGTACAGAGCAGTACAGCCACCCAGGGGACCAGCAGCAGTACAAACACAGCGAGGGTCACAGTGGGTTCTCCTGGGACTGACACCCAGCACTCTGGAGGGCTGGGACCAGAATGCTGCCCAAATTTCTGCAGCAAAAGAAAAACTGACTTTCACTGGCTCTCTTCCAGATAGTGCAGGACTTCATATTCCATCTTCCTGGACTACTGGTATATCAGCAAACACCAACACCTCACCCTGGCCTACAGGAGGGACGCTGATTCCAGCCACGTTTGCCACGTAAGATTTTCTCATCTTCCACTGCACAAACTGTGAGCAGGAACCTGCCAGCCTGTGCACTATGAGCCCACTGTGGAACCACGTTCAGAAACAATGGAGTTCAAAGGGAAGGACAGAGAATACCAACATCCAAAACTGTCACAGAGCTTAGGATACAGAACTGTGTTCCATCAGGAACTCATGAATCACTCTTTGCAACCATGGGATCCATGTGCATTCCCAGGGGATGCAAGAGCACAGAGCTGCAAACATCTGCCAAGGAGACCATAGGTAATGAAGGTGAGGATGATGTGCAGGTAACTGCAAGGAAGATCTGGAGGAGTGGGGGATCTTGTTGAAATATGTGCTTGTCTTCTAGATCCTCTCAGGATATCTAGCAAACCTCCATCAAACTGAAGCATCTGTGGCATATTTAAATAAGGAATTAGTTTTAGTTCCTTATTTCTATTAAAAATCTCTTTTGACCGATAAAGAGATAAAATTCAACCACTGTAATTTAAAAAAAAGTATTCTCATATAGATTGCGTCATGATGAAGGATGTATCATACCTACTGATTTATTATATCTGAAAAAAACCACAAATGCAGAAAATCTTCTGAAGAGGAAGATTCACTGAGATGTGCCATCATAAGTGGTACCAAAGCTGCTCTGGAGGATGTGGGTCATATTTCATATCCCTCAGAGGATAATTTCAAAGCTCCAACTTCCCACACCATGAGGTAAATGGTGCCTCATTAAAAAAGCCCCAAGACACGGTGCTCTGGCTCTAAAGCAGAGGTCATCCTGCCTGTTGGGATCTGTGCAGCAAAGCCTGACACAAGGGTGAAGGCAACATAGGCTACAAATCATTCAGATTTATTTTATATGGGATTCATGATCCCAAAATGTGAGCTAACACTCCTCAGGACCCATACTGGACAATTATTCTCAATAAAGTTCAAGGAAAGTATTATCATGGGAGAGTACAGCTGTAACCTCATCTCCCCTCCTGCCCCAACACTGAAAAGTAACTGCAGTTTGCTGCTGGAAAAAAGGGATGCAGAAGAAGAACCTACAGCGAGGTCTGAGCTCCGTGCCCATGACATCAAGGTCACCACAGGAGTTCCCACCCTCTGCCCTGTCACCCCAAAGCTCAGGGCACACACACTGTCCCAAAGACCTCAGCTGGCGGCAGCAGGGCTGCCAGATCCTGGCACAGTCTCTCTTCCAGGAAGGCCCAGGCCCCACGTTCTAATCTGCTGGGTGTTTCCCTGTGCAGCACCTCCTGCAGCACCACGTCCCTCAAAGGGCCTTCTGCGTGCAGAAAGGAGGAGGACAGTGTCCCACTAGTGCTGTTTGCATACTGCTGGAACCTGCCAGGCCCCCACAGCCCACTGCGAATTGCTGAACACTCTCCACTCATGCTGATGACCACGGAAATCCCAGTCATGGTTTTCCCGGAGTTACAGGAACGCTCGATACCTCTCTGGACCAGACCCAGTGTCTGGATGCCAAGCTGGATGCTGCCTTGTGAATTGGCAATTCGGGTCACAATCAAAGTGTGGGAGGTCAAGATTAAAACTGAAACCAGCTGTGCACCTCCAGACTCATTATGCCAGCTCTGACCGTCGGACCTGGTTATTGTTGCTCTGTGGTTATTTTTGTGCAGAGCCAGGCCAGGAGTAAAAGGTACAGCAGTGAGGAGGGGAAAAACAAGCACATGCATTCCAGAAGGCAAAATTTCAGTCAACCATGACTCAGGAGAAGAAAGTGCCACCCACTGCACTGCACAGGCCGCGAGCAGGCAGTGATGCCGCGGTGAGTCAGGAGCCTCCCACGCCTCCTCCCTCGCTGCTTCCTGCAGTGCCAGGGCCCTGGCACATGGAGTGGGGCTGGCTCAGCCTGTCCTGAGCCCTGAGGCTGTAACAGGAGCACAGCTCCCTGTCTGCACTTCCCACTGAAGCCAGACATGGGGACTCCCCCTTCACAGTTCTCTGTGTGGCTGCACTGAATGTCACTGAATCCCAGGCTGTCACACACGGGACTGATGTGCTCTGTCCCTTCACGTAGCACAGCTGGGATGGCAGTGAGCTGGGATCACCTTAGTGGGATACAGCAGTACAGCTGTGATGCTGCTGCTGCTGCATAGAGCTGCTCTGAAACACAGTTCACCTGCTGCTATTAACACTTCAGCACATCAGCACCAGCATCCTGCACTGCCTTCCTACCTTCTTGATGGGTTTCATGGCAGACGTGCCCTGTAAAACCCAGCACAGCAGAGACATCAGGATGAGGCTTAAAATGCCTCTGCCCAAGTGCCAGCACAGAAGCCCTGCACAGAATGAGTTGCTGATCATTGTCTCAATGCAGCCACTGAGCTGTCAGCCCAAGTGCCAGGCTCTGCAGTTCATGCAGGAATTCTAGGGCTATCTAATCCCAGATCATATGCTGCAGCCAAAACCTAAAAGGAGAAGTGAGGCAACAAGCCAAACAAGGGGCACATGAGAAAAAGGCATTAAGTGAAAAAGTGGAGGCTGGATTTGCTATGAGCATAAAAATCCCTCTATCCCAGTATGCTCACTATCCCACAAATCAGTATTCTGAGCATGTGGATTGCCCCTCCTCAGTGCTATCCACATCCTCTTCTGCACGTGCAGCAAAGAGCCACCTTGCCCTAAAAACCACTTTGGACTGGCAAGCCTGTCTGCAGCATGCCCTTAGCCATGTCCTTACCTTCTTGCAGAGAACCATCTGGTGATCAAAGAGAAAGAAAACTCGCTGCTGGTTCCGTCCATAAGGTTGGTAAATCCAGGACATTTCCCCCGTGTAGATCAGCTCCGAGCTGCGATCCAAGATATCGTCTCCCTGGAGGGCAGAGAGAATGAGGCCGAGTGAGCCACTGCTCCCAGCCAGGGCAGTGGACACGTCTGTCTTTGCAGGATGGGGAGAGGCAATCATTAAGCAAGATTTTGGCCCTCCAGCAACTCCCAAAGCCACCCCATCTGACTTTGGACCAGAAACTGGGGTTAGGGAATAATTTTGAAGGAAGGAGAATAAATGAAGTAAGTGTGGGCACTCAAAGCACAGTCACTGCAGTTCACATTGCAATGCTCCAGACACTTTACCCACTCCCCTCTCCAGGTACCCCCAGATCCTGATCTCGCTGCAGGTGCTGGTGGCATCAGGCAACCAAAGCCCTTTCCTGCTGCCCAGCACAGCCACTTCGTATTCAGGGTAACCAGTCCCCTGCACCTTCCCCCTTTAAAACAGCATCCCAAAGCCTTTTTGGTTCTGAAATGTCAGGCCAGCCATCTCAAATCTCAAAGCCATCAACACTGAGCTATCAGTTCCCCACCCATGACGCTGCCAGAACTCACCCCTCTGGAGTGTTGCTTCTCTTCCCACTCACCCAGGCAATGACAGTCCTTTCTCCCATAGCTCATTAGAGCTCCCCATCTCCAAAAACCTGTCAGGACCACCCCAGCTCCTCTGGCAGCCTCGGGCCCTCCCAGCTGGCCAGGCCTCCCTGGCTGGCTGCTGGAGTGCCCTCACCCTTCCCTGCCTCCGGCTAACGCTTGTTTTCCTCTCTGGTTTTTTTTTAAGGATTCATGAGCAGATGGTCTTGAAAACACAGAGCTCTCTCTCCCACTCTCTGAGAGAACAAATGCAGTCACCCTCCACTAATTGGAATGAGCTGGACTTTTTTAAAAAGTTAATTAAAGTCTATTTATTAAAAATGGGTGAATTCACCACCACCTGCCCTATGGGCATCTCGGTGGAACACCGCAGAAGGAAGCGGGATGACTCCAGCTGAAAGGTAAGGAGCAGAATTCAGGAGCAAGTAAAAGAAGAGCTTTTTTTTTTTTTCTTTTTGGCTCTTAAACTACTGCAGTTCTGGCTTTGACGCCAAACTGGAACCGATTTCTGGGACAAGACCATCCCAAAATCTCAGCAAACAGCTTGTAAAGGTTCAACCAGCTATGGGGGGGATCTAGATAGACACATGCTTCTGGTGCTGCTCACAGCTGCAGGTGCCAAAGCAGCCAAGAGTCACCCCCACTCCTCCTTTCTTGGTGAGGCTTTCAGACTGCTGCTCAGGTAAATGTGTAATTAACCTCTCAGCATTGATTGGAAGCGACCGCCTGTGTCCCTGGGCCCTGTGACAACAGCAACTTCATTAAGTCACTGCATCACCATCCTGCAGCACAGACTAGCCAGGGGTTTATCCTCCTCTCAGTCTCACTTCTCTGGCTGTGGTATCCCAAGGGTTAATGAGGGTTAACTTCCCAGGGACACAGAGGGTCACTCCCTGGAGGGATGGGCTGTGCATCACATGGTGTCTCAGCAGGGTGGTGACACCTCCTGCCCAGAACCCAGGGACCTGTGTGCTGCTGCCACAGCTCAGGTGGGCACAAGCCCTCGAACAAGAAGCCTCTGAAGAAAACACACTGGCTCCAGAAATTATGGGCTTTCCTGGCTAAACACGAGCTTCTATGAAGAAGATTCCCACAAGCCTATGGATGGGAGCTTTAGGAGAGGGGGCGAGCTTAGGAGAGGCTGGCTGCTAAAAATAGAAAGACAGTTTTGTCTTTTACTCCTGTGGTAGCATCTGAAGCCTGAGGACACACAGAGGACTCTGTAAGCACTTCTACTTGACTAGCTGAATCCAAACTGGGTAGTCCCTGCAAGCTACATAACCCAAAAACATTTGGATTTGAAATGATAGGATTTGTATACCATTTCTTATGTTGGGAAAACAATTTATATATAGTCTGTAGGCTAGAAATAGCTGATTTCCCATGCTGGGTTAGCAAATTGGAAAATACATATTGCAAATACTTTGGGACTAGCACATGGCTGGCCACGAGCCGCATGTCCAGAGCCCTGCCTGCTCCTCCATCCCCGGCTGCTGTGCCAATTCACCAGCCAGAGCCTCCCAGCAGAACCACTGAACCTTGAAAGGCTGTTCTTTTCCTGACAGTTCTAAACCTCTGAACAGCACCAATTGTCCCCTTCAGGAGGGGTGTCCCTTCTGGGGGCTCAGGTGTCAGTTGCAGGATGGGAGCAAGAAGGGACATGTTGGTTTTTCAGCTCCACTGCCACTGTGGCTCCCCCAGCACACCTTCGTCCACGGGCCTGACTCCAGGCAGGCTTTCCCAAATGCCTCTCCCAGTCCCAGCCCTGGATCCCTCCAATCCTGTACTGAACTAGGAAAAAATTTCCTTTTTCTTTTCAATTTTCTTCCAACTCCTAGAGAAGCTGGATCATCTATATCCTTATGTAAATGAAGAGAAACCCTGCTAAAAAAGGAAGAGGCTGAACTTTTAGTTCCACTGAACAGGCAGATTTCTACTTACTTCAGCCGAGCACAGCAGCAGAATGGCCAAGAGGAGAGTGGCTGACTTCCTGAGGCCTTGTCCAACCTGAGTTATGTCCCATAAGCCTCTAACAAAACCCTCAGCCCTCCCCAGCTGCACCAAGGGTTTTCAGTGCACATCCTGACACATCCTCCGTGCACATCCTGCTGCATCCAAACGGCAGCCGACAGAAAGCTGACTCCTCTCTTCTCCGTGCAGTCACAGCAGAGCTCCTTTGTGAGCAGTAATGGGAGCAGAAGGTCACCCAGATCTGGGTTGGATGAGTGTTTCATGCTCCCTCGAGCCTGCAGTGACACACACAGTCCCAGGGCTACTCCTGACTGTGACAGCACAGGGCCAGCTCTGCTGCTGCTCTGTCAGAAAGACGTGGATCCCCAGCTCCCCAGTTGTGCTGGAGCGACCACCACGCTCTGCAAGGAGCAACTAGCAGGGACCAGAAGGGTTGGAACAGTGCCATGGAATAAAGGATGTTGGGAGCACCCACACAGCGAGGATGGGCAGGGCGCTGTGAGCTGTTCCACCTCTCACAAGCCAGCCCTGAGCAGACACTTCCCTGGGCTTGGGAATGCTCAGGAATGCTCAGGAGCCCACCAGACCCACCCCTTAGCTCCCAAGCCCACCCTGACATAGCCCTTTTGCTGCCACTGTTGGGCACAGTGAGGAGATTCTGTGCCCTTGCCCAGCTCCCAGGCAGTGAGCAGGGCTCTCTCCTGCCTGACACTGCTGTTCTGCAATTAGAGACTGACAGGCTGATTAGCACCTGGGGCTACACAGAGATCAGAAAAGGAACATGAGCGAGATGTGCTTTTCAACAGGCTCAGTTTTGATACCTTCTGTTGGGGGAGGGGAGGGCAAGAAGAAGAAGAAAAAAGAAGGCTGTATTTCAGTCCCTGACATGATTTTTCTCCCAGGAGGATTTCTCATCAGGCTGTCCCTGCTTGCCAAGCAGCACATTGGTTACATGCAGCTTTCTTCCATGTCACTCTTGCTTTCACTAACATAATATTAGGCTGAGGCCAACAATTATGGATTACATAATTAAGGGCAGCAACTCTTGATTTAAAGGACCCATAAATAACAACAATGGGAAGACATTTAAAAGGACAGTGCTCATTATATGTCTCAATTACATATATTTTTCCCTTCATGTAAATTTAACACTCTTGAAACCTGCCATAGTGGCAACCCATGGGAATCTTTGGTAGAAATATCCAGATAGCTGCATAAAGTAATCTGTTTAAATAGCAAGTTAAAACCAATCCAGGCTGATCAGCAAGGCTCTGTCCTGTGCCAAACATCCTGCCAGTGATGAATCCACAGATTCATAAGATTCCCTCCTAGGGAATGGGAGCCACATCATATCCCTATTCTGAGAGAAACCTGGGCTGAAAGGGAGAAAAGGGTTGCTGGAAGCTGCCATGAGGGCAGGGACTGCTGCAGGATTGCTGCTTCATTTTGTTTTGATGTGGTTCAAGAGCTGTTCAAAAGGCATGAAAAGGAGCAATTCTGAGGTGTGCTGAAGCACAGACCTGTTTTCCACCTCCACATCATCCACACAAGGCACTCAGTGGGGATGCAGTGGCCCCTGAGGCTGTGGTGGGCACGGGGCTCATGCCAATGGAAATGGCAAATCCTGCCCAGCAGCAGAGCCAGAGGGAGCTGGGCACAGTGGCACACAGGTCTCCACAGCTCCACAGGCTCATAGGATCCACAGGGAGGGCAGGAGAGAGGTGAACATGCTCCTGCCACGGCACAGGAGAAGAGAGGAAGCAAGGCAGGGATGCACCATTGCCTTAGCTTTGTGGTGTAAATGTAGCCCTGCCCAAACTGGGACTGGCAAGGACTTGGACATGATGACGGGCTTTGTGGAAATGTCTTTCTGACATTGCTGTGTGTGTATCTCTCCAGCTTATAGCCCACTAAACTGGGAGATGTGCAGCTCTCAGAGGGCAGGAGCAGCAGAAAGGACTGAGCAGGAAAGGCTGCCCACGATGGGCCCTATTTGAAGTCTGCTCTGAACCTGCTCCACCACCTTGTGTGCTGGTTTGCCTCACTGCCTTTAAATGTCACTGTTTTGATCTGAGGGTATTTAACTACGAACAAGGGGATGATGTTGAGTGCAGGGAAACAGAGGCTGAGCATCAGGAAACACTTCATAACACCGAGAGCTCTCAGGCAGCAAAAGGGTTCGGCAGGAGGTGATGGAAACCCCACATTCTGCACCATTAACAGCTCAAAGCACAAAAGGCACGGCAGGACTGGTGTAGGCAGGGACAGCACCTCTCTGGGTCTGTTTATATCCTGGAAATTCAGGCTACAAAATAAAGCAGTGAGTCATACGTGGCAGCAGACCAAGCTGGGCTTTTCGGTCAAGCCCACATTCCCACAAATTTTACAGGAACACATTTCAAAGTGATTGGGATTATTTCTAATTTATAGCAGTCAGTGAGATCAGAATCTTCCCTTAAGATTTTGCTCAGTCATTACTTGTCTAAAGCTGCCAAAGCTGCCAATAATTCCTTAAGACTTCAGGCCTTGGCTGCCAAAGCTTATCAGCTGCCCCCCACATCAGGCCACCCTTTCCTGATCCCAATGGCAATTTAAACCATCAGATCCTGCTTGCATGATTTCTTGGGGAAAACCTCTGCCCTTGGTTAACTCAAGGATATGCAAAAAGTCTTGAGGGATAAAAGTGATTCCTGAAACGCACAGGCACAACTCCATGGGATTCAGTAAAATCCCTCTGCCTAAATCAACTTGGACATGCCCCTACTCTACCCATTTGCTTTAGGATCAGCAATATGTATGCATTCCCAAACACACCCTCTCCTTGCAAGAAAACACGTACACACACTTGGTACACAAGAACATTTCAAATATTCACTCGCTAAATATTTGTAGTTTGGTTTGGATTTTTTCTTCTTTTTAAAAAAACACTTTTTTCCATCTCATCACAAAACATGGGTAAATTTAGACAAGAAAAAGCACTTTCAAAACAGATAATCAACCTCGTTAGTCTCAAGATATTGAGGAAAAACAGACATTTCTCCAAATGAGAGATTTCAACGTGCTGAGACATTTAAGCCACTGAAATAAATCACCAAGTGCCACATGCAGTGGGAATTCAGGATTAGCTCTGTCTTGTGCCTGGCTGGATATTTGGGGAAAAAAAGTCTGAACTGATAATTTTTTCTCCTGATTGTTTTCTTGTTTCCCTGCTTTTTTTTTGAGTGCTGTTTTCATGTGTCTCAGGAAGGCTGAACTGTGCACCCCGGGTGATGCTCCACTGCTCGCTCTGTGTGACACCATGAGGGACAGAAAGCTTTGGTTTGGGGTACAGTCACTAATCAGAGCAGGAACAGGGCCTCGGAAAGCTGGGGAGTGTTCTGTGGGTTTCTCTTCCTGCCTCAGGGAGCACTTCCCACAGTGGGTAAGTGGGAGCACAGCACTGACAGTGGGGCCCTCCCTTGGCTGAGGGTCCTCCAGTAAAGACCAGCTGGAGTTGTGGTCTCCTCAGACTGGAAATACCCACTGCCCACAGCCTGGCAGGGGCTGGGGACACACACCAGGAGGTCCCTTAAGTGGCCAAGCACAGAGGACGAGTGAATCCTCATGGACTGGGTAAGGAACCAGCCCCAATGTCCTGAGTCCTGGAGGACGTGCCCCACAGCTGAGTGGGGCTTGGGGTTTGCAGTGGGGACTGCAGTGCCCAAGGAAAGCATCTGCACAGATCTAGGGTGGATCCAAGCATCTGGTACCACTTTTGATTTCTCCCACTCTCTTCCTGCATCGCACAATGGTTCACTTCTGGGTATTTTGGGTTTCTGTGCATCCTTCTGGCCATTCCGTGGACAGCTGGGAAGTGGGGGCTGGATCCGGTGATTCAGAATTACTTCAGAGGGAAGAATCAAGCCGTGAAATCCTCTGCTGGGTCCAGCTCTCATCCTCTACTGTTCTCATCAAAACTCTATGCCTCCTCTTAATCCAAAAGACAGACTGAAAAAGGCAAGAAGGGTGTTTTCCTTTGACCTGGGGCAGCACTGTATTCCCAGGGGATCTCTCAGCAGTACCAACTGCAGGCTTTGCTATATTATGAGAAGTTGAAGGATGGTGCTGCAATAATGTGCTCAAAATTTGGACTAGTTGAAAAAAGCCTGGAAGAATGACTTGGCAAATTCCTGAGGATAGCATGGAAGATAAAGAATGGGTCCTGCTAAGCAGGAATGAGTTATCAAGAATATGGCTAAATAAAAATGAATTATCAACTGAGCTAATCGAAGAGAAAAAGAAACTGCTATTCCATAGATCCTTTGTGGGGTGACCTTGGCTTTCCACTCACACATGAATATTTACTGACTTGGAATTCATCTGCCCTTAATCGAGATTTATTTGCAGAGAGGGGCTCCACATTTCTTACAAAAGATTCCCATCAGCTTATCCCATGGCACATTCTGAAGGATGAAGATGGAGCTGATGGTCCTGTGCCTCCTTGAGAGTAGTTTTCCTCATTCTCAAAATGAGCATGTGTGTCAGTGAGAGCTGTGAGAGATGTTCCTCCACAGTAAACAACAGTAAAACAATCAAACACATCGTCTGCGCTCTCTGCTCTCCCAGTCAGCCACAATCCCATACCCAGCTCTGACTGCTGCATTTATGTGCTTAATCACGAGATCCAGGGTTGAACCCAACCTTCATTACAGTAATGAAACTAATTCAGTCAGAGAGGACATGCAGTCAGAAGGTGATGCACCTGTATTTCTCTCCCTCTCTCCTCAGCCTTCACAGATCTTTTCCAGGAAAAAAAAATAAAATTAAAGGATTAACACCTCTTCCCATACACTAATTTACATAGCATGATCCCAATGACTGGAATGTGGAGTTATTTCAGATCTTCCCAACTGTGAGGAAAAAGAAAGGCTGCTCCATCACTCTATCAACTTGCTGAACACATGGACCAATGACAACATTGGGAGGAATTAGAGCAACATTTGCCCTCCATCTGCTTCCAAACCCTATTTACAGATTACTTGCATACAATGACTTAAAAAAACCCCAGGGACAAAAGGAAAAGGAGAACATAATTTTAGTTGGGTTTTTTTAAAAAAAACCACATGGCACAAATGTAGAGACTGAAGGTCTGCTGGTGAGGAATCCTTCTGCTGACTCTGCCTTCCCTGTGCCTCTCAGTTCTCTAATTACACCATCACTACACCTGGGGCTGGTTCAGAAATATCTTTAAGTGCAAAGTCATTTATAAAATTCAAATACCATCTCTAACCCCAGCTTAACAGTTTGGCTTCCAATCACAAGGCAACCACTAGAAGGATTTTATCCATTTTCTTAACCTGTCACAATTTCCAGGGCTCTTTCCCGACTTCCTCCCCAGTGACACAGCACAGAGCCAGAATGCACACAGAGTTTGATCCAAACCTCACCTACTACCAGCACTGTAATCACAACAGTTACTCCAGGTTTCTACTGATGAAATTGGAACTGGACCCTAGATTTTCTTTAGGGTCATTAATGTTTAAGTCCCACTCGGAAGCCTGTGGGTGTGTCTTTCTTGTCCCAGGAATCCCAAGACTGGGCTGCGTGATATGAACTATAGGGTGTTAGATAATGCAACAACTGCGTGGAATTTGCTTTTCCCAGGTTCCCAGCACCATGTTACTGTACCTCCCAGTCCAAGACAGAGGCCTGCCACTGAGCTATCTTGTCAATGTTCTCCAACCTCCGCTTCCGCTCGTTGATCTGGAGAGTCACGTTCCTCATGACGGCAAGGGCAGCGGCCACATACCTGTAGTCACTGCAGAGAACACACACGGGGAGGCCATGAAACATGCACAGGAGTCTATCAACCCCCAGCAGCAGCACAATCCCACCATTCCCCACAAGGACACACGGGAAGGGTTTGCCACTCAGCGCTGCAACGCCATATTTTGTATTTTTTCCACTGGCAATGTCTGGAGCATCACAACGGAGTAGCTTCATTGGAATTGGAACTGGGAGCCAGCCCAGTTCCTCAGCTGGTTCCAGGGGTGCAGTGAGCACAGCCTGGCCTCTACCAACCCAACACCTCAGCTAAAGGGCATCACCCTAAAAGACAGTCTGAACATTTATACAGCCTGGGCCTTTGGGCCTGGATTTTTCCATTTTTAAAATGAACATCAGAAAATATTTTTCATTTGGACAGTGAACGAAGCACCTCCCAAGCCATAAGGCAGCTCCAAGAGTGCCCCAGAGCACTTATCCCATGGAATTCACTCTTACTGAAGATTTCAGGTGAGTAAATCAAGGCAAAATCTTCCTTTTTCCTCATATGGGCCTATGAATGCAGCAACACAGAGTGAGAATAGGCTCCTGCCAGGGCCAGCGAGGATGATGATCAGTCTTTTCAAAAAGTGATGCTGAAATCAATGCTATTGATTTCTGCCCTGTGCCTCCTTTTCCATTCCAAGGAGCTGTAATGTTCATTTCAATTGGGAAGACAGGCAAGCCCAGCTGCCACAATGCCACCATGATGTATTATTAACTTAAGGGCTGCTATTGATTGCTGACTAATGAGAAAAACTGCCATCTTGGGCAGCTGCAGGGGGAATGGCTGTATTGATTATTGCTAAGGATTGCACTGGTGACAGCTAAAATGGGGGTGAATGCTGGGAATTAGATGCCTTCTCCATGTGATCCCAACAGGATAAATATTAAGAAGCAATCACACTGTGATAGACAATAGAAGATTACTTGCTGTTTTGCTTGGATGAAAACTTGGGATGAGTTTTTAATTTTTCTTCAGTTCTAATGTCAAAATTCTAGCTGAGGTTAAAAAAAATCTCACAAATTCCAGAACAGCAGGACTGGTCCTTCAGTAAAGGAGAACAGAGGATGGGCTGCCTGACATATCCATTGCAGAAAGCCAGGATGCTTTGGGTTGGAAGGGACCTTAAAGCCCATCTCATTCCATGCCCTGCCCTGGGCAGGGACACCTTCCAGATTGCTCCAAGCCCCGTCCAACGTGACCTTGGACACTTCCAGGGATGGCAATGGTCATGATACACAATGAACTTCTTGTGCCTCCCTTTGTGGGCCATCTGTGTGAAGGGAGCATTGGTTGTGCATGGGATGAATGAAGCTACATCAGAGTGATCTGCAAAATGCCCACGAGCTCTTGCAGGGAAACAGGAAAATCACTATGGTCAGAAAGGATGTGTAGAGGCAGGCAGAGGTGCAGGGTTTACAGACAGTCACTCATAATCTCCTAGCAATTATGCCCAGGCAAGGAAGGGAGGGTAATGACAGTGACTCCTCAGCAGAGTCTCCTCACAGAACACATTCCTACACTCTTAACTTCAGCTCAGTTCTGCAGTGGGAATGCTCAGGACACCAGCAAGCTGCACTTAGGACCCTCATATATTTAATTCATATTAAGCTGGAGTAAATCTTTAAGAAGTGAACAGATGTGGCTTTGTGAAAAATTCAAATGAATCAGTCTCAAAACAAGAAGCAACTGAAGGGAGCCAGGCTCTGAGCACCCCTGTCCCGCCTCCACACGGAGTGGGCCGGTGCCAGCCAAGCCAGGTTTATCCTGGGAATGCTAATTCCCTAATTCCGATGAAAAAACCCCATGCACGTTTTTCTTTCACGCTGTAATGAAGAAGGAGTCAGGACTGAACTTTTTGGGCTCCCAGCCCGTGTCTGTGGCAGAGCTGGCAAAAACTTAAAAGAAAAAATAACAGAAGCAAAGCATTTGGCCAGTGAATTAATAATAATATACCGTTAACTATGAAATTAAGGTAAATCAGTGGTTTGTCAATTCCATTGGGGCTGCAGTGACCATTTTCCAGTGCTCAATCTGAATGTAAGTCTAGATTCTTGCCAGATATCACGTGCAAACTCGGGGGAGAGTGGTCAGGTTTCTCATTTAGGTGCTACTGTCCTGACCTGGTGCAGGGAAGATCCACAGCTCTGCAGGTACAGTGTCAGGGAAAAGGAAGAAAAAAAAAGAAAGAGACTGCATGTCTCTCTGTTAGGTGAAGCTCCCGGGGAATCCTGGGCCTCTGTGAGTTTTGCCTTCCTCCAGGGCAGGGATCCAGCACAGGGCTCTGTGTAGCCTGGGGTTTCCTACCTGTGCTGTGTTACAGCTTCGGGGGGGGGGGGTTAGTCCTTCTAATCAAGGGGAGCAAACAACACCCTGCTTTCCCTTTTCAGAACACAGAGAAACAAGAAAGGAAATGTCAGTGGCTGTGTCCTGTCATGGACACAATCCACTGAAACAGAGCTCTCAGTCTGAATCAACTGACTGCTGCTTAACCACAGGGGAGCCCCAAGTCTCCTCAGAATGTGACTGTATGAGATGACATAACAACATGGTGAATTTAAAACATCCCAAAGGGAACGGGAATGCACTCCCAAAATAATCCAACCCTTGTGTGATCACACTGTCCACATCCCCTTTGGTATGGACACCAAATAACTCAAACACAGAGCTCCCCTCTCTGAGGCTGCTCGTGTCCTCCCATTGTGAAGCCACTTCTGAGCTCCCAGCAGTGCTGTGGGTCATCACATGGCTGCTGAGGAAAAAACCCACAACCTCTGGGACCCCAGAGCTGCTTTCTGATACCCTAAGGTTCCCACGACTCCACTCCAAGTTTGTTTTGGTCTCATTATGAAGTGAAAACCAGGAATTGTATCTGGAGCCAAAGGCATGACCAAATTGGTGATTCAGCGAGCCTGAATCACTCAAACTCATGGATGCAAGTCAACACATCTCTGCTCATATCACATCTCCGCTCTTCTAGAGATGCGTTTGGGGAAAAACAAAGAGGTGCTTCTGAAACATTTGTGGTCTTTTTTTCAGAAGCACCTACTTTTAAATGGGTTTTGGAAAAAGAAAGAAAATTGGCAAGGTGGGAGTAAATCTACTCTTAGAGGGCCTGATTCTTCTTTCACCTTATTTTTACAGCAGTAAGTCACAAATGATATCACAGCTACTATTCCTGATTTACGCTGTCAGGGAGTCAGGCTGATTGCCCTCAGCAGCAGCAAAAGAGATCCTGGAAATTTTGGGAAGTAATCAAACTGCAGCTGCTCCTCTGAGCCCAAACCCCAGGGCAAAATGAGAGATGGGATCAGGCTGAAAAGCAGAGCAGGTTTTGAGTTCTGCCCAAATCTGAGCATGTTCAGGCTGGAGTTGCAGATCCTGGCCCTCCACTTGCTGTGTGCTAAGGTCCTCCTTGGGAGAAGGGAATGAGCCTTTTGGACCACTGAATGCTAATTAGGTAATTTTTCTAGTGTAACTGGTAGCATCAGAAAAGTACATCCAAGGCTAATTAGTTCATGTCTGATTAGAACAGAGATGAGTCTTGCTCCATCGTGAATTGGTGCTTTGAGAAGCTTTAACTGTCTGCTGAACCTTTGCCCTGCTTCCATTTATAAAGGATGTCACGGAGAGAGGAGCTGGGCAGAAAACCTCAAGCCCTGTGTGTGGAAAGGAGCACTGGCAGCCCCCCGGTGCCCTGGGCCGGTATTACCTGTGCTCCTGGGCCGTGTACTTGAGCAGCTCTGCCAGCTGCAGGGGGTACTTGCAGATCTTCTGCACGGGCGTGAGCAGGAAGCCGTCGATGGCAATGTCGATCATCTGCTGCAGCAGGCGACACGCCTCGAAGAAGTGCTGGTACCTGCTGTCCTTCATCAGCTTGGAGAGCTCCATGCACGCATCCAGATGGTTGTTACAGTACTCTGAATAGATCCAGAATCCATCTTGCTGTGGAGGAACAGGGACACATCAGGCAGGTGACCCAGCTGGCCAACAACACATCCCAGCTAGAGAAGGGCAGGGTGAGATGGGAGACTGGGGAGAAATCCTTCCCTGTGAGGGTGGGGAGGCCCTGGCACAGGTTGCCCAGAGAAGCTGTGGCTGCCCCATCCCCGGAAGTGTCCAAGGCCAGGTTGGAAGATGTCCCTGTCCATGGCAGGGGGTGGAATGAGATGAGCTTTATGGTCCCTTCCAACCCAAACCATTCTGGGATTCTAAGAAAGCACACCCACACAGGAGGAAGGACAGATCCCAGAGTACTTTTCCTGCTTAGAGGAGGTGCTGATTGCTGTGGGGGAAAAGGGAGGCCGAGAGGGCCCTGCACACTGACACATGGCTGAGATCCTGTAGGTGCAGGTGTGTTAATGTGAACCCTGTAGCTGTTTTCAGTTTCAAATTGTGCCATGGGGTTTTCATTAGAAAAGGTAAAGGCAGAACCAAGATCTCTAGATTTTGCTAAGACAAGATGACAACCTTTCTAGAGCTCTTTTCCTGAAAGATCACGAAACATCTGGCAAGTGTTTTAGGAGCTGGGTATGTTTGAAATTCTCTTTACCAACAGGGACCCCGAGGCACCAACCACTGTGGGGATTTCCTCAGGGCCAGAGAGCCAGAAAACACCAAAGAATGGAAAAACAAAGAAAAAACCCACTCACACATGTGCCCCCCTCCACCTTTTGCACTGGTCTAACAAGTCTTTTGCTGCCAATTTTGTTGGAATTTCCTTTTTCTGCCATCACTGACCACAGATCTGCCATCACCCTTAACTCAGGCTTGATTCATCTGGGCCACACAGACAAGGCAATGGAAGGTCAAAGAAAGATTTCAGTGGAAGAGAGATGGACACAACCTGACTGCCCGGCATCCCAAATTAAAGTGCAGTTGAGACAGCCCAGCTAAAGCCCAGGTGTTGTAGGCCAGCCTGAGATGCTCCATCTGGTTGTGGCCAATGCCCTACAAACTACTGAAAGGACAGACTTTATTTTGTAAAAACACACTTGCCCAGCGATTCTTATTTCTCAGTCCCTGAGGGTCCAAATAACCTGCCTTTCTGGGAACAAGGGAGGCCTGGTATCCTTCCCATCCCCACTGACTGAGCCATGCACTCACAGCTCTCCCTTCCTGAAGCAGATGAGGAATAAAATGCTTTGCAGATCCATGGACAGGATCTTAACATTCTCATCCCTCAGTTCCCCCAAATGGCTGAACAGGGATAATTTATCAGGAGTTTATCAGCCAGGTTTCAGCCACTGTCTGGTGACAGGCAAGTCTCAGATCTTCCTCCAAATAACAGCAGCAATTCTTACTATTGTCACTATCAATGACTTGACAGCACAGCCTCAAGTCATGACATTTTAGCTACTGATTCTCACCAAGATTTTGTACATCTTCTCGGCACGGAGGTGGAATGTGATGCTGCTTTGGAAGGAGCAGCAGAGATTGCAGCCACGTTAACGCCTCATGCACCTGGCTCAGAAGGAAACTTGCCTTCAATGAGAGGACCAGTGATGCCTAAGAGGCCCTCTGAACCTCTTTAGGGATGCCCTGCTGAAGTTTCAGGAATGTCTGTCAGGAATTTCTCTAGTAGGAAATGAACTGCTGCCAGCTCAGCCCTGACCCAGCACAGGACCTGCAGCCCAGGAGCACCTGTGAGCTCTGATTCTGCCTTCATTCTGCCTCAAGGAAAGCAGGGCTGTCATTTTCTTGACATTTTCTGACATTTTTCCAACACTGGCCAATTTATAAGCTTCTGCAGTAGGTGGCTATGGAACGGGATGATGGGCTGGGCCACTGAAGATGTGTGGGTGTTTCATGCCTTCCAAGTGCATCTGAGTGCCCCAGAAAACAGCCCAGGCACCTGCTCTCCTCTACTTTTCTTGTGTAATGCATAATTAAGGCCTCTTTTTACCTCTCTGGACATTCTTACCTCCTCCAACCTTCTGCTCACCCATGACCTGACTAGGAGACCTATGAGTGGGTTTAAGACACATTCTGAAGGTGGGGAGCAGGTGAGACATCACACCTACACAATATGATTAAGGGTAGATGTGAAAAGGTGCTAGGATTCAGATGTACTGGAGGCTATCCAACTGTATGCTCCAAGTTCTCCCTCCTCTGTATCTCACAAGGTAGAACCATGGAGTAGTCCCTGATATGTTACTAAAACACTATGACTCACAAAAATTACCCTGAGTGGTTCCTGCCTCCTGACTTTTTCTCCTCCCGCTCCCACACACAGCCCCCCATTCCCTAACCAACCTCAAAAGTCCCAAACAAAAATGCCAAAAGCACTCACGTGTTCCAGGAAGCATGGTCCAATCTCACTGAGATGGGGGTCCTCATTGTTGTACTGTTTCTCCAAGTCCCGGACAAAGCCCATCTGAAATCTGTAGATGTCTTCGATGTTCCCAAAGATAGTTTTTAGCTGTTCATCACTGAACATGTCCCTCCTCTTCCGGCACTGCTTTAAGTAACCCTGCAAGGAGCAAGAAAGAACAATTTGCAGAGAACAGCAAAATCTGGCTGACAGCTCCAAAGAGGTGTGTTCCAGTGTTGTAGGCCTGTTCCTTCCAAACCCACTGTCTTCCAACACCTTATATCCAGGGCAGCTCCTACACACATTGCTGCTTCCACGTCCTCTTCAGTGGCACATGGTGTTACAGAGAAAGCTGCAAGGGGTTGTTTGAGTATGCACCCAACTCTGATTTCTCCTTTTAGCCACAGTAATCAGGACAAGGAAGCTGTTTAATATCTTTATCAAGTTCTGTTTAATATCTTTACAACGATCTGGAAGAGGGGATTCAGTGCACCCTCAGTAAGTTTGCAGAACACCAAGCTGGGCAGGAGAGATGATGTGCTGGAAGGTGGGAAGGTTCTACAGACACTGAGGAAATCACTTCATCCTCCTGTGCTTCACCTGTGTAGATGACTAACATGGAATCATAGAATTTTTAAGACCGGAAACAGCTTCTAAGACCATCAAGTCCCACCACAATGATTTAGACCAGAAACTTTGCAAGGCCAAGCCTCATGTGCCGTAACTGGCCTGGTCCGTTCTGCAGCCTCTTGACTGAAAAGAAGTAACATGGGGGTCATCAGGAGATGACTTTGCTTACTTTGCTTGCCTTTATTATATAGGAAGGGGAAAAAAAAGGAAAGGAAGAAAATGCCAGCAGCTCCAGTGGAATGGTTATATTTGGGAAGTCAGGATGCTTAGTCACACAGCCACACTGCCAGCTGGTGACACGCAGCTGCTGGGCCACAATGAACCATTGGAACGCTGTAATAAACTGTCCCTCAGCCTCACCATGTGGTTCTTAGGAGGGAGAACTTCAAACACATGAATGAGAAATGCAACTTTGGCTGACCTGGCCAGGACCCAACCTCTGTGATATCCAGCTTAGCTCGGAGGATGCCGCTACCCTGAGCTTCCTGGCTTTTTCAGCTTGGGTTACAGAATATCTTCTGCATTTCCTAATCCAGGTCTCTCTTCCTGCAGGAGCTCCTTGATCAGTCATTTCCCTGGGCTTCCCTCTCTCATTTTTCCAGGTCAGGAGGAATGGGAGCAGGCTGGTTCCTATGTTGCCGGACAGTCGCGGGGCAAACTAGAACTCAAACTCAGGAGAAACGATGCAGAGCAGCTCTCCGTGCTCCTGCTCATGCTTACCTGCTTATCTCAGAAGAGCTTTGCAAACACCCAAGGAAAAAGCTGTGCCCTGCCACGAGGCCAGGCTGTCCCTGGCAGGACTCCAGTGCCAGCGGTGCCGGCGATGCCCATGAGCCGCCTATGCCGGGACTTGTGCCTGCTCTGGGCTGCCTGCAGGCAGCAGCCTCCCCTCCCACTCTGCTCGGTGACATCCCTCCCTGCCTGATTCCTGAGAACATCTCTCAGCCTTGCGGTTGTCACCGGCTGCGACTCCTGTCCTGACTATTCCCATCCTTCCCTGACTATTCCCATACTTCCCTATTCCCATTGTCCTCACACTGGTTCATCACTTTGCCGGAGTCACGTGTTTGCAGGAGCTGAGGCAGCACATTTCTGCACAGGGAAAATATATAAAAGCACAGGGAAAATACAGGAACATGTGGAGTTCCCAAGTCTTATTCCCTCTATCCAGCCAGTGCCTTTGGATGGGTGGTTTCCAGCACAAGCAGGAAAAGGGAGACTGAAGATTAATACATAACACGCAGTAAGAGGCAGCTAGAAGGCTGCTGCAGAGTTTTTCCACTAAATTTACTTCTGTTACATAAAACAGTGTCATCTTCCTTCTGCTCATCCCGTCAGGTTTGCTCAGAGAAGGGATAGCTGACTGATGAGCAGATGTTGGAGAGTGTTTTGCTCAATGAATACCTAAAAATAGCTGCCAAACTGTCTCTCTTTAAAGTACTTTTCTATGTAGTCCCTGAAGTATAAGCCAAAGTTGGAAGGTATTTGCAGGAGGTTAAGTGCTAAGTTTTCTTCACCCAAAAGTGGATTTAGAGACAGTCAGGAGAGCTGGACCATCCATCCATCCATGCTGCCTGCCTGAGAGCAGGGTGAAGGAGAGAATGAGGAGGTAACAGCCACTGCAGGCTGTAACTTCAAAGGTAGTTCTGATAATATTCCAGTTTCTTTCTTCTCTGAGCTGTTTTGGGGCTGTTTACACTGCCCTGTAAGCATTCCTCAGCTTGGCCCAGTACCATTTGGGCTATAAAACACTGTGCAGGTGAGTGTGGTACTGATATGCACATACCCAGAATAAGCACAAGAGCAAAACTGAAACTGTTTGAACTGAAGAGGCAAACCAGAGCCACGTTTGGTGGCAGGATTCTACAGCACTTACTCAAATACCTGTTACAGCCACCACTGAATGTCGGGCACTGTGATTGCACTAAAATATAGAACAAGTCTTGGAGGAACACAAGCCTGTTCCTCAACAGGGCAACAATCAGCCAGCTCCAAAGTAGAAAAACAAGGTGTGCACAAGCAGGATGCGAAAGACAGCTACAGGCTGCAGAGATATGCAGTACAGACCCAAAGAGCTCTCTGCAGTCTGTTATCCATGGAGGACAGACTGGGCACACCAAGGAAGCAGCTCCTCAGTCCTGGGCCTCTGAAGGAGGGCACCACTGCTGCCAAGCAGGTTTTATGCTGCTTCGCTATGAGGCAGCACAAGAAAGTGCTTTTCATCCATCTCTGAGGATGAGTCAGGCTAAAGGACCCAGACCACGTGGGGACTTGTCTCGTCAGCTCTGCACAGCGGCCCCGGCCTGACATGCTGAGCTGCAACCAGGATGCTCTCTATGCGGCACTCAGAGCTGTCCTGGCACCAAGGCAAGGCTTAGGTGGAATCCAGTTGATGTTATTAAAAAAAAAATTCAAAGTGAAATTACTTGGAAAAGAGCAGAATGTAACACTGGAAGTTGGCTGCCCTTTCCCACCTCCCACCTCCCAGTGGCTTGTAACATGGAGGATTCCTTTGATTTCTCAATTGCCTTGCTGTTCCCATCCAAGCCCTGTCACTTCTGCCTCTAACACCTCCTTAAATTGAGCTGTGTCTTCCTAATTCCTCTGCTGGTCCAAATCCTGCCCATTTCTCAAAGCCTGGCACCCTGCTCTTTCTTCTGCCTCTGGTTCTTCCACCTGCGCTCCCCAAACCAAACCCCCTCCCTGCCTCTCTGCTCCCCCTGAGGCTCCTGTCCTGCCCTGGACAGGCCCTGTGCCCTCCCAGGATCAAACCCCAGGGGCAGCAGGTTTCTTTTCAAGCCCAGAGATGGCCATGCATCCAGAAAATCATGGAATCACAGAACCACTAAGGTTGGAAAAGCCCTCTAGGATCATCAAGTCCAGCACCACCACCTTGTTCACCACTAAAACACGTCCTCAAGTGCCACATCCAGATGTTTGTTTAACATTTCCAGAGATGGTGACTCCACTACTGCCCTGGCCAGTCTGTTCCAAGGCTTTACAGCCCTTTCCATGAAGAAATTTTTCCTAATATCCAACCTAACCCTCCCCTGGCACAGCTTGAGGCCATTTCCTCTCGTCCTGTCACCTGTTACCTGGGAGGAGGATGTGGTGCTTCACAGTACAGGGCTGAGCAGCACTGCCTGACAGTAAGGCTGGCTACTGCTACCCATCCTAAAAACCTAGTTTTCAGTATTTTATTACTTTTCTAAGCATTAAGTGCTAACCCTGACATTCCTATTGCTGGGTGTTTCCTTAAGGCTCAAGTCTTTATTCTTTCTTTTCATGGAATCATCACGGAATCACAGAATGGTTTGGGTTGCAAAGGACCTTAAAGATCATCCAGTCCCACCCGCTGCCATGGGCAGAGACACTTCCTACCAGCCCAGGTTGCTCCAAGCCCCATCCAACCTGGCCTTGGACACTTCCAGGGATGGGGCAGCCACAGCTTCTCTGGGAGCCTGTGCCAGGGCCTCCCCACCCTCACAGGGAAGGATTTCTTCCCAATATCCCATCTAACCCTGCTCCCTGTCAGTTTCTTGCAGGCTCCCTTCAGGTCCTGGAAGGCCCCAGTTAGGTCACTCCAAAGCTTCTCTTCTCCAGGCTGAACAATCCCAATTTTTCCCTTTGGTGATATTTCAGAATAATGATCCATCCACTCCTGATAATGAAATCCAAGCAAAACTCCACATTTTACCCCCAGTACAAATCTCCACAGGAGTGTTTCTCCCAGCAGCAGTTCAGTCCTTCATGCCCTAAGTGAGGGCATAGCACCACCCATGGGGGCAGTGGGGCTTTGCTGGGATGGGCAATTCCCTTCAAGTAGCTGCTTCCCACAGGCCTTGGCTTGCACAGGTTATTTCCACCCTGGTGTTTGCCAGCTCCTGAGCTCCTGGCTTGGCCAGACTCATGCCAGGGGTGTTATGAGTAATAACATGGTGTATAATAATACAGTATGATGCTCCAAAGGGCCATGGCAAACCTCGATGATCAGGACGGTATCTACATT
>NW_021940704.1:3045985-3232216 GCF_001715985.3 Manacus vitellinus
AAGACAACGCAGAAAGAATCATGTCTTGCAGAATATACCAGCTAAGGAGTCTTTCTGTTGTGCCTTTTGCAATCGGACATGCCTATCTCGTATTGGCCTCTTTAGCCACCAGCATGCTTGTAACAAACGTGGGTAGAGCCTTCCTAAATCTTCGTTCGCGAAGCCCGGCCATGATGAGGTATTGGAAATACATTGTGAAGCAGAAGAGAGAAATGGAAGGGCTCTTAATCACTGTTCTCAGTAACAACCACATATCCTAAAGTGCCTCCCTGGTATTAGGATTTGTTATTCATTACAGCTCAGCAACAAGACTATGACCACACACTGCTAAACTCAGCACTAAATCAGGCTCAAGCTTTGCCACCCAGCCAGAGCCCCTCTGCCACCCCCTCCAGTGCCTCACATTGCTGCCGTTCCGCCTGACACCCTAAAACAAGGAGCCAAGGGAAGCAGGGAATTTGCCACTGTCAGAGCACTCATGCAGCTCGTGAGGGTTTGTGCTCTTCCTGAGGCACAAATCACACCTCTGTTATCCATCAGGGGCACTGGGAGCTCCAGCCAGCCACTCTCTCCATCTCCAGTCATGCTGTGCCCAAATGCCCAAGCCTTCTCCAGGCAGAGAGATTGCTCTGATTAAACTGAGCACAATGAGCCTCTCTCCAGCAAGGCACAGCCCATCATTTCACAGATGAGAATGCCCATCTCAGTCCTCCTCCTTCCTCAGCAGAAGCAGCTGAATCATTTCCTGGTGCTCTACCTGGAGGTAAGATTTATCCCCTCAATGCCATTTTGTATCACACAGAGCAAAGAAAGAGCTTTCCAGATCTCTCTCCTATCTGGGACATAGCATTAGGTGCAGTAAATCCGTGTCACCCCATGGATGTCAATGCAGCTGTATCTGGCTGTACCTCCTGAGAATCCCACTTGGCAGAAGCACAGTGACATGGCTGGAGGTGCAAGTTAAGGTTTATTTAATTTTTCAATGGAAAAGTGCAAATGCAGAAAAAGAAACAGTATGTGGAAAAGTGCCTGCAGTTCTTCCCTTCTCCAATGCAAAGCTCTCTGACCGAAATAGCACAGTGAAATTAAGCTCATTTGTTTGCAAATTGAAATCCCAAGACTCTTCCATATTTGAAAAGCGTCATAGATGCTTTTTGGATGGCTGCTCTGCCTCGTCAAGAGACAAGCAGCAAGTAGGAAGGGAGGAAGACATTCTTCTAAGCAGAATCCGCAAGGGGCTTCACCACATTGACTGGGCACAGGCTCACTAAATCTTAAACATTCCAAGGGATGAGCTGAAAGGCATCCATGGGCTTTGATTTCAGTGCTAGCAAACTTCTGCCTCTCAGAGATAAGTACATGCTCTACATAAAATGCCCAAGCTGTCCTGCTGCCCTCTCCAGTGCAACTGTGCACTCCTCTTCCTACACGCTCTGCACGCCAGGCTCAGCTCAGGGGACTAATCCTGTGTGTAAGGGGTTGTAGAGGTTAATTGTAACATCATGAAGAAGAATCAAATTGGGGATGAGTGGGGTCAGTCACTAAGGTCCATTTGTTTGCTGGTTTCCTTCCACTGTATAAACCTAGTGTACTTCATTTCTCACGGTGCAAACATTTTTCCATCAGTCTCACCATAAGCAAAGGTAACTGGGGCCATCCTGAGCCAGGGGAAATTGTGAACCGGATATGAAAGGCACAGATGACACGGGTAACTGATTGGTTTAATTACAACCTCATTTCCTCAATCACAAGTTCAAAAGTAGATGGCACTGGGTTTTAATTAAGAGGACTGTTTGAAGGTTCTCAACCTCATCATGCTTCAGTCAAAGAGGTATGGAATAAAGGGCCGGAAATTGTACTTTTAGTTAATACAAACTGAAGGAATTATAAGATCCAGCAGAAAATTCTCAGAACTATCAATACTTATCAACAGATGCTGCTCCTCTATAGACACGCCACTCAAACACACTGTGGCTTTTTCACAAATAACTCATGGACAAACCTCTCCTGACAGCCCACTGTGTCCTGCTGAGTTCCCAGGGTCACAGCCCATGGACAAACCTCAGCATATGGACAAACCCTCAACCCATAGACAAACCCTCAGCTCTAGACAGCCCACCATGTCCTGCTGAGCCCCAGGGTCACAGGCCATGGACAAACCCTCCCTGTGGACAGCCCCCAGGGTCCCAGCCCCGTACCTCGCAGATGTCCTTGAGGTGTTTGATGTAGTGGCGCTCGGTGCTCATGATCTCGTTGATGACGTTGGCTCTCATCTGGTCGCGGTTCTGCACGGTCCTGCCCAGGCACAGGCAGTCGGCGCTGGGATCCAAGTGGCCGTTCTGCACATCGCTGGTCCCCTCCTCTACCCCATCCTCCTGGTTTACCCACAGCTGTGAGGAGCAGAGGGGAGAGCAAAGGGCTTATTCACAGCAGCATCAGGAGCCAACGAGTCAGGATTGCCTGGTTTTTGGGAGATCCACTCCCTCCTCACACCCACAGCGGTCACCGGGGTGTCCACATGGCTCACAGTCCACACAGTCCACTTCTGTGGTTGCCCAAAGGTTGCCCACACACTGCCCAGCTCTGCCCATAAGTGAGGAGTTGCAAGTGTTGTCTGTTTTGATCCCAAATACAAAATAATCATGTGAAAGGGTGACTGAGTCCTGGATGCTACCAAGTGCTCCGAACCATGGACAAGTGTAAAACAGACCAGTCTAAGGAGAATTGCAGGTACTGGTGCAAAGCACTGCTGTGCCAGTTCCTGCCCACCTCCAGCTGGGGTCTGTCTGAACAGGAAGATCCTCTGGAAGGAGGGATAAGCCCTTTCCAGGTGACTGATTTAAGGTCAAGATGTGCCTGGTTCAGAGATGTGAATGAATGCGCACATGGGCACTGGGCTGTGTTCCTGGGGTTTCTGTAACAGCCCAGGCCAGAGTTTGTGAGTGAGCATTGATTTCATTTCACAGCAGATTTCCTCATCAGTTCACATGAACAGCCTTTCTGACTCAGGCAAATCCCCCATCTCAGCATCCCGAGATTGCGATCCCCAACCCACAGGGACAGCACTGAGTAAGTCTCCTAAAACCTGGGGGCTGAGGGCAGCTCGGAATGGGGTGACAAGCACTGAGCACTGAATACTCTACACTGGAATAATTACAAAAAGCAATGAAAAAGTACCACTCTGTTTTCAGCACACTGAAGTTTCTTTCCATCATCAAAAACCTACACTGAAATTGCAAACTAAAAGATTACACTCTCTCTAATCTGTCTGAACAAGCCTGCGCTCTGCACGCAACATACGGATCAAGGGCCTCCTTCTGTCACCTTTTCCCCCAAATAAAACCTGCCTAAAATAACTCTGATTGACTCAAATTGGGCTCAGGGTAGTTTGTAAACAAGCATTAAATAACGCTTAAAGCTGACAGAAACATCCCCGTCTTACACAGATCACCTCAGCTATGATGGAAATCAAGCAACTTCTCTCCTTAGCATTTAAAGCCCAAATACTGAGGACTTTCAGACCTAAAAATTCATGTACCTGTGAGCAGTGGAAGAGTCCACACACATAGCACATGGGGAACTAACGGCATCATTAATCCGATCTTCAGGCTTCCCTTCAGTGGTAATAGTTTTTCATACATTCCTATTATTCAGCTTATATTAGGCTTTAAACAGATAGTAAAGGGCAGTGTTCCTGTAAATTAGTGAAGTAAAAACCCCCAAACTTGCTTGTGCTCCTTCCCTGTTTTCCCAACCAACATCGTGTTCTGCTAAACCACCTCCTGCAGCTCCCACATTTTGCCATCCTACTGTGAGTTCTAAAGGCCATAAAACCCCCAAACCCATCTCTTCTCCAGCAGAATGTTACGGCTGCTGCAAACTTGGGGGATAAAACAACCCCAAAGCAATAAAAAGCCAAACTTGTCGCCCTGCTCCCAAGTGTGCCCAGTGTCTGGAGCTGTCAGGGACTGGACAGGAGGGTGTAGGGCAGCAGTGCCCATTTAAATACCAAGATGCCTCTTCCCTGGGCCACCAGCCCTACCTTGAGCTGCTGCCCCTGGGCTGTGCTCAAGCAGTGCCAGGTACATCCCAGGGCAGCCCATGTGCCCGAGTGAGCCAGTGGCAGAGCTGGGATGGATCCAGCATCCTGCCTGCTCTGCCCACGCGGAGCCCTGCCTGTCACCCCCCGCCTTGCCCTGGCACGTGGAACCTCCTTTGGCACATCAGGAGACCGGAGGGATATGTCAAAGCCTTCACAGAGGCCAAACCAGGGCTGGAGCTGAGGGAGAGAGCAGGTCAGTGACCCCAGCCAGGCCCAGCTGTGCCAGTTTGGAGACACGGAACCCCTGGGAGCTGCAGCACCCCTGGGAGCAGCTCTGTGGGCCTTTCCCCAGGACCTTCCCTCAGGATGGGCTTCTCCATCGTGGCATCTGCTGCAAAGACAGACTAGCTCCTGCTGTCTCCCAGTTATGGAGCTACACATAGATCTCTGAAAGGGGTTTTGTACAATTTCTATCAGCACTGGAAGGTCTGGCTGAGCCACTGAAAGGGAAGGCAGGGATCTAATCCCACTGAAATATAGGGGGATCCAGCATGGAAAACCTCTCCTGGCACACTGAAACAAATGTCAGAAACATGTCTCTTGTTCAGAGAAACAACCCAAAAGCTGGTTAGGAAACATGGCTCTTCCCAGCAACCCCTCTCTGCTCTGGAAGAGGTTTTGGGTACACCGAGGCAGAGCAACACTCTCTGTGTGGGTTATGCTGAAAAATAAATGCCCAAGTGCTGCTGCTGAGTTCTGGCCACGTTGATGTAAGTGACCTCAGGGGACAACCTACTGGTATCAGTGACACCTACTGCTCTGCTGAGAAAACCTGGGGGCACCCTCAGAAGGGAAAATGGGACCTGGAAGGACAGAATGCCATGGGATGCCATGAGGGGTATGTCCTCATGGCACTTCACTGGCATTCCAAACCAAACAAATGTTGAAAATCAAGCAGGACTAATGTGGGTATTAATTCCTCTTGGTTGAAGTTTAAAATAACTTCCCACCCTACCCTCCTGCTCCTATGAAAAGGAATTTTGCAGCTTTCCCAAACCCAACTGGAACAGCCTGTCACCAAGTTTTACGACACTGCTGCCAGTCTGGCAACAGAGCACACTTCTAAAGCTCTACTTCCTCAAGTCAGGTGAGCATGAGAAAAAATTCAATTTTTATTTAAAACATAAAGGAGGAAAGATCTAATCATAACAACTATGTGCATGTAAGCTTGAATCATGAATCCTAAGACTTTGAAACTCCAAGGTAAACAGCAAGCTTGCAAACTTCCATGATTTCTCAGATTCTGTCTGCCTTTTGTGAACGGCAGGAACACTCCCTCCTTCCTCATTTGGGAACCTCAGGAGTCCTGATTTTTTCCTTAATGAAATTTTTGCTCCTTCCTGCCAGGATTCATGTTCCCAAAAGGACAGAAACCACAGTTCTAGTCTAGACGACTTCTGCCTTAGATTAAAAACAAATGCAACAGTTTTATTGGGCCCAGAGGAAGCTGAGGGTGCCTCCCACCCTATGCCCTGCAGTCTCAGCTGCTGGAAGGATGAATCCCACTGTGCTGCTCAAACACTCCTGCTTTCTGCCTTAGCCTCTAAAGCTCTCTGAAATTCCAGCCTGGGTCATTCTTCCAGGGCATCATTTGAAGTCTGGACCATGACTCACAAAAGCTGAGGCACACTGGCAGCTCTGCCACTGACCTTGGGCCAGTCACTGAAACTAGAGGAGGCTTTCCCCACCTAAAACCAGGGATAATCACAGACAAACTCAGGCAGACATTAAATATGGACTTAAATGCATCTTGTGGGCTCCCCAAGCTCTTGTACTTATCCATGAGCAACAACCTGGTTAGAGAGACCTGGGGTCTGATACTGGTTTCACACCTCCAGCCTTCAAATCCTGGGGAGAAGCTGGGACATGCAGGGATATGAGGAGGTGGCACTTAAAGAGTTAACTGTGTCCTGTGTCCCAGAGCCACCACCCCAAGCTGGATCCTCTCTGCTTCACTGACCCGCTTGCTCTGACCGAAGCGCTGCAGGCGACAGCTGGGTGGAACAGCAAACGGGGGTGACGCTGGCTTTGCCCAGAAACTTATTAAATGTCATATTTAGTTGATTTAGAAAGCGCTGCAGCATTCCTATTTTAGCCCAGTAAGCTCCTGTAAGGAGGGTGTTCACTATGTTTCAGACACATGTGACTCTCCCAAAAATGCTCTCCTGCCTGAAATGCCAGACCTCCTTCCTGTGGAGAACAGCTGAGATCCCACTGATGGGAAAAGGTCCATCTCCTCCCCATCTTTCCAATGTGCACAGGACACAAACACACAGATGTACCCTCTTCCCAGTGCAAATACCCCTATTTTTTATAAAAGAAACTTCATAACTCTAGTTTTCTCCCAGTTTCACACCATCTCCCCAGCCTTTCCAGCTCAGGATGGGTGGCTGCCACTCCTGGGAAGCTCCTGTGGGGCTTTCCACGGAGCAGAGATGGGATGTCAGTTCCCTGGCAGCTCGTCAGTTCTGCTGCTCACTTGGATTTCAAGAAGCCTCTCCAGGCTCCTGTCCTGTCCTCCTCAGCACTCCAGGGCTGTGGCTTGGCACAGACCAGGGGTTAGGACACTAGACTAAATTACTGCATCCACTGCCACTGGGTTTTTAAGAATAACAACAGCTGTTCACCAACCATCAACAACCCTACAACAATAAATCAGCCTTCAGTGTCCCTTTAAGACATCCCGGGCTGTGAAATAACACAGCACTGTGTGGGTTCCCCCCATGCCATGAAAAACGCTTGGCATCAAAACAACGAAGTCTGCCCCAAGAGCCATTTCAAACGCTTTGTGTCAAGAATTAATTAAAAGAAACCTACAAAAACTACAGAGGGAAATAATTCAAGTTGCATAATGCTCATCCTATGTGATGTTTCCCATTGAAAGGCCACAGTACACGTGGAGAGGAACGGGCTTATCATGAGGTTCCCAGTCCTATTTCAAAATTCAACCCTAATTGGGAAGTCATGACCAGCTCCTGTGTAATGGAATAACTTGCAGAGGCAGATGGAAGGAAAACAGTGAAATAAAAAAGCCCCTTTTTCCTAAGGACCAGTTCTGGGAGCCAGGGAGAGCTGATCATTGCATTGTGCTAGTTTATGTTCTGTGTGATTGATATCCTAAAAAGGGAAAAAAGGAAGACCCAGGGAGCTACAGGCCAGTCAGGCTCACCTCGGTGCCCAGCAAAATCATGGAGCAGATCCTCTTGGAAAACATGCTAAGGCACATGGAAAACAAGAAGGTGACTCATGAGAGTCAACGTGGCTGCACTGAGGGAAAATTGTGCCTGGCAAATTTAGTGATCTTTGACAAGGTGGTTACAGACCTGAGAGCCCCTTCCAGGGCCTGAAGGGGCTTCAGGAGAGCTGGAGAGGGATCTGGGACAAGGGCCTGGAGGGACAGCACAAGGGGGAATGGCTTCCCACTGCCAGAGGGCAGGGTTAGATGGGATATTGGGAAGGATTTTTTCCCTGTGAGGGTGGGGAGGCCCTGGCCCAGAGAAGCTGTGGCTGCCCCATCCCTGGAAGTGTCCAAGGCCAGGTTGGATGGGGCTTGGAGCAACCTGGGCTAGTGAGAGGTGGCCCTGCCCATGGCAGGAGGTGGGACTGGATGATCTTTAAGGTCCCTTCCAATCCAAACCATTCTGTGATTCTATGATATAAAATTCTATAAATCTGATTCATCAATTTGCAGCTATACCCAATGGTGCATAAATTCACCCAAGGGCACTGGTCCAGCATGAGCTGACCTGCAATTATTGCATATTGAACCTGCTGAGTGCATGCACTATATGTAGAGGACATTTTACTTGAATAGGTACTGAGGACTGATCATCTCATGCTAATCAGAAACCACAATAAAACAAACATTTTACCAGCCATCTGGATTATTAATCTCCATTCAGTGGATACTCACAAGGACAAAACTAGCAGATAATGTGCCATTCCGGATCCCAGCTCACAATTAAATAACGCGGCAGATTAATGACACATGGAGATCTTTCCAGAGAGCTGTTGCCATTCCAGGGAATCTGCTCACCAGTGATTTTATAACCAGCACCAGTGTGAGCAGCCCAGCCTTCACCAACACCTGGTACCGACAGTGGATTACAGTGTCACTGGCCCTACAACTGCTCAGCAGTGTCAGAGGCTCCAATACCCTCCAGGAATCTGCTGCACCACAGGACTATTTCCCACCTGGCCACGCTGCCCTGCTCGGCAGGATTTGCCCCTTTCCCTCCCCCCCTTGAGCTGGTTGTCGCTGGTGCTGTGCCTTGTTTGCAGCCACAGGCCCTGTGTCACATTCCTGCTCCGCTGGACTGACACTGGATTAAGAAGATCGCTTACTTATTTGCAATCAAGGAGGGCTCATGGTGCAGAGCTTTGCATAAGTAAAACATCATCAGTCTCCTGGTGTCACTCCAGTGGTCCAGGCACAGCCTCTCCCTGCCCTCAGGAGGGAGCACAGCCTGGCCTGGGCTCTGCAGAGGTGTTTCCCCTTCCCTGCCTCCAGAGAGGAGTGAGGACCTGAGTGTCCTCCCCTGGCCAGCCCTAGCCCCCTGCCCTGCTGCAGGACTGTGGGTGGGATGCTGTTTGCTGGGAAACTAGCCCACCTCCCTGTATCCTCTTCCAGGACAAGGAACAGAACGTCTGTCAGTAGAAGGAAAAGTAGTTGAAGCAAGTTGCTCTTTTTCCTCCCATGGTCCCACCACTATTTTCTTCTGCAGCCTGAATTTCTCCCTGTGTAATCTGCCTCCAGCCTCACCATCCTTCGCTTTCCTCCAGTTCACAGGCTCCTGGATATCCTCTCTTTCCTTCCTGCAAAACCACTTCCAGTTCTTGCTCTCCCCTCTAAAACTCTCCGTTCCCAGCCTCAGAAATTCCCTTAACCCAAGGTGCGAAATACCCTTATTTCTGGAAAAGGAAAGAGCAGGGGATTCTATAGGGTCAGCTTCAGGCTCTGCATCCACGAAAGGTGAACAAAAACAGCTCCAAGGAACTGGCCCTGTGCTTACTCCCTGTTTCCTGCATTCCAAATGCACAGACTCCCGGGGGCTGGAGCTCCACCATGTAGCAAAAATGTCTTGGACACTGCAATAAAGTGGATGTGCTTTGTTTTATCCATCAAAATACTGGGAATTAGGGTTCAGCCCTCCCCATTTCCCAAAAACCAAAAGCCCCTACTGTGTGATGGTACAAGGGGCAGGAATGAAAGCTCCGAGCTCACTGCAGACCCCTGCGAAGGGGAAGGTTCTTCCCTCATGACCCCCTTGGCAGGGGACAGGGAAGGCAAGCTGTGAAGATTTGTGCCTGGCTTGCCTGACTCAAAGAATGGCCTCAAAACTCTGGTTTTGCACCCGCAAGGCAGCTTGTAGAGGGCAAAGTGCCAGTGCCTGCCCCTGTGGGGACCCGAGGGATGGGACCTGTCTGGGTGGCGCGAGCTGTGCGGTCCCGGTGGCTGCAGGAGCACAGGCAGCACTTGGGGCTCAAATGCTGCTTGACTTTAAAAAACCCCAAACTTCTTCAGCCCATCCAGTCTCTGTGCTGTGCCCAGACCTCCACCAGAGCTATTTTTACGCTGGATTTGCCACGGGAGAATAAAATCTCCTTTAGAAGGCAGTGACTGCAGCAGGCACTGCAGCACATCCCACTCTGCATGTCCAACAGGTGATGCCACCTCAGCACCACCCTCTTTCCTCTGGAAATCTCATCTTGGTGCCACTGCCACCTATGCTAAGGGAATGCTAATGCAGGGACTGCAGCAAAGGGAAGAGCAGGTGAGTGATGAGCTGCTGTATCAAGATATAATCAGATTTTAAAGGCAAAAAGCAGCAGATGTGGCTGGTTCTTGGAATTACACCTGCGGTACAGAGCAGTCACAACTCCTACAATAAAAACGAAACCCACGTACCCAATAAAGGTACGAGCTGCCAGGCCCTGGGACAAGGCTCTGAGTTTAGAGTCTCCTCCTCCACAGCACCGTAAAAGCTCATTCCAATTTATCCAGCACTTCTCCTTTAGCAACAGAAAATAAAGTGGGTCAAAGGCAGCTTTTCAGCAGGAAAATCAATCTAAAATTACAACACTTGAGGGAACCAAGGCAATGGTGAGAGAAAACATGGTGCTGCCCTCCTCCACCCCTGCATCTTCTCTTGGAAGAGGTACAGCACACAAAGAATTCAGACATCCCCCCTGCTCAGGCCTTGGGAGGACCCTTCACTTCTGCACAACAACTCAGGCACTGCACAAAGCTGCAGTAAAACCTCCTCAGCCCCAGCTTTGCTCTTTACCTTGGCTTCCTAACGTAAGGAAGGTAGACTCACTGCTGATGAGTTGAGAAGAAATACATTCTGGAAACTCAGTCTGCCTCTTGGATCCAAGAAGACTAAAGAGAGCTTTACAGAGGAATAAATCCCCCCCTCTGCCCAGGACAGGTGCACTCTGCCACGTCTCTGCAGGAAGATTCCACTGCACTAAACGTTCATGAGCTTCACTTGTTTTATTTCTTTTTCAGTGGAAATATATCAGAGCCCAAACACAAAGCCATTTGACTTCCTGTGCTTGGAGTGCCTCACCTGGGCCCTTTGGGATGATGATGTGGGGCTCTGCAAGCAAAATTTTGGTTTGAGACTTACTGTGTTTTCTAAAGGAGACCTCAAGGTACAACAATGGATCCATGTGCAGCACTGTTACTCTGTACTGTAAATCCCTCCCTACCAACACTAAGCCTATTTTTTTGAGCATATGTCAATGCTGGATGTACTGCTATGCAAAAACTCATATATATATATAAGTGTATATATATTACTTGCATTAACAATTTTAAGAATCCTGTGCTTCCCAGAAATAGGAGTTTTAGTTGGTACACTTTATGTAAGGGATATCAACCCAGTTAGTTACCTTAATGAATTAGTGATGAATCAAGTTTAACTTCATTTCTAATCTTTTCAGAGGGTACAGACCAGTAAATTCAACTCTACAACTTAGGATATGGGGGTTTTGTCCTCCACGGTTTTAAACAGGAAGTTTAAAATTCCTGTTTAAAATTCCTGCTGGTTTTTCCAGTTGCACCTCCCAACCTGACAGACCACTTGAAGTTCACAGGACTTTCAAAGACAACATGCACTAATCATGGGGTTGATGGCTGCACCCTGTGGGTGCCCAGGATCCCTGGATAATGTGCACTAAAATACACACAGATACCTTCACTTGTCCTAAACAGCTCATTACTGAGCCTTAAATTTAGTTCTGAAGTTCTTATACCCCTTTCTGACTCATGGGTTTTCATAACCTTCTCCCTGAGTGCAGCAGTTCCCTGCAGAAACCAATGACCATTCCCTACTAACTCCAAATTTTGCTTCTCCTATGTTGTGCTTTTTCTTTTCCCCAAAAAGCACTGCTTTATCATCCACTTTCTCCTTGAGAGTTGTTGTGCTCCCAAAACTCTATGGCTTTCCTCTCTCCCCCTTTCTTCCAGCCAAGTCCCAAGCTACGAGAGGATTATTGCAGGTGTGAGCATGGAGACAACAACTCCTGTATGCGCAGGGAATTTTTGTGTGCCACCCCCTGACTCTGTGTGGAAAGAAGGCCAAGGGAATCAGCAGGTTCCTGTTTTCCTCTCCACTTCCAAATGTGAAGTTTCCTGCTATGAGATTTCGTGAGTGCCAAGTGCTTTGCCAAAGGTTTTCAGATGATCTGGCTGGAGAGCAAGAAGCGTCAGACATCTCATTGCAAACTAGGTTTGCAGCCCAGTTTTGTCCTCAGAAGTGATCCAAAGGACTTTCAGAGGAACCCAACTGTGCAGTGATCTTCTGCTGCAACCACTGTTAGTACTTACAAGAGCCCCGAAGTCTAAAATATCCTAAAATTATTCCTCTTTGTTTTTATACCTGCCTAGTCTGTCTGACATCCCTCACTTGAATGCTATTCCTATTCTGCTATTCAACATGCTGTTGTTCTCTTTTCCTCCTGGTACTTACATAAGAGAAATATAAAGAAAAGCAATTATTTTGCAAGTAAAACTAGAACCACCCAGGCTAAATCAGGCAGTTTTCTGGCATCATGGCTCAAAATAAAACAGAGAAAAACCCAGTCTCCTCATGATGAAAGAGAGATCAGCTGCTCTTCTCTCAGTTCTTTTAGTTCTTATTCAGCTGCTTTGGAAACCTGGGGGGCAAATCTTCCCCCCCCCCTCCAGCCTCCCTTGAAGACCTGTGGA
Source organism: Manacus vitellinus (assembly GCF_001715985.3). Lineage (NCBI taxonomy): Eukaryota > Metazoa > Chordata > Aves > Passeriformes > Pipridae > Manacus > Manacus vitellinus. Next base: position 3,058,303 of record NW_021940704.1, read on the forward strand.
CAAAATGGGCCAAAGCTCTTATTTTTAAATATTAATTCTCACTCAGGGCAGCAGAGCCAGGCAGTGCTCCCCTTCAGGAGTGCATCAGTCTGTCCCAGGGCAGTGGCTGGTCCCAGACCACCCTCAGCAAGTGTCTCCCACATGGAACAGCCAAGCCAGCCCCTGGCAGAGCTGACGGAAGTGAAGCCACAGGGTTGTGACTTTAGACAGAAGGGGCAAGAAACCTGCCTGGCAAGGCCACCGTGATGCTCAGCACCAAGGGTTGTTCCAGGACGTCGATCACACACTTGTATACAACAGTCTGAGATTCACTCATTTGTCTCCTTTGTTTTTCTCAGTTTCTAAACCCATCCTCCAAGCCTTTGAAAAGTGTAGGGAGAGATGGAGAGTTCAGCCAAGTCGAATGATCCATGGGTTTGGGACTTGCTCATTCAGCTGCTCATTCAAAATAATTTTGGGACTTGCTCATTCAGTGTGGTGTTTTCAGAAAACAGGGCAGTGCAAAAGCAGACTATTCTCAAATCTCCTGTGAACAGGATGTTTATGACATCACACAAAAAGGGGGGGTAAATCTTCTCCCCAGAATCACAAAGAAAACAGCAGTGGTCAATGTACTGAGAAGTTAAACTGGCCCAGAACATTTAGTCTCTAAATCAAGCAAAAATAATGAGACAGATTGTTCTTGTTCAGCCTTTCCAGCTTCAGCAGAGGAGATGTGTTAGGGACACAGGTGGGAGTGTTTCTGCAGGAAGGTTTTCACCTCCATCACACCTGATACAAATCCATTTTCCAGACTTGTTGCCTCAACTGGCTGCAGGGTCAGACACAAAATTGTTATTATTCTGGGAAAGAATAACAGCATAAACTTTTTCAGGCAGCCCATGCTCCAGTTCCAGCCACTGATCTCTTGCTCTTGGCACTGGCCGGTCCTGGGAGAGACCCAAGAGCTGCACCCTGACTATCACAGGGGACAAAATTGTGTGCTGGGGAGGCAGCAGCAAGCAAAGGTCTGAGTTCCTCATTGGTGGTCACTGTAACACCAGAGGAAAAACCATATTATACATTTTTACCCAATTTTCCTAATCCCCGTGGCTATTTCCCAGGTGAAGTGATCAATGACACAGAGATGCTGATGATTCAGGGATGCCCAGAAGAGGGAGGGTTCAGAGAAGAAGGTGAGACAGGCAGAGAACCAAAGCAAACACAGAATCTCCTTGGGATGCAGAATGTCTTCAGTGCATGTTTGAGGGAGAACAGTCCTCCCCTTGCCACTACCAAGCTCGTCAAATGGCCTGGAAGGGTGGGAAAGAGTCACATCTCACACAATCTTACAAGGCAAAAGAAATCTTCGTGATTTCTTGGCCACCCCTGGAGTGCTGTGTCCAGCTCTGGGCCCTCAGCTCAGGAAGGACATGGAGAGGTTGGAGCAGGTGCAGAGAAGAGCAACGAGGCTGGGGAAGGGACTGGAGCACAAGTGCTGTGAGGAGAGGCTGAGGGAGCTGGGGGGGCTCAGCCTGGAGAAGAGGAGGCTCAGGGGAGACCTCCTCACTCTCTACAACTCCCTGATAGGAGGGGGGAGCCAGGTGGGAGTTGGGCTCTTCTCCCAGGAAGCAGCAGTAGGCCAAGAGGGCTGGGTCTTCAGCTGTGCCAGGGGAGGTTTAGGTTGGATATTGGGAAGGAATTTTTTATGGGGAGAGTGATCAGGCATTGGAATGGGCTGCCCAGGGAGGGGGTGGAGTAAGTTGAGACTGGATGTGGCATCAGTGCCATGGTCTGGGAACCACGGCGGGGTTGGATCAAGGGTTGGACTGGATGATCTCGGGGGTCTTTTCCAACCCGGCTGATTCTGTGATTCATTTTTTGGACCGTTATTTCCTAAGCTTCTAAAGGAATTAAATCTCTGATCCTGCCTCTTGAACCCTCGGCAGAAGAGAGAGGACAGAGAACTGCAGTAGGTCAAAGGTGACATCTTGACTCCCTGAGGAAGGCTCAGGAGCACCCAAATAAATGTGATAGGAGCTGACTATAGCAGAAAGGGCATCTTCTTAACCCTTTGCACTTTTATCACATAGTGAGCAAAAAAATCCCATTAAATGCTCAAATCCTCCTTATTTCTAAAAGGCTGGATCATCACTGGGGATGGCTGGGACAGAAAACCTACTACAGCAGAAAAACAGAGACAAAATGGTTGTCTCCTTAAAAAAATAACCAGAGCTGGTCACAGACTAACTGGTGAAGTAATTTTACATCCAAAACTGCTGAAGAGTCAAAATGCAGCAGCGCTTTGGAAAAGGGGAGGGCTGACACCTCCCTGTGCCACACAAAGCTCGTCTAGATCATAGAATCATGGAATGGTTTGGGTTTAAAGGGACTTTAAAGCTCACCTTGTTCCACCCCCTGTCGTGAGCAGGGACATGTTCCACTAGACCAGGTTGCTCCAAGTCCAGCCTGGCCCTGAACATTTCCAAGGGTATCCCCTGTAGCCTGGTGAACTTCTAAGCCCCACCAAACCATATACTTGCAGGCACCACAAAACTGAACTGGTTTTACAAAGAACTGCTTAAGAAGAGAGGCCACAATAGACACACAGCAAAGGCCACTTCATATCCCAAGAGCATAGAAAACCAGAGCCAACACCTATTCCAGCCTCCCTCTACCCCTCTAATTTCTTTTGAAACCTTCCTTGCTCCCCATTTTTTGACAGAAGACAGACACAGTGGAATTAAGCAGAACAAACACAGCAACAACTCAGTTCCTTGATGCTCTGATCAGCAGTGATTCATTACAGCAGGAAAAAGAGGAAAGTCACTCACCCTCACGAAGCTGGCTGGAAACCATCCTTCTTCATCATCGATCTGACCCCACCACCAGTCCTTGTTGGAAGCATCCAGGACCTTGATAACGTCTCCTGCTTTAAACGCCAACTCCCGGTTGGCCATGGTGACGTGATCCCATACTGCCTCAGCACTTACAATGGAACCACCACTGATCAGCTTGGGAAACAGAAAACCACAGTCAGTGCATGCCCTGATCCCCAGCACTCGCACGTGCACAGCACAGACACAGCAAAGCGCTCAGCAAAACGGCAAACAGCTGCCCTCATCTCAATCCATGGCAATGCCACCCTCACACCATGTGCTCCACAGCCCACCATCCTGCTCCCCACCGGGCAATGTCCCAGCTCCTGGGACAGCAGCACCACCTCCTTCCCACCACCACGTTGTGTTAGGAGCATGCACATCTGGCAGGGACATGGCTTCCAGGGACAGTTCCACCAGCAGAATACACAGTTCCCAAAAATGGAACAAAACCAAGCGATAGTGTCCTGCAAAGGAATTCTCACTTCAGAGCAAGTTTGCTTGGTCGGAATGTCAGAGGCTCAGGAGGCTTTCCATGCAAATCCAAGCAAAGGCAGCACATGTAACTAGAAGAACACTTCTTTTTTGAAGTGGAAGTTCCCCATTTTAGTGCTGGTGATGTACTGACATCTCTTGCTTTTGACATCCTCCAGCTCTCCAGCAGCTCAGAAGAGCACAGTGGCACCTCGATGACCTGCTCCATACCTGGCCTGGGGCACAGCCCAGCTCAGGGAAACCTGCTGGCACTGGCTGTGCTGACAGCGCAGAGACCTGCCTGCTGGAAACTGTACTGAGCCCACCTTGATGTCTGACAGAACCTACGGAACACCCCTCCATGTCGAGCCTCAGAGGTGGGCCAGCACCATGGCACTGAGAGCCACCGAGCTTCACAGAATCACACACAACCACAGAACGTGCTGAGCTGGAAGGGCCCCACAAGGGTCATTGAGTCCAGCCCTCAGCCCTGCACAGGACCATCCCCAAGAGTCACACTCTGTGCCCCAGAGTATCACCCAAACCCTTCTTGAGCTCTGTCAGCCTCGGTGCTGTGATAGATATGAAACTCCTGCTGAATGCTGGCAGGAGGGACTGATCCGAATGCTGCTGCCTGTGCTTCCACAGAAACCATCCATCCATGCCCGGGGCACCCACTGCTCCTCTGAATGGCAGTTGTGTATTTTTTAACAGAATAGTAAATTGTGTTTGTGTTTTGCCCACTGCAGGAACTCTGCACTGAGCAGTGAGGCTGCCCCAGCAAACACACACTTCACCCATATGCTTATTAGCCTGTCAGGGCCATCCTGAACCTCGCTCATTAATTCTGCCACTGAGATGCCCTGAACACGGACTTCGGCTTGCCTCCAAGTCACAGTTTCAGCTCACAAGGACAGAGCTCAGCACTGGATTATTACAGACCATTATAGACCTTCCACGTGGTGAAGTTTTTCCAGCCACAGTGTCCTGTCAGCTCAGGCAGGGAACACAAAGCACACAAGCCCATCACAGAGGTTATGCAACTGTAGAAGCAATGGTTACAGAGCTCTTAATGGCTTTTTCCTAAGTCTGGCTTTCCAAAATGCCTGCTAATCACTACCTGCTAGAAGGGAACCTTCTAGCACTGCTTGAGGGTTCTTGGCATAAAAAGAGAAGGACATTCATGTCCTACAGGCAATCCAGTCAACAGATTAAAAGACCTGATTTACCATTTGCCTTGAACTGGCTTTCCTTTAAGAAATCAAGCTCCTTGGGTTTGGGACAATCAGAGCTGCACTTCCAGCTCTTCAGTTATTAGTCAGTTGTACATAATGCAACAAGATCTACAAGGTTTAACTTTCGTCCTCAAAACCCAGACAGATCTAGGCAGTGGGCCCCTCTTGTTCCTGCAGCAAAGTAATATAATATTCCTCCAACTTCCATTTCGACAAATCATCCTTTCTAATTCAAAATCAGCTGTAAAAGAAACATGGCTGTATCACACAGGGGACTTGTACACACGAGCCTCACAAGATCTCCTGACATCAGACAGCAAACACACACACAGGTCAGTGATAAGCTCTCACTGAAGAGTCAAGCAATGGACCCAGTTCACGGCTGAAGTCATGGCAGAGGCATCTCCTGCTTTAGCGTGGGGTTATCCTGTGCCTGGGCTTTGGACACAGAGCTGGAAACAGCTGGGCACCAGAGGGTCCCATCCCAATGAGCGGCACCTGGAGTCAGATGGTGATGGACCCCCAGTTCACCCTGTGCTGGGCCCTGGCTCAGCAAAGCAGGGTAACTACACCTGGAGAAACAACAGTTATAGAGATTGATTTCTGATTCCAGTGCTACATCTGAGTGCTCAGATCAAGGTAGTGCCATGTTTCTGTGCTTCCTCACCACCCCTTGCTCTGCTCTGGATCGAGGGTCCTGTATTTATGGACCCTGTCCAAGCATGGTTATCCAGGTTAAGCAAGTTCTGCCCTTCCAGCCCTGTTCTGGCCCAGAGCTCTTCCTTCCCACAGGCATTCCGCCAGCCCTTTCAGGCATCCAGGTACTTTCCCTGCATCTTCCCTGAACACAGATGACCAGAACTGTAAATACTATTCCCAAAGAGACCTTACCAGAGATCTGTGAACAGCATGAAAAATTTATTCCAGCGTCACAGAAATCCTGCAGTAATACCTCACATGTCCCCCTTTGCCCTTGGCCACCTTCCACCCGTGGCTCACTGGGATCTTGCATTCAGCTTATCTAAGTAAATGCAGTAGGGTACATTCTCTTTGGCTGGAAAATCAGTTTTCTTGTCAAAAAATGACTCGGGTTGGCCTGACACTTTCTCCTTTTGTTAATGCCATTGGGTATTTTAGTCCGTTTTGCAGTGATGAGGAACCAGGAATGGAGCTGTTATGCAGGGGCCCTGTTCCTGCTGTTTCTGCTTCAGCTGACATAGACTTTGCTGTCACTTCACACACAGGCAGTTCTGGGCACAAACTGCCACAGAAACGTCACCGAAACCAAACTTCAGAGGGACTGTGTTTTAAACCCTCCTCGCCTACTCGGCAAAAACGCATTTCCGAGCCCGAGGCACAAAATCTCAGCTCCGAGGGCTGGCAGGGACTGCAGAGGGACATACAGGGACGAGGGGGTGACACCTCGGCCTTTTTCTGCTGTCAACACAGAGCTCTGAAAGGTGCTTTCAGGGGATGTCAGAAGCTGGGGTGGTTTTGCAAGGTGCTGCTTGATCTCAAGGAGGAAGGCTCTAAGGCCTTGGTTCTCAGTGCCTCGTGTCAGCCAAAGAAGAAAGGCCCCTCTGGCTGGTCCCTCCTAGCCCCTGGTCCTTATTGTTGGCCCAAGGAGGGGATCCACGTGCCAGGAATCCTGCAAGCAAGCCTGAGCCTTTCAGAATGGAAACACAGCTCAGCCTGTAAAAAAAGGATGGCGGTGGGATGGCAGAACTGGAGTTCCAGCCATCACGTGCTAAGTCCATTGAGAGAATGTCAGAGCCTAAAATTAAAAGATCCAGTTTAATTTATCTTGCCAGACATCTTGCTGCATCTGTGGAGCCGTCCAGCTCTCTCAGGGCAGGGATATGGAGACAGGACCTGACATCTGCAGCAGCAGGAGATGATGAACTGGAGAAAGGTCAGCATGAAATATTATTTTCTGAGAGAATTCAACACAGGAGCTCTTCACTCCAGAAAGTTCACATCTCTCGGTTTCAAAGCCAGGTCTTAGTGCTGTGGTCAGAGCCAAAAGACCTTGAAAGGAACTTTTCTCCCACAGTGTTACCACACAGCAGGTCAGACCACTCATCTGGACTCCTTTTTAACCAGTGAAGAGACACGTATGGAGTGGGATTCATCTGGGCTATCTCAGCCATCTGCCTTCCAGTCAGGTGAATCATGCCCCAGAAATTACAATTCTCTGTGTTTAACTGGCTGATGCAGAAGTTTGCACTTCCAACATCTTACATTCGTTCCAGCTACAATTTGTCCATTGCTAAAACGGGGTAGCAAAGACCTGCATTTAACCATAATAATCACAACAGGAATAGTCAAATATTAAACAGCACTCTTCCAGACCCAGCAGTTTTCTGTGTGGTGAAGGTTGCTGTAAATAGAGTTATGTTCTCTGTGGCCACCAGGACAATTCACAAAATCTCAGCCTTAAAAATTTACAATGAGGACACAGATACTTGGGCAAAGTGTCCTACCCAGGAGAAGAGGGAGGCACTGAGAAGAAATGCAGGAAGTGACAAGTACATTCAGTCTGACATACTCTGAACACGGTTTGTCTTCCAGGTGAAAGTCCTAGTTCCTATTAAATCAATTATTCTTGTCAGTTGGTTGTTCAAACTAAAGAGCCCAAGGAGAAAATTCCTTGGCACTTTCACCATGTAACATCAGTGCAGAAACGGCCAGGAGCATTTTGGAACAACAGACCTGAGAATAATGTTGCCAGTTTTACAGGAGACACCAGAGCACTTTCTGGGGTGGAGAAAAAAGTTTCTCAGTGGGCGGAAAACCAGATTAACTACTGGGAAAGTCACTGCTTACCTTGGGCCCTTCCTCACCTCCCAGCAAACACCTGGGAATGGGCAAAGGTAAGTTCCAGGACAGACAGGAGGGGGGCCACTTCCATGTCCCAGCACCACAAATGAATTGACTTAATGAGGAAAAGAAAAAAGGGAAAAGGGACAATGCTCCCTTTAATTATATGCATAGCTGGCACATTTCTGGAATACACTAAGAACAAGGGGTGTTATCCCTGTATCACCAGGATGACACACACTTCAGCCTTCCCCAGGAATTTCTTCACAGATTTCCAAAGCCCCCTGCAAACCTCCAACAATTCAGTCACAAACCCTTCCTCTACAGATGCTTATTTAAGACACTCCCACCACTCAGCTAAAACAGGTGAGTGCTTTACAACAGTGAGCAAAGTCAGTGGGAAGGAATTAAATCATTCCTACTTAAGGTCCATGAAGATTTTGCTTTCTCTTCTAGTCTAGTGTCATTTCCAGGATGGAACGTGGCCACTGGAAATACTGAATTACATTAAGGGGTGCTGCCAAAATAAAATGACAACAGCAACAAACAGTAAATAAAGGGTCTCAGAGGACTCCGCAAGTCGCGGGCAGTGCCAGCCCAGCCCAGCAGGGCAGGCCATGGGAGGGATGCTGCAGAGTGTCGCCACCAGCACCGGGAAAGCTCAGAAAGGCCCATCTGGCTGATGATCCCAACTGTTTCCTTCTTCCCTTGCACTTTCCAAAGCCAAAGGAGAAAGATTGTCATTAATGCCACAGGGGGAGCTTCCAAGGAATATAAGGAAGGAGTTCAAAAGTGGTAGTTTGACTCAGGATTTTGCATTTTCTCTTCTGGCCATGCCTTGGTGGCACTGCTATCAAGATAAAATAACTCCCTGTTGAAGTTAAGAAGGAAAATAAAAACTAGAAGGAATAACTGGAACAACTCCCTGTTACAGGACCTGGTGGAATCACTCTGCCTAACCCTGTTACTAGAGCAGGTCTGGAGTCAAAGGAGAGGAGGACAAGGGGGGTGCCAGGAAAGACCCTCCTGCAGCAGCAGATCCCCCACACCACGTCCCCTCCTATCTCACAGTCCATATCCATAGCACATCCGGATCAAAAAAGCCCAGGATTCCTACCCAGGATGGTTTCCTAAAGCACATTTACAAAGGGACCTCTGAACTAAGGGTTACAACTCCCAGGCAGGGTTTAAATCTGTGAGCCACGAACCCACTGTGACCCTGCAAAAGGACTTTGCTCCAGCTCTTCAAGATGGGACCAACTGCAAGACTATTTTGGGGGATGGTTGAGCCTCTGCCTCCGATGCATCTGGTGCATTTTCCCTGACTTTGCCTGCTTCCCAAGCCAGGACACACAGTTGGAGGAGAACAGCTGCTCCCCCTCAGCCCCTGCCTACAGTGAGGCAGCCAAGAATTAAACACGTTTGAGTGAAATCAGCCACTACTGCAAAATTTTGCTAAATGTTTTCAACTAATCAGCATTTACTGGCTTCTTATGGGCCAACTTGAAAAAGGAATCGGAGACTTAGTGGTCCCTGGAGACTGAAGGGGGCACAAACTGGTCACTTAAACCACTCTTACCTGTCCATACTCTTCCAGGGATAAATGATCATTGTTAGCCCACGAGATTCTGCACTGAGTTTCCAGTACAGAGTTTCCCACTAGTCCAAAATGCATTTAATGAAGAGCTACCTTCCCAAAAAAAACCCCAAAAGATATCTACCATCAGTTACTATCTCCTTAGGAAATTTTAGGTACCTCAAAGTTTTCAGGACTATGGCCTCTAGAAATATGAATAATCTTAAGACAGGGAAATATCTCTCTGTTACATCATTTATTTCCGCATCAATAGAGTTCTAACATTAGAAAGTAAAAGCTCTGGGTAGTTCCCTTTCAAATCAACATTATATAAACTGTGTACTCCACAGGAGAGGGATGCAGGGACAGGAGCAGGCTGTGAGGGGAGATGGAGAAACATGGTGAGTCGATGCCATTTGTTCACACCGTTCTTGTACAGACATGCCCTTTATTCAGCCAACATAAAAGCACCGTAAAATAACAATAGAATTTCCCACTGTATTCACCAGGCCCTTCCAGAACCAAAACATCTTCAAACAAGGATATACAAAGAGCTGGTGTTCAAAGAAAAGAGTACTCAGAGGAACCCCAGCAGGACAGAGAGCAAGGAGGGCAGTGGAGTAGTGGGTTCTGTACCTTGTGTTTCAGTCCAACACCTCACCATGGTTTTCCCCACAGGGTCACTCAGCTGAAGGAGCAGACAAAAGGAAGTGTACAAGAAAACGTCCCCCCACCCCATCACGCTGCACTTCGCTCTTGCATAATCTCCTAACAGTCCCTCTGATTGTGGATCTATTTTTAAACCTCTCTTCAGAAATTATACAAAGTGAATAATGCCAAATCTTAGTGGGTCTCTGCATGGCTCATTCACCAAACAAATGGGAGGGCAGTTCCACTTGATTTGCTTATTCTCTGAAGAGGTGCAATCACCCAAAGGTTAAGCACAAGTCAAAGAATTTCCCTTTCTGCTTTCAAGCCCTTTGATGAATTTAACCAATGGCTGGATTTCAGCTGAAAGAGGCTGATTGGAGCAAGAGCCTGTGATAGCCCCATATTCTGGGAAGGCTGTCACACTTGGTTGGAAGTTTTATATAGATTAAAGGTAGAGAGTCAGTACAGATGTAAAGGTTCATTAGGACTGGGTTGTTCTGTTTTTCATTGGTTCACATTTTCTTGAAGAGGTATCACCTGGCAGGCAGGAGATCACCTGGCCTCAGGCAGGGCACAGCAGCAGACCCCAGGGGATGGGATTAGTCTGATTTTCCACCTTATTATGGTTATTGCCCATGTCATTCCTATTAATAACAACAGCTGGAACGCAGATCCACTGGAGAGCTGAGAGTGCCTATAAAGCCATGGCAGCATTGAGGAGAAGGCCTGGTACCAAGGCAGAGTGTCCCCAGTAAAGCACTGGCCATGCAGGTTTGAGTTGGCTTTGGAGCACCAGCGAGCCCTGGCTCTGATGGCACATATGTTCCCGTAACTGCTTCCCGATCCCTTCTGTGTGCAGGGCACATCAAGCCTCCTCTTGCCTCATGGCATATCTTTCACGTCGAGTAATTACAAATAACCACTAGCCATAATCTTTTAGCTCAGATAAATAATGAAATTGGGTCTGGAATTCAAAATTTAAACTGCTTGGGGGGAAAACAGCACCTTTGTCCTGCAGAGCCAGAGCAGCTTCTGGTGCCTTGGACTCGGAGCCAACAGCACAGATCCTTCATTACAGGACAGCACACAATTGCCTAAACACTCTTCAAGATCCAAACCTAAGATACCCATGCAAATCCCAGTCTCCCGCTCCCAGAAGGGACTCCTCACATTCTGTACCTGCCTCAAAGACCTGCAGTTGTGCTGAAATCCTTCCTGACCAGAGGGCCAGAGCTGGGCTTTGATTTACACCCAGTTCAGTCTCCCTGGCTGAGCCTGCACTGTGCTATGGGGGTGGGAAAGCAGTCAGGCTTCCTAAGCTGTGTTCCCAGGGTCCACAAAGCCCCAGTCCAGTCTGCTGCTCAGCACGCACCGGGCCCTATAACATCAGGGCATCGTGTACAGCCCACGGGGCACAAGGGACACAGCCGTCTCTCAGTTATCCAAGGAGCAGAAAAATGCAGATAAGCAAACTGGATATTACAAAATGTATATAAACTAGGCTCTGAGAATGTACAGTGAGGGGCAAGAGGCTGCTGGGGAGCCCTGAGCCCTGGACTAAGGGACCCAGTGCAGAGGCACAGCACAGAGATAATCCAGAGCATCGCCATGCCTGTGGCGCCGTGATGCACAACATCACGGATTTTCACCATAGATAAGCAAGACTTGACTGGAAATGTCAGCAATGCCACATCTAGATTCATTTTACTCAAAAGCCTGTCCTTACTGAAAGTGGAAAGCAAAAGACTGTCTCTCGCAGAGCGCACTGTAGGCAAAGTGAGTTCATCTGAGCAACTGAATGGTTTTTGCAGGGAGAGGAGACAAAATTGTCCTTGCTCTGAGGAAGGCAAGAGTGCTCGATGCTTTAGAGGGTATTTATTTTAAAATGTACATCACCTGTTGCTCTGGGGCATGGGCGTTTCCAAAGCAAAAAGGAATTAAGGAGAAAATCACACAAATGACTCCCAGTGGATTGCATTATTTAACATAGCACAGCTCCTCACAAAGGGAAAAGCACACGGATCTGCTCATCCCAGACATGGGGTGTGCATCCCTGAAGCTGCAGAACTGCCACCAGCCACCCCAAAGCTGGTGACACACAGATGAAGGGACACGGACACACGGCTGCACCCAGGCACACCCACCAGCGACTTCCCTCACCCAGAACCAGGAATTCACAGGGAAATTAGTAAATTGACAGGACCAGAACCCATGAAAGTCTGTCCTAAAAAAGCTGACACAGTTGGCCAGGGTTTAAAAATATAGGGCTATTAATACAAACCAGAAACATTACTCCTGGATGGCCAAGTACAAGGAACCCTTTGTGACTGAGGCACTGCAAAGTGTTCTGAAACACCTTTTAAAAAGGAAGCACAACCCTGGACTGTGTCACGTTAGACCACAATCTGTTAAACACATCTTCAGGAATAGATTCAATAATGCATAACTCTCATTTATCAGTATTGTGGTAAGAGGTCAAAATTGTATTTAAAAAGAAGGTATTTTCAGCGCTGAGAGCTTGGAACTTCAAACATGGTGGCTGTTATTATTGCAAATCAATGCCCTGGCTGGATTAATGTCCAGATTAATGTATTACACTGATAAATTCACCACTCAGGCTCCTTATTTGCTGTTCTGATCTCCTGATTTCTCAGGGTAAGTCGGCAACCACACCTCACACTCACATCTCACCTTCCATCCACATCAACTCCTGACAGGGCAAACAGGCAGCACTTAAAGGAGATAAAGCCCAGAGTAAGAGTAAAGCAGCTTCTCTCCTTGAGATGCTTGTTGAGCCAAAGCCTGTGGTATTCCCTGGCTCTCTGAGCTCACTGCCTATGGTGCTCAGAGCCCTGGTTTGGCCAAAGATCATCTTGCCTTCTGCACTGCATCACCACAAACCTGGCAAGCACTGCACACTGCTGGTGCCAACCATGCCTGCCTGCACTTGGCAAGGCCGTGCCTGGGGCAGGGTAAGGCAGAGAAGTGGCACTGCAGGGCTGCACCACAGCACCCACCTCTGCCCCCCTGGGTTTTACCACTGAGATACCAGGGGGTATCTGGATTGCTGCTCTTATTCCCATCCGATTGATTTGTGTTACCATGGCTTTTCCCCACTCAAAGCCCAGGGACAGGCTGAATGTACAGGCTGTCTCATCAAGAAGGTAATGAATGGATGCTCGTTAAATGCACAGAACTCTCCCCAGATTGCCATCAGAGCCTGTAAGCCTATTACAGGGATTGGCCAGATCAGCACAGGGATATGCAACCTTCCACTCCTAAGCTGCTTTTCTCAAGTCAGACCAGGAATGACTGAGAGTCACTGCCTGATGGCTTCTCAGATTTTATGGAAAATTGCCACAGCTGAAATGTTTCCTTTAACAGGAGTAATTCAAGGCAGACACTTGTTACAATCTTCTCCCTCAGCTGGACCACAGCTTGGACCAATGCCCCTCAGCTCCAGTTAAACAGGGTGGAAAGGCTGCAACGTCAGGTCTTTTTTCAAGCCATCACCAGCTGTTGTGAAACAGGAGTTACCCCAGCAGCACTCAGGGGCACAGGGAGAGCAGCCACGAGCATCCACGTGGTCCTGCTCCCATCTCCATCCCCTCAGCTGCTGCACTGCCCCTACACCCGAGAGCTCAGAGCCCTGGTAGGAGCTCCAAAAGCCCGGAGTAGGTAACATGAGCTCCACCCAAGCCCCTGCTAAGAGTGAGCCAAGCTGGCTGTGTTGTTTCTCACCTCAGCTTGAGCAAACTGCTGCTGCCTGAGGGCAGGGAAGGGCAGAGTGGGATGAGCGAGGGCTCCACCACTGTCACCTCACCCATTGTGTAACTGTCCCCTTCCCCTCTCTCCAGGTCATGCTGCACAGGACACATGCAAGCACCGTCCCCATCCCTCTGTCCCACTTCTCCTGCTCATGGGGCCACATTTCCTGCCTAGTATAAGGAAATTATCACCTGGGTGGTGCTGGAGAAAACGGTTACACACCAAGATAATTCTATTCGAAGTCTAGAGGGCAAAGCTGTCACAGATGAAGTATCTTTGTCTATCATCTGTTGGGAAACACAGGACAGAATGCCAGCCACTCAGCTTAATGCCTGGCATTCCAGCTCCTTCAAATGAGCCCATGCCGCTGTATGTAATCACAGGATATATTTAAAAGCATAATTTCCATCCAAAAGGACCATAGCTGGGGCAGTATGACTCATACAACAACCTGTGCATCAGAAAACATGTCAGGAAGACTGGGAATTTGTGAGCACGCTGCCATCTGTGTACAAATTTGGCTGTGGACACGATTTCTCAAAGCAGTCCACGGCAAATTCCTCTCACATCAATGGCAGTTTGGAGGCCGCTGAGTCCCAAAAGTCAGGTCCTTTGCCTCTGCACCTAAGGGATCAAGAACACTTCCTGAAGCTGCACAGGAAGTAAAGGGATACAAATAATACAGAGAAAGGCAACAGAATTAAAAGGCATCTCTCCCCATATACCTATTCCAGCACTCCGGAGCTCAGCAGTTAGAGCTGCAAACTCAGCTTCATTCCTGCCATAACAAAACCATCTCCACAGCATAATTAGTGTATTCTTGTTAAAATGGGTCCAAGCGCATGGAAAGAGGCATCCAAATATGAATGTTTTTCAAGACAACATGGCGTTTTCCCTGTCTAATAGATTCAATTCATTAAGGAACACCAAGAGCCAAGCAAACCACTTGGAGCAAACCTTGCTGATTTTAGCAGCCTTTCATCCTCGGTGAATTCTCCATCAGCAGACTGGTTTGCACATTATTATTTTTTACCTGCTATGAACTTGACAAGCTTTTTTAGTCTGACTTGCCTACACATGGCTTACAAACTATCTGTTCTGTAACTACTGCTCAAAATAGTGCTTATTCCTAATTTCCTTAATGGGTCAATTAAGTCCCCTGGCATTGTTCTGCTCCAGGACTTGGTGACTGTCACATCCACACACAATTTTCAAGATAGCTGGGTCGAACGTTTGTGTGAGCAGATATTTTCACGAGGATTTGCAACACTATCTCAGGGCAAACATCTGAGTTGTCTGAAGGGGTTTTGAATGAATATTTTTCTGCGTTGTTCACCTACCTCTAGAAATAACGCTCCATCTGTTCATGGAACACTTCCCTTCTCTTCCTTAGGTGGAGGGAAGGTCACGCAAGGGAAAGAAAAATTTGCACATCCCCAACGTCCTACAACTCCACCACGCACGTACCTGGCCAAGGTCACCAACCAGTCAAGGGAAGAAATACAGCTGTCAGGTTAAGGGTGGTGAGTAATCACCTAGTGCATCATTGCTGCGACAAGCACCCCAGGACACAGGCCGGAGTCACAACATGTCCTTTGCAATTAATCACTAATCAGGACGTGCTACAACAAGGAAGTCAAATGGCAACTCTAAAGGTGAACCAAAATGTTACTTTCAAAACACCTACGCTTAAAAAAGCCAAACAAAACCAACCAGAAAAACTCAGCTCTCCATTCTGAGGGGAAAGGCAAATGGAGGGTGGACAAAATCTCTACCAGCTTCTGGGTGAAAAACAGCCAGCTCCTACTGGGACTGATTCACCCCAGGAGAACTGGCAGCAGGAGAGCTCATGTGAATCTGGTTTGGGAGACCTTTCCCTCACTTGTCCCATGTCCCTGGAGGGAGCACTACCTGATTTCTATGAAAATAACAGGACTTGTCCTCCCCGGCTCCCCACACTGAGCTCCTGCCTGGTCTCTCTCTTACCTACGTGTCTGGGACAACCATGGGCAACCCAGTCCTCTACAGCAGTACGATAACCCTCAAGCCTTGTACTGAGCACTTACAGTCACGCAGTCACAGAATCATTAAGGTTGGCAAAGATCTCCAAGATCATCAAGTCCAACCTTTGAGTGAACACCACCATTCCCAGTAAACCTTATAACAAAGTGCCAGGAAGGAGCAGGTTAAATGCTCCGGCTTCAGCTCAGAAATGATGCTCCAGAGGACAGACACCTGGACTCGTACGCTGAAAAAATGCAAACAACTTCCCTCTCTGTCAGATCTCCAAACCATCTAAAACTCTTCCTCTAGTGGAAAGATGCATCCAGGAACAGCACTGGGATGGGCAGCTGTAGCTCTTGGATGGAGATGATGCATTTTAGGGCAGGAGCGGCATGGATATGATCCATTCCCAGGACTGCCAAAACTGCAAGAGGTTCTTGCTGCTCCCTGTGTGGCCGGGACTGGAAAAGGCTGGGATTGCCCTGCAATCCTATTCCCCCCACCTGAGCACAGCCAATGTGGGACCCTGTCCTTAGTGAGCAGTGACACCAAAGTCCATGGGAACACCTACAGGACTAGGATTTCAATGCTGCTTTCCATCTGTAGAGCAAAACCAGTGTAAAATCTGACTGACAGTCCGGGGAGGTTGGTACACCCAGATTTGAGAGCTCACAGTGACAGTCCAACTTGGGTCTGGATTGAATCTTGTCCAAATAGATGGACTCAGCCCAGAGGAATTCTCATCCAAGGACCCACTCAGGCTCAGCTTCAGCCATACTATATATTGTTTGCCTGGCATGCAGTCCATACTCAGTTATATCCAGGAAATAAATACTGCTCATTTTGGAAATAAGGTTTCCCTACTCAGAACGTTTAAAGGATGCCTTAAAGGACTGGTACTTCTGGAATAAGAATTTTCAGAAAAGAGACCATATAATGAAGGTGGGAGATTCTGACCTAAAGGGAAATCTCCAACTTCTCTCACAGTGGTTTGTTTTCAGCTAAAAAGCAGAAGTTGAGTGTGTGGCCTTCCCTCGGATGTACCACATGTCCAATCCACTGCGGATTGGACAAGCATGGCAAGATCCACCCAGGGAATTCACAGGGATTTTGCAATGAATGGTGCCACAAGAGATAACATTAATTGACAGTGAAATATGCCCAAATCTCTGAAATAAAACTTCAGCTAGAGCTGTTTTGACTAATTGCTGAAAACCAGAGCACATACCCTCGCTGCTCTGCACCTCTTCCATTTCTCTTTCCATCACAGGACCAATTTCCAAATATTCCCAAAGCTTTAAGAATGCTGTGCCAAGCCCTGTCCCACTATCTAATCTACCATCATTAAGAATTGATACTGTTTTTTGAAAGCATCCAAGATGTTCTCTTCAGGAAGGTACTTGGTAAGTACCCTCCTGAAGACATCTGTAAGGAATTTTTACTACTGGCCTAGATATTTACTCCACCTGGAAGAATTAAGTGGCTCTAAGGAGCTTTTAGTTGAAGTAAATCCTCATTTAAACAAGCCCTAAGAAAATGGATAGGAGCTCCAATTGTCTCATTCACTTTTTTTTTATGACCCACTCAGAAGAAAAAGAACCAGGCAGGATGTAATGTGATCTGTCTCTCCCAGGTTTCCCTTGTTACTCCATGCTTCACTCCTCAGTGCTTTTCCCTCCTACAGCACTGCCATGGAAACAATAAATTATCCTACTCACAAATTTTCACAATAATATAGCCAGAGTTGCTCAAGAAGGAGCTGCCTTCCTTCAAAACTGCCCAGCTGGAGCAGCCAGGAAGCATATCCAAAGGGAAGGAGTATGGAAAAGAACTGCCACAGTGTAGAAATCTGATCACAGTGGCCAAAGACATGGCCAAAGGGTGAGATGAGCAACACTGCAAGTGGCACCGTGGTCAGGTACGATGGGAAAACAACCCTTCTCCTTGTTATTTCATCTGTGATAGGAATCAGGGAGAACCTGGACATCTCAAAACCATGGAGAGATTTTTCCTTGCATTTATGTTTGGACAAAGTGTGCTGGGGTGGTTTCACAGCTCAAGTCCTGTTTTTTCCAGAGCTAACATCAATAGAAGAGGCTGTCCCAAATCTTCTGCTGCCTCGCAGTAGATGGTGTCATTTCCACACTAACATGATGGAAAAAAGGATAATCTCCCATCCAATTCAGCTGCAGTCTTTGATCAGTTAGCCCCTGGATCACAGACTGAGTCTGCTGTCACACAGTTTTCGGGATCCCATGATGTAGCACAAAGCAAAAAAAAACCAAGGGCAACAAACCAGCCCCAGCATTTCTTCTGGTCTTTGACACCTTTACATCTCCCCTGCAATGTGGAAGAGGTGATGTCATTCACTAACATTCTCTGAGGAAAACCTTGGGAATGTATCAGAGAACGGAGAAATAGAACTAATGAACAGGAAGCAAACTCATTCCAAACCCATGTTCAATGGGAGAGATGTCACAGGGCAAGGAATGGCAGGAGCGATGGTGGCAGGGAATCAGAGGAGTCTGAAATGCACTGAAACGAAAGCAAGATCCATGAGAGGCTGTAACAGTCCCTCCTTCATGGTTTGTTCTGCACGAAGCAACTCATTCCAGACAGATATCGACAGCGTGGGAGGGATTCAGAGAAAAGCAACAAATTTTATCAGAGGTTCTGGAAGGATTAATACCCAGAAAGAGATTAAACCTGTTAAAAGCTCAGCTAAACTACCATTTCAGAGCCTGCTAACACAGTTTAAATAGTTCCAGAGAGGTATTAGTTATGTATAATGGGGAGAGCTGGGAGTCTGAAATGGAGAAAGGCTCCATTTTACCTATCTAAAAGGAAAACACTGACAAAGGATTTAAAACAGAGGATCTACAAGGTGAGGAACAAAAACAAAATGAAGCACTTTTCCCAAGGCAGCCCAGGAAGGCAGGAGGGAGCAGAGACCGGGCACCAGCACGTGAAGCTGTGGCCAAGAGCCTGGTGGGATGGGACAGAGCCTTCCCTCTGCAGCAGCAACCAGCCCTGAACCTCTCAAACCACGACCAGCTCAGGGGTGGATGTCTATCATCTGGAAAAAGTTTCTCCAAGGCCAGACTGGCAGGAGCAGACTGTGGATGTAGCCTAATGTAGTTACACCAGGTGAGCTGGGCTGAGCACATTAACAGGCTCTTTGATGGCTTTGCAGTCCAGGGATAGGCCAGTGAAAGTCTCCTTGGTGATGCAACGCAAGGACCAACCCACCCGTGGTGTTTACAGTGGGCGCCAGGATGGCCACTGATGTACTTGGGAGTGTGTCCATTGCACAGGCACTGCCATGAGCTGGGCTGGGACAGTAAGAGGATCGTGTCACTGCAGCACAACAGCAGTGCTGCCACGGCACTGACGTCTGCTCACAGATTTCAAACAAGAAAGCACTCTGACAGTTCCTCGTTCTCCAGACCTGCTCTTAAACTCATCTCTTTTTGGAGAATTCAAATGGTCCTCCCTTCTAAACTGCAGCACAGGGAGTAGGGCAGGGGGGTCTCTGTTCCCAGGCTATAGTGGCAGAGGAGATGCCACGATCCTGGAGCCCCACACCTGCCCCCAGCAGCACCAGTCTCCTTGCTGCAAGTAACACAGTTCTGCCAAAATCTCCTGGCAATGTGCCACAAGAATTCCCTTGAATCCTTCCACCTTGCTGTGCCAAAGGGCCTGTGGCTCTTTGGGTGTGCAGCCTCACCTTTTCCTCACCATTCTGAGGACTTACTTGTCCCAGAAGGCCTGTAAATACTTGGAGACATCCTCTTTCTCCTCTTAAAAAGGCAAAAATAATAATCCCATCTCTGTTATTATTTACATTCCTCAGAAATGCAGTTCCTCAAACAACTTCTAACAACTCAAGTCAGCAGCCTGTCAAGGTCGAGAGGAGATTTGTGGATATTCCAAAACAGGTCATTTCAGTGCCCCAAACAGCCTTAATTAAGTAAGAATATATATAAATACTACAAAACATCTCCATAAAAGTGTCTGAACTATCACTAGTGGCAACGTACAGCGTTGTTTGCACCGTACAAAGCTCCCCAGGCCCTTCTTCCTGGGGTCACTCAGTGCTAGAGGGGGAACTGGGGATATTTTTTCTGCACTTTAATTGAGCTGGAGGAATTAAACCCCAGATTGGATGCTGGCATCAGGTTCTGCACAGGTGTTTTCAGGTAGCAGCAGCTATCCAGGGGAAAGGAAGGTGTTCCTGGATGCAACATGGCTGTTTCACAGGGCAATCATGGAAAGGGAAAACACACACAGTAACTATTCTGCGAGCTTTGGACACTGGAGACACATTTTCAAGGCATTCATGTGTCCATCTGAAGCCGCTGTCTCAGCACCGGACCAAAGGGTGCTGTCACCTGGCAAAGGTACCTAAGGACAGTTTTCTCCAGGGAGCACAGATTTGTCACAAGGAAGGGCACAGCCTTGTAGTGCCCAGTGCTGCCAGAAAGCAGGAGAAGCTGAAATCTCACAGGAGAATCTCCTCTAGTCTCTCAGCCTATCTGCCCTTTCGCAAGTGAGGGGAAAGGCGGATGCCTTGGGATGGCAGGATCCCAGGGCTCCCCAGCCACTATTCCCACTCAGTCGCTGCTCTCCAGCCAAGGGCATGCATCACAGCAGCCAAAACTGTACACACTCCAAAAAATCTGATCCTCC
Organism: Manacus vitellinus; assembly: GCF_001715985.3. Taxonomy (NCBI): domain Eukaryota; kingdom Metazoa; phylum Chordata; class Aves; order Passeriformes; family Pipridae; genus Manacus; species Manacus vitellinus. The sequence goes on from NW_021940704.1 coordinate 3,078,378, forward strand.
TGATGGCGGCCCAAGTGCTGCTGTGACAGCCCCAGTTCCAGTGCCACAACTGCTCTATCCTGCAGCCATGTGCTCTGCACAGTCCCAGGGGAGACCTCTCATTCCCCACTTGGAAGTGGTTTAACCCTCCCAGCAGACTGAGACCCAGGGCCTCCTGGTGCTGAAGGCAGAAGAAAGTTTGGGTGTGGCTGGGCAGACCGGCCCAGCAGTTCCCCACAGCAGCCAAACCCTCTGGACCTCACAGCTGCCTCCATCCACAGCTGCTCCCAAGAGGACAGAGGGACCAAGAGCAGCAGGACTGTGCAACCTCCCACCTCTCTGCTCCCTTCTGCAACAACACAGCCATGACAGCAGCATTTCAGTGCTCCCCCAGCCCTGCAGGACCCCGGGAGGGGGATCCAGACTCTGCCAGTTTAAAGGCTCTGTCTGGGGTACAGTGGGTTCACAGGGCAGCTCACTGGCAGTTCTGCAGACCCAGCTCCCAGCATGGAACCCTCACTTCCGAAAGGAAATCACAGAATCACACCATCAGCAAGGTTGGAAAAGATCTCTGAGATCATCGAGTCCAACCTCTGACCCAACCCCACCTTGTCACCCAGACCATGGCACTGATGCCACATCCAGTCTGTCCTTAAACACCTCCAGGGACGGTGACTCCACTCCCTCCCTGGGCAGCCCATTCCAATGCTCAATCACTCTCTCTATGAAAAATTTCTTCCTAATATCCAAACTAAACCTCCCCTGGCACAGCTGAAGACCCAGCCCTCTTGGCCTACTGCTGCTTCCTGGGAGAAGAGCCTGACACCCACCTGGCTCCCCCCTCCTGTCAGGGAGTTGTAGAGAGTGAGGAGGTCTCCCCTGAGCCTCCTCTTCTCCAGGCTGAGCCCCCCCAGCTCCCTCAGCCTCTCCTCACAGCACTTGTGCTCCAGTCCCTTCCCCAGCCTCGTTGCTCTCCTCTGGACCTGCTCCAGCCCCTCCATGTCCTTCCTGAGCTGAGGGCCCAGAGCTGGACACAGCACTCCAGGGGTGGCCTCACCAGTGCTGATGCAGGGGCAGAATCACTTCCCCAGTCCTGCTTCCACACTATTCCTGAGCCAGGAATAAATAGCCCTAAACCATGGTCATTATTTCCCTAACATTCCTCTCCATGTAGGTAATTGCTGCAGTCCCAACAGGATGGGGGCAATCCCAGCATCACTCCCACGATGACCAGTCTCTACCAAACTCCTGGTAGGTTGTGGTCACCACCACACAGAAGCTGGTGAGCCACAGCTCAGGGGGTGGAGGACTCAGGAAGGCTGAGGACAATCACCCAAGGAAGAATTCAGCCAGGACACTGTGACTTGACCCCCTGCCTTGTGCACAAAGTGCTGAAGGAGTTTAATTGATGGGAATCCACACCCTGAGTCACGCCCAGCACCCAACACAGAGGGGCTGCTTTTCCCACTCCTGATTTGCTCCAGGATAATGCCATTGCTCTGGCATCAGAGCCACGCTGGGAAGGGGCAGTTGGTTCTCTTCTCAATTTCAAAACACCAAATTGGATCCATGGTTTCCATTTGGGCTCATATCTAACAGCTACTGCTGGTTCCAAGGTGTACTGCCAGGGGAACCAGAGCAAGAGGCTGGAATCTGGGAGGAGTCATCAGGAATTGTTTTGTTTCTGACATAAAATAGTGCAGTTTTTAAATGTGAATTTTCTGATTCTTTCATGCATTTAACTTCTCAAATTGACCTGGGTTTTATTTAATCTTTTAAACACCAAAAAAAGTGAGTTAAAATGTTGTATGAGAAAAAAAAAGGAACAAAAGAGCATAACCATTTCAGTTATGCTCTTAGACATTTGTCAGGATAATTTTATTCCTTCTGAAACACAAACTCTTTCCAAACTGTGAGCAAGGTTTCAGGTTGAATGCTGCAAGGTCAGAACAACACAGATTTTCCCTTTCTGGAGCAACACATGCTCCCATCCCCACGTCCAACCTTCAGAGTGGCTATTCAGGACTCTTCTTCCCATAACAATCTTGTCAAATTAATTCATCATTAAGGACAGATTTTTTTCCCTCACTACTGTGCGTTAATTAGCGAAAGGGTTGCCATGGAAACCCAGCAACACTTGTTAACACCACAGAATTCACCATGTTGGCAAAACTTGGGCTTAGAGCCCCGCAACAGGCGCAACGACAGGCACCAGTGCTGGGGACGTGTTGGAGCCAGATTGGCTCCCTTCATGGAGGCTTTGACATCTTTTACTCAATAAAAGTTGGAAAAACTTCTAAAAACCTGGATATTGCAAGGATCTGTAGTGACAGAACAAGGGGAAACAGCATTAAGCTAAAGAAGGGTAGAGTCAGATTGCATATTAGGAAGAAATTCCTTCCTGTGAGGGTGGGGAGGCCCTGGCACAGGTTGCCCAGAGAAGCTGTGGCTGCTTCTGGATCCCTGGAAGTGTCCAAGGCCAGGTTGGACGGGGCTTGGAGCAACCTGGGCTAGTGGAAGGTGCCCCTGCCCATGGCAGGGGGTGGGACTGGTTGGGCTTTAAGGTCCCTTCCAACCCAAACCAGTCTGGGATTCTATGACATCAGGACTGTCATATCACAGTTATTCTGTGGATCGATCTGAGAGTAGGCTCCCATTTTCCTGATGTTTTAGTAAATGCAATAGAGAACACTGACAGGAACCAAAATAAAGCAAAAGAGGTTGAGCTGAGTGTGTATGAACAAAGTTCAGGCATGTGCTCAGCCCCAGGCACTCACCGCCAGTAATTACCCATGGCCAGCTTAGAGCCTGTGGCCACCAACTGCTGACACCACAGTGGTGGTGAAGGCGCACTGGAGGGGTCCCCAACACCCCCTCCAGCTGCCATGACTCTGCCTGGAGGGATCTCTGCTCTCAAGCCTCGAGGGTTTGCAGCCCTATAACACCCTAAGGGAGGTTTCCCCACCACCACACTCCTGCCTGATGATCAGAAACTGCCTCCTGAGAGCCTGTATTTGCTGTGATCATCCAATAACTGCTCCTTCTATCACCTGAGGCAGTTCTACTCAGCAGCTCTTTGTCCTCAGAGCATTTGGAGAGCAGCTCCTGCTTTGTCGCTGCTCTGCCAGGCCAGCCAAGGCACTCTGCAGCTCACCTTCATGGACAGATCCTCCATCCCCTCAGCCCTTGTCCCTGTTCCAGCTCAAATACATTCCTGTTGAGTACTGGCAATCCAACAGTCTGCTCTAGTCCAAGTGAGCTCCACTCTCTGGTACAGCAGCATTAATCTCTACTGGAAATTCATCTCCTAATCCATCCTTGGATCATACCTTGCTTTTTTATGGCCATGTCACACTGTGAGCTCTCCATCAGCCTCTGATCACCCTGATGGAGTCCAGCCTTTGTCCTGCATGCACAGTGGAAGCTGCAGCAGGCACTGCTCTCCCAGGGAGCCACACGCTGCTCTCTGCTGCCGTGTGCTGCCAGTGACCTCAGCCCTCTGCCTGGTTATCTGGTTACCCTGGTAATATTCCATCTCCTCCTTTGCAGAAAAAGTCAAGGCTTCAACCACCTCTTTAAACAGTCAGTTCTCACTATCTGTGTAAAATCAGATACAAGTCTCAGCACCAGATTAATGCAGGTATTTCAGGACAAGAACAAAATCCCAGGTTCCCCCAGCAAACAAAACCTGGAATAAGGCAGGGATTTGTCCATCCCTCGCTGAGCCAGCTCCTGAGGAACACAACGCCCAGTGCTCACCAGCAGGTCGCCTCAGTGTCTCAGACCAAGGGAAGTCCCCCTCTCCTACGCTTACTGGAAGAGAAACAATTTTGGCTCTTCCATCCTGTGAAACACCAGCAAGCCCAGGCAGAGCCCCCCACCCTGAGCACCCTACTGGGGATACCCACCTGCCCACTGCCCCTGCAAATGCTTCATAAGAAGGAGGAGCCAGGTAGGACTTTTTTAACCCTTCCCCCCTTCTTGCTCTTCCGAAGGATACACATGGCTCACATCAAAAGCCAACCCAGGAAACAGGGAGCCAGCCCGGACCCTGCCTGTGCAGAAGGTCACAACAACCTCTCTTCCAAACACCTCCTCCTGCTCCAGGACAGGGTTGCTTCCCACTCCAGCAGATCCTCCCCTACTCACACCACAGCTCAGCACAGCTGTGTGACGAGAACCAACTTACACACCTCTTGCATTTTAAGGAGAAGACATTCAGGTGCACAAGAGCAGGATATATGAGGAAGTTCAGCTTCTCCACAAGTATCCACATTAAGACAATTTAATTTGACAAAACCATTAAAGAAATCAAGCTAAAAAAGATCCCTGCTGCCAAGTTTCTCCAGCCCTTTACATCATTCCAGCAATCCACCCAAAGGAATTTTTCTCATCTCAAATAAATAGTTATTTTTGCACTTAAGGAAAGATGAAAACATTTTCTATACTTTCAAACTTTCTCTGGCATCCCCATCAAGCTCAAATCCCTCCTCAAAATACCCTCCAAACTCTGGGGAAAAACATTTGCGGCTGTTGCTAAAAGCTCCAGAAAGTTTCTTTCACAGGCTGATGCTTCTGCAGTGACTCGCTTTCCTGTTACATAATTCAAGGGCCCAAAAAAGACATAAAGGAACAGAAATACTAAACCAAGGCTGGTCTCCAAATGGGAAATCTGAAACACGAAAGAGCTTCTGGGAAAACAACCTTTTGACAGTCCAGAGCATCTCCCATGCCTCAGTGCCCGTTGCTCTACCTCAGGTCAGACGAACACGAAGCTTTCATGTTGTGCAGTCTAAGTGGAGAGAGCCTTCCTCAAAACTGGGGCACTAATTATATTAATCAAGGCTTTGGGTCAGTACATCCCATCAAGCCCAAATTGCTGTTTCCTGAATTAATAGTTCTCAGACCAGTTTCAAGCAGACGGGAATCCAGCAGAGTTGGGAAATCAATGTCAATACACTGAATCCAATAGATTTTATTTTTAGTTTCTGTTAGCGTGAATGAGATCAGGATTGGGTCTTCTTGTACCAGAGTAGGATTAGGTTACCTACTCCTGCAAAATTTCTGGTAAAGGGAAGAATATTAGGGCATATCAAAAATTAAGGGAAATGAAGAAAGTAGACAGGTCACCCAAAATTGAGGAAAGGTACGATTATACTTGGATAATTCTCAGGCATTTCGGTGAGTATCCAAGTCAAATTTGATAATAAAAGAAGAAAAGTCATGTGTAGTATTCCACACTGAAAAAAACCCAGCAATAAATAATAATCATGCACAAACAGCCCAAGGGCCACAGACATGCACTACCAATCCTGTAGAGCCCCATGCAAAGGTACTGGAACACTCCACACAAAGACACCCAAACACTGCCTGTATCCAGGTGCTTCAGACCATATAATTCCTCACACAAAGTAGGGTTTATGGACTTCCTAGTACCTCTGTCATAGGGAGAGTACCGACAAACTTTTACAAAACTGCTCAGTGGTCCCTGTGCATGTGTGGTTCTGCCTCTCAAAGCCAACCCTGGATTAACCCAGGGGCCAATAAAACTCTGCTCTGGACACACTCCGCTGCCATCCTTGGAGCCAATCCTTTGTCTCATCCACAGAGCAGTTAGCCCAGATGTAACTGCTGTGACTGAGGGCAGGACCTGGCCTTAAGGAAGGGACAGGGAAAGGCAGGCAAAGGTTAAAGCAGAGAAACAACATGTGAGGAGGACGGCAGGAGCTAGAGGGGCCTTCAGTTTTGATTCACCAGTCGCTGGGATCAAGTGACCTGACACTGCACAGCTGCTCTGGGTCCTCAGCAGAGATTTGAGGATCTGCGTCCGAATACAAACCTTCCTCCCTTCTGCAACCCACCGAATAGCTGGTGAGTGCCTTTGTTTCCAGGTCATCTTGGGCTCCTGCAGCTCTGGAACGCATGGGAATTGGGGGAAGCCCTATGACCTGCCATTCACTTCTACGGGAGTGATTTTTGCTCCTGTGTCTAACCTGAAAACACAAAATTATCATCAAAACTAAGCAGCCCTAGGGGAGACAAGGGACATGCTTGGGGAGAGAGCACCAAAAAGCTGCGCAGTAAACCCAGTCACATAGCCTGAATCCCTTCCCTGCAGCCCTTCCCAGCACTGCCTCAACCATTACTGTGGCTTCCGTGTCTCTCTGGGGTTACTGAGCGTGTCTATCAACTTCCACATGCCTCCACTGCAAACCTCCTAGATAAGAACAGAAAAATGTTCCTGATCCTTCCCTCCAGGATTTAACCCCATTTATTTGCCCAGATTGGATGCTCTGCCAGTTATTCCCTCCCCACAAGCCCCCCATCTCGGGCAGGTGCAGCCATGAGACCCCTCAAGCTGGGACCACGGTTCAGATGCTCTCCTTATCTCCCCTCTCTGCTCACAGCTCTTCCCATGTTTTTTCTCCAGTAGCTTTAATTCCAGCACTGCCTTGCATTAGGAGCTGCAGTGCTCCTGTTGTCAGAGTTTTATAGGGAAATTCCGATTTATCCTGATGCATGCAAATGATCCAGGCGGGCAGGAACTTGCTTCGGACAGAGCTGGAAGTTTGCTGTGGGAGGCTGCTCTGGAAATGTCACTGTGGAGGATCTAAACTTGGCTGGAATATTCACTTTCCTGCCTCTTGGAGGTCCTCACTCCCAAAGCCACCAAGGTGTGTGCAATACTACCTTCACCTGGATGAAAAGACTCACAAAAGAATCCATCCATCTATCCATCCATCCACCCATCCCTCAGATCTTACAGGCTCACAGTGAATGTCCCAGACACGAGGCTACGTCTGGCCTCCCCCAGGGCTGCAAAGCATCACTCAGCATCACTGGTCTATGGTTTCCCCCCAAATTTCTCCAAGTGCTGCAGAGGTGGGTGCACAGCTCTCCAGCTCGCACATGTAAGAACTGCTACCGACCCTGCATTTTCAGCTTCTGGGCATCTTACAGCCTCTCCTCCCAAATTCCTTGCTTCAACCAGGACAGAAACTCCTTTTTTTCTAGCAGCTTGGATTTTTAACAGAAATTATCTCAACACAATATAACCCCTCTAAACTTGCCTTTTTCACACTACAACCCCAGTGCGAGAAGGGCTTATGAGCACAAGACAAGCCTAAGAATATGAACAAAAAATCCTGAAACTGAATTCAAACTAAAGAAAAATGAAACTGAAAACTGGGTTCCCCCAGCTGGACACCAAGGAAAGCACCTGTTGTCCATGGGGAAAGCTGCCATGCCCATGCAATTCCCTCCCTGCAGTGCCAGAGGCAGGACCAGGAGTTTTTAAATCACTGTTAACCATCCTCTTTTGCAGAGGGGAGGTTTCTTCCTGTTATTTTTAAACTCTGCTGCCTGGTACCTTACAGATGACAACCTTTGCAGAGCAGCTGGCAGCCCCTCAGTTCCCCAACAACGGGCTGGTGCCTGTGGGAAGGCTCCAGAGCCATTCCCGGAGCCATCACGATGCTGGGCCTCCTGCGGCAGAGCTCGGCAGCTCCAGATGAAAAGGTGCTTTATTTGCTGTGGCTCTACTTCCCATCCTCAGTGCTGGAAATAATTCCAGACTGAGAGGGACCCAAGGGATATTTTGCAGAGAAAACCGTGGGCAGCTGAGACATTGGAGTAATTCTGGAACTGAAACCTGGAGGGACTTCCCTTCATTTTTGCTTTTTTGAGTGTTTTTTTTTAGTGTCCTGCACGAAATTCTCTCTCTTTCAGTGGTGATTCTGGAAAATTAGCAACATAGCTTCACTCTGAGCTTTTAAGCTTCTGTCTGCGTTAATTTGCAAACACTGATATTTTTTTGCCTCTGTGTGCGTGCCTTTGTTCTGAACGTCCACGAGCAGGATGAAGGTACTGCGACAGCAATTCCTCAGTCCTCATCCATCCACTGTTTAGGAGTTTCACACGGAAGGGCCCAAAGAAAGGGTGCACACACCTCCAAAATCTCTCCCCGACCCAGATCTACCACCTCAGAGCTTTCTTGCACTGTGTTGATGACACAGAAAGGAATCGCCTTCTTTCTGCAGCAGCCACAGACAACAGCCACACGCCTGGTGAGGGGACTAGGGCAGCCTCCCAGAGGACTAACATATTAATGAACTCAGAGCACACCAAGCTCAAACCTGGGAGGAGGAAGGACAAGCAGATAGTCAGGGTGGATGGCTGGTCTCCTTGCCTGTCAGAAATGCTGGTGTTGTGGCGGTTGTGGTGAGGGCCAGGCCAGGCTGAGAGACACTTCCTCCACCAAAGGAAGAGCATGGGGCCTGGCCAGGGCTCACTGCAAGCTCGCATTGATCTTTCTCAGCCTCCATCACCCACAGGATCTCACAGTGTGGTTACAACACTGATGGGAAGAGCAACTCACCCTCAGTCAGGCCCCTCTGCCCCCAAACAACCTGGGCAGTAGGTTCTGCTTGGTTGTTTGGGTTTATAAAAAATGTCATTTAATCCCTGTTTCCAGACCAAAGCACAGCTCCCTGGGATTGTGCTGCTGACTCTGAAGCACATGGATAAATGCCAGGGCCTGCACAGATGAGTCCAGCTGTGAGCAAGGAAGACACTGGGGTTTGCAAGAGCATCAGCATCCACCCCCTCTCGGCCTGGCAGATCCCTTCCTCTCAGGAAGGCAATCCTGCCCTAACAAGCTTTAGACCAAGCCACTTCCTTTGCCACTGCCTTCTAAACCTTGATACCCAGGATCATGGATGTCAGCACCATCTTTGATGGGTAAGGTGAGCGGTGCCACTGCATTTCCTACCCATGTCCTTCTGTGGGCAGCCCCACAGCATTCCAGGGAATACCAGTACCTGGCCAAGCAGCTTTCAGATAATCACATACCTGACCTGAGGTGGAAATCACTCTCCCTTCTTCCATGTATCAAGATACCTCTTGAATTCCTTTGGTTTAAACACTCATCAGTCCTGAGTAGTAACTATTAGAGTCTGAAGCCACTCTGTGGCTTTGCAAGGGATCAGCCTCAGGGGCACAGAGTTTGGAGGAAGAAAGCATTATAGTAATGAATTCTCAGCTCAGACTCTACTCATCAGTCAGGAAACACTGAAAAGAGGGAGGTGCCATGGGATCCCTAAAGAAACTTGCCATCTGCATCAAACAGCAAAGAATTATTCATCAATTAGAGAAAGGTTAAAGACCAAAAGCCCCCACGGCACATGGAAAGCTCCTGTGGCACACTGTCCTCCAGCCTCTGAAAGCTCAGTGGAGCCTCCTGCAGAAGGGCAGCCACATCCTTATTCCACCTTAGGGAATACTATGTATCAAGGAAATGCAGAAGTATTTATTCTGCCTGCTCTTCCAAAGTGCCACTGTCAGGTACGAGGAAGGAAATGGAGCCACAGTACCTGCATCCTCTGACTGGTGCAGCAAACTGGGCAAAGTTAATTTAGACATGAAGAAAAAACAAGATAAAAGACAGACCTGGCATCCCAGAGGAGATAAAATCACAGTGCCACAGAATTCTGAAGTGCACCACCTCTTAGCTTAAACAGGTGCTTTGGATTTTCAGGCATACAGGATTCAAAATTCCAGCTACAGACAAACATCTGTGCTGCTGGATTTCAGGCCTGGAGCTGGCATGGCCTTGGGTCTTCCCTTTGGGCCTGGTGCAAACACACTGCCACCCCTGAGACATCAGGTAACATCAGCTGCCAACAACTGGTAAGTCTCTTTATCCACTGGGGTTTGTACTCCCTGAAACTCCCAAATAACAGTATATCTTGTTATAATGGCCAAAAATAACCTTGAAAATATGCAAAGACTGACGATGTCTGACATTCAAAATAATGTAGTTGTGACATTTCACTTTGTTATTATAGCCATGGACAAATGGTTCTGCTAAAATATCTGTCACAAGCTAGTCCCTTATGCCCAGACTACAACAATCTTTTTTAGCAACTAAAAGGTTCTGCTAAACCATTATGAACTTAACTCCAGTCAGGAAAGAAATGGAAGAACTGGAGCACCAAGGTAGCAGCTATTCTTGTTAAATTGGTCTCAATTTTTCAAGGATCCTGTTGAACATTATAGAGGTCATACCCCGCGCCGCTGTGGAAACCTAAGAAGTCTCTAAAACCCATGGAGTTTAATAAGAAATGCTATATTCCCAAATTGCCTCAAATGTTTTACAGGGTATTATGACTTTCAGCTTTATAGGTCCAAACCACTAACCAAATAAAAAGTCTATTTCTTCCAGATTTTCAAGGTTCAATTTTTAAAAGGCCAGAGGCACAGACTGTTTCTGTGAACCAGGGAGGCCTCAGCCATCAGCTCCTATCAGAGATCCAACCGTCCTTCCCAGCTCCCAGGGTTTGTGCTCCCTGTGCACAAGGGTTCATCTGTTCCCATATTAACCTGGTGCCATTTACTTTTTTCAGCTTTCCTAATCATAGAATCCCAGAATGGTTTGGGCTGGGAGCAACCTTAAAGCCCATCCAGTCCCACCCCTGCCATGGGCAGGGACACCTTCCAGTATCCCAGGTTGCTCCAAGCCTTGAACACTTCCAGGGCTGAGGCAGCCACAGCTCCTCTGGGTAACACTGATCTAAGCTCTAATGTTCTAAGCTCTTTTTGTATTCTTGAGATAAAACTTCTCCTGAAAAGCCAAAATAACCTGTCATGGGACACTTCAGGCTGAGCAGCATCAGAGGATAAACCTCAGCATCCTGTGGGATCACGTTGCCAACATCCTTGGCTGTACATTTTCCATAAATCTCCTACATCTAGGTTCCTATTTCCCATGAAGCATGGTCTGAATGGACCGAAGTGGTTTATCGTGCCTTTTTCTCCCTCCTCCTGCCCTCACAGACACACTGTTGTTCTGCTGACAGGACTGAAGCCCTGCCCAAGGTTGTGCCACTCCAATTTACTGATGGATACCACAGCGTTCCTGGGGCTCCAGGCAGCTCAGTCTGTGGCCTTGGCAACTGTGTCTTCAAGCACGGACATGAATTATGGCAGTGGTGGTGCTGGTGGGGTCTGTCCAGCTGGACTGAAGCCACGACTTTCCTTGGGGTCACAGTGGCTTTCCAGGCACTGCCAGCTGGGGCTGGATTTACACTTTTCATTTACTGTATGTTGGGGTTGTAAAATTTCATCTTTCTTTCCATGCTACCCTTCCCTTCTAGATTAATTTTATTACCAGCTCTTTTTACAGGCACTATAAACCACTGTTCCACATTTGGGCCCCGTTTAAGAAGATAAATTTCTATACAGACCATCTGGTATCTGAGGGCAACTCTTGAAGCACACTCCTTGTTTCCCTTGTTTTCCTCACTGGACTCACATCCTCTTTATCCCCTTCAGAGGAGGTCAAACCAATAACACAACTAGTCAAGTACTGAAATATCGCAGCTGGTTTCTCTGGGGGGCAGATATTGTCCATTACACTCCCAAAACACAGGCAAGGACACTGAGGACCCTTCAGGTCCCTTGGGTCAGCTCAAATCAGCTGCTGGAAAACATAAGCAAATGCTGCTTTTTTGGGATTTACCCTTTACTTTCCCCACTCATGTTTCACAAATAAAAACCAACATCTTATTTCTCACTGAATGACAACACTGCAGTTCAGCAAATTAATAAACTCATTCACAGCTCTGTGCCTTGATTACTCCCTCTCTTTTATTACGAAGGAAAATGTCAAATCCTTTAATTTGAGTCTTTCAGGAGCATTTGAGCAGCTGATCAGCAGTTCCTCACCTCTGAAAGAACTGGCTCACAGGGGCTGCTCCACGCACAGCCTCAGATCTGATTTCTGATCCCACCCCTGCAATCCAAATCCTGCCAGGCTGACTCCCAGTTTACAGCAGTGAGGCTGAATCTCCACTGCCTGGAACTGGAATTGCTATCAGATAGGGTGACTTTAGGCTGGATTTTCATTTTGATGCTGAACTGCAAACACCAGCCTGGCTAAGCTGAGCACAGGGCCATCATCCAGAGCCATCCACCCAGCTCAGGCGGTCAGGGGGTATCGGTCACTGCCGGCCCAGGTGCCACAGCCTGCAGCTCAGATTAACATGTCAGCACAGGGCAGCCCTAAGCACCTGCCTCTCCGCTAATATTACAGTCTCCCTACATGTTTTGCTCTCTCTGATCCAGCCTGGCCCACCCTGCTCCTCTCCCCGGTGTTCCCAGAAGGCTGCACGCTGCTCTGTGTCTCCAGCTGAGCATATTCATGAACTTTTGATGGAGTGCTCCACTCCTGCCAAGCCCCAGAGGATGTTTCACAGCGAGCAAGTGAGCTCACGCTGGGGGCTGGGGGCTGCAGCCCAGACCTGGTGCTTGGCCCTGCACTCACAGCCGTGCCAAGAACCCAGAGCCGGCAGCACCGTCCTGGCAGCGCCACTGCCTCCATCCAGTGATCCTCAGATTCTCCAGTGATCTTTTATATGGATGAAGTGCTCCTCTCCTTGCTCCCCAAGCACTGTTTCACTGAGGCATTGCATGTTTGCTCCCTAATACATCCATGCACGCTGATAAATGTTGAGCGTCTCGCTCCCTCCTCCTCCTCTCCCTCGGAATTTTTCCTCCCTTGTTTCAGCCAATCACACAGAGGAAAATTCCAGCCTGAGCTTCATTAGTATAGGATGTAAAAATAGAAGTACGTTATCTTTTGTAGTTCCCTCAGTTAATTCAACAGTGGCACGAAGGTAAAATAATTAAATGTTTGTCTAGTGAAAAAACAAGCCCACGAGAGAGACTGGGTTGGGCTTTTCTGGAACCCGAGCGTGGAGATTTGGGGGTTCTTGTGCTGCACAGACTTCGCCCTCCCCACTCTCCATAGCTACCAAAATGATGATGATTCCTCCTTCCCTCCTTTCCTCCTCCTCAGCTCAAAAATAAACACATGATGGAAACTTCAGGAGAAGCTGGCAAATGTCTCTGCTGCAAAGCACAGACCTCCAGCAAGAACTTTCACTGAAATTTCCCCAAATGCTGCCTGGCAATTCCCTCAGCACCTTCAGGAGCTCTCCCGGAGACAAGAGAGCCAGAGGAGCGGGCGGGTTTCTGCGTGGACCAAGGTCAACACAGGAGAGGTTCAAAAAATATTAGTGAGTTGACTTGATCCTTCATCAAAATACTTTTTGCTTTTCCTTCCTAACACTTCACTGCCCACGACGTGCCAGGCTGAGCCGATGTGACAAACTGTCGAAACACATTTTTTTAACAGAAAAAAATTAAACCTAGACTTAAAGGTAAAACTGGCCTCTCTGAGTCCCTCTATCATATGTGACATTCCTGTTGGAAAAAAAAACCAACAAGGGCTCTGAGAGCAACTTGCTGGGAAAAGGCTACAACGAGTGGTTAGAGCTCCAGTCTGCAGTGATCTCCTGGGCTTCACCTTGTTTTTTAAGCTCACCTTAGTTAATAAAATAACCACAGAGGTGCAAAATCACCTGAGCATTTATCAATCCCCAGACATAAAATCTGTAAGATGCTGTTCACTGATTCCATAAAGTAACAAGCAAGTATCCCCTCAATAATTCTGCTGGCTAATAATATCAGTTACCAAAGGGAAAGGACCACAAACACCACTGTTTCTCACTCTCTGAACTCCCATTTCGTGGTTTGTTACTGCTGTTACATTGGTAATGACCTGTTTACGACAAGGCTTTGGAGGGTGTCAAATCTCAACCACCTCCGTGTTCCCTGCTGGAGTCCGAGATTTCTATTGATGAGCTCCGTGGCTTGATGTAAAGGAAATGAGCTGAGTTTAAGGGTTGCTGGCACTCTCTTTGGAGAAATGCCTGGGAATTTTTAGACAGAGTCCTCAGCACAACAATAAAACGCCATGGCTGTGAGTCACAGTGGGCAGCACCTCCGTGTGAGTCCAGGAGCAGCAGAGCTCTGTTTGTACATGTGAGAAAATAATAAAAAAACCAATAACCCAGAAGAGCCCCACATGTCCAAATTCACATGCAGGAATGGGCACTTATTTGGGTCTCTGAAGCTCCACGCAAATCAACACTCCTTGCAAGCACAGAGGGTCACCTTTCCACTGCTCTGGGATTCCACAGGGTCACACCAGCTCTGCAGGTAATTCCTGATGTGCGGAGCTGCAAATCAATGTCTTGCTGCACACTGGGTGTGTTTGAGTGTGCAACAGGCTATAGACTTTTTATATTCTGTGCTTATAAATACATTAGGTATTAAAAAACAGTCTTTCCTTGGGGTTAGATGGGCAGTGAGTTTGTAAAAAGCACCTTACAAATGTCTGGCCATATACATTAATACAGTCTCCAAAGAGACTTTATGTTTCTCTCCAAAAACTGGTTGCATATTTACTGTTATTTCAAAATTATTCTCCTGGAAGTGAGGTGGACAGGTTTGAATTACTGACATATTATGTCAATGCATGATAGTCTAGGACAAAAAAAAAATTAAAGCCTGAGAGCTACAAAAAAATCTTGTGATTTCCTATCAAATTGGAAAGCTCCGAAGCCTTAGCTGACCAGGAATGTGGTTCATTGTTTTGGAGGTCTTGGACTCATGCCCAAACTCTCAGAATCCCACCCCAGCATTCTCCCCATTAGGTCCATCAGGATGAGCAAGATCCCTGGAGTTCCAGCCCATAGACATTTTAAAATGGCTGGAGCTACTGCAGGAAAAGAAAATGGAGGTAAATGTTCTATATTTATGCATCAATGTAAAGTGGGGAGAGTTTCTGAGTAAACAGCACAGGATGGAACAGAATTATTTAAGAATTAAGGCTTTTTTGCATGTTAGAAGAACCCAGTGCTCTTGGTAATGAATACAGGAGCCTTTTTAAAAATAAGACATTGAAGCTGCTGGACACAGATAAGACTCCACGGCTTTGTCTCTGCAGCACTCCAGCTCACCAAACACTGCTTGTGCTTTCTAAGGGTCACCCTTAAATCCAGAGGACTTCTGGCTACAGAGATCAGGGAGGTCTGGAATAGGCTATTGAACTGCCAAGATAAATCCTGTTCTTGCAGCCAACTCCACCTCTATCAATCTTCCAAAAGCAGGAATCAAAACACTGATTCCAGCATTTGCAATATCTCACTTACTTGCTGTTGCTGCTGCTTCTTCTTTAGGACCAGTGCCAAAACCAAGACTTACTTGCAGCTCCTGGCACCTGTAAGCACAGTCTACACCAAATCACCACCTAATCAAACCTGGACCTTTCCATCCAGCAGTCCTTCCAGGTTCCCAAAGCACTGGTGAACGGGCTGACTGGCTCACACGTCTCCACCTCCCAGCTTTCCAGCACAGGCAAACTGGCAAATCCTCCCCCCTGTTAAAGGCTTGAATCCACTCCAGGTAATAAGAGTAAAACACTCCCTTTCTCTGCTCCAGCTTTACCAACTGCCCATTTCCAGAGCCCTCCTACTCCTGAATCCATCTCAGCAGCTCTGCTGCTCCTCTCTGCACTTACCATCACAATAAACTCTATTTTAGGCACATCCTCCTGGTGTTGCCCCTCCATTAAGCTGTGCCCAGAGGTGCCTGCATGTGAGGAAACACCATGTTCCTTGTAATTTGGGGGGCTCGGGGTTCCAAAAACCACATTTTAATCACCTATTCTGCCCAGATCCAAAAGAATACTGTCCCCTTGAGATCCCATTCTGGTATTTTCTCTAATCCCAGGAGAAGTGCCGCACGTGAAGGTACATCAGCTGTTTTCCAGAAATACAAACCATGGCCGAGTGGAACACATTTTCTGCATGTTCTACTTTGTCCTGATCTCCAGTCCCAGATTTCCCTTTATAACACACTCCTCTATTATTAGTTTTACCTCCTGCATTGTATCCTTCTCCCTCTTTTATCTGCACTCTCTGGATTTGAAAAAGCCTGCATCTTCCCTTTCCTTGCCTCCATCCCAGACCACAGATGATTCCTCTGCGATGCTACCTCTCCAGATTCATCCCAATTTGAAGGATGAACCTCATCCTAACCTACTGCAAGCTCTGTTCCCATTTCTCTCTGTTGCTTTAAGCCAATTATCTAAATGTGAATGCATTTAACACCCTGCAGTGACAGTCTGAGACATGGGGAGGGGGACAGGCTTGGAAGAGAGAAGGGAGGTCAGAGATGATACTGCAAACTTGGAGCTGACTGCTCGTGTTCTGCTGGGAATCTCAGTGTCTGGCTGTCAGCAAAGGCAGACATTTCCTTGGATTCCTGTCTCAAACCCTCACCTGTCTGCAAATGTGATGTCTGATCTTTGAGGAGCCTGCCTGGCCTCCTGGGTTACCTTCTTCTCGCCTCACTGCTTCAGTCCATCTCCCAGGACTGCATCCAGGCAGGACAAGGGGCAGGAGGAGACCAAGGGACACTCTGGAAGCAGTGAGGGGGCAGCTCCTCGAGCCCCCAGTGCGCCCAGCAGAGACACTCAGTCAGCAGCCACACAACGCAGAGCGTGTGCTGGGAAAGCAACAACTCCTGCAAGGCCAAGGCAGCAGAGCCTCCCCCCTCCCAGGAGCAGAGGGATGCTCATCCAGCACTCAGCTCTGCCCATGCACATCCTCTGCCTGGCACTTGCCAAGAACTGGATTCAACACAAGGCACTGTCAGCAGCCCTGAATGCTGAGGATGGACAAGGAACAAGAAACCTCCTTCACAAATGCCACCAAATACAAGAGAAATGTCACGCTGGCCTTTCAGGAGACTGCTGGGAATGACACTGATGACATCTGTTAGATTCAGGACTTAATTCTGCCAAGTCAAAACAGCAGAAGCCTTGAACACTGATGGACTTCACCCAGTCCCTTAAGCAGGCTGAGGACACGTCCGGGGAGAGGGAACTTCCAGGTGATCAGGAAGCTCTAATGCCTGTGCTGCACAACCTGATCTCCGGATTAAAAAGATCAGAGTAAATAGCACAGTATGGTCCCAGCTCTGCCACTCACACAGGATTATTGACTAAGGAAAATTCCCCGTGTGTGGACAACAGCCCACCCTGACCACCTCAGCCTAGCCTGGGAGACAGAGCATGGTCTTCTCCAAAGAGGGGTGATCCTACAGAAACCCTGTGGCTTCCACCTTCCAATTCCCTGTGCTCACCACCACAGCCACCTCATGCTGTTCCTCTAGAGACAACAAGAGGGAAATGCAGAGCAGAATACCCCAGGACACCCCACTTACTGCCCACCTGCCACACATCCAGCGGGGAACCTCTCCATGGCCACTGCAAGGAAGGAGAGATTCAAATGAACTGTGGGAGGAAGCTGAAAATAAAAATCCAGAAAGTTCAAACATCTGCAAGACCAATGCTTTGCTCTACAATTCTGCATTGATTTCTTGCCTCAAATAGATTTCTAGATGGATTGCAATTAAAGTGAGTTACACAATGCTGTAAAAATGTTACTCATTTCCGTTTCAGATTTTATTTTTGCATCTTTGCTTTCTAGATCCTTTTGCATTTCAACAGTCACCCCATGGATCTTAACTATCTTTTTCTTTCCACTCTTCTTCTGGCCAAACTGCTCTGCATCCGTTTTTCCCTTTCCTTACTCCAAGGATGATGCTCGTGGTGGCTGACACAGCCTTGTAACAGTGTCCTGGGAAGGGCTGGTCAATGGTGAAAATCCCCACTGTGAGCTCTGACTGCAGCTGCTGAGAAAGCCCCCGAAACCTCTGAGCATTTACCAGAGCTAATTCTTCTGTGAGCCACCCTGAACCCTCGGGATATCCTTGTCACATGCCTCCAGGACAGCAATTTCCATCTCTTGTCCTGACTCCTCCTCAGAAGCCACAGGGAGGGAGGAAAACAGTGAGGAAGGCTGGACTACAGGAAAAGAGATCTACTTTTCTGAAAACCTTGTAAAGTCAGCCCAGCTACCACTGAAAAGGGCACTGCTGCCATTAGCCCTGTTCCAGACCTTTGCTGCACCAGGATGGACATGAAAACATGATAAAACACGGAATTTCCAGCCAGGTCAGCAGTAGGAATGTCAGACACCAAGCCCGGCCCTCCAGAGCATCAGGGGGCTTGAGTTTTACAGATGAATGGGGCTCTTACAAGAGCCTAGAGAGAGAGACACAAGGTTTGGATGAGATACTGAGGAGAAACTTTGGGCTGTGAGGGTGGAAAGGCCCTGGCACAGGTTGCCCAGAGAAGCTGTGGCTGCCCCATCCCCGGAAGTGTCCAAGGCCAGGTTGGACGGG
This sequence comes from Manacus vitellinus, assembly GCF_001715985.3. Classification (NCBI taxonomy): domain Eukaryota; kingdom Metazoa; phylum Chordata; class Aves; order Passeriformes; family Pipridae; genus Manacus; species Manacus vitellinus. The sequence continues at coordinate 3,096,513 of NW_021940704.1, forward strand.
GCTTGGAGCAACCTGGGCTTGTGGAAGGTGTCCCTGCCCATGGCAGGGGGTGGAATGAGGTGATCTGTAAGGTCCCTTCCAACCCAAACCATTCCATGATTCTGGGATTCCATGATTACGAGCATAGCAGTCCCTTTGCACTGACCCAATACAACCTCAGTCTTGAGCTGCTGTGGATAATACAGAAGACTGCTGGTATTCCCAACCCTTTGATCTTCCTTTGACTTCTGAGGGTTTTCAGGCACCGTCTTCATTTTAAAATAAAAAAGTACTCAAGTATTTATGTAGCACAAAGGCTTTAAAGGCTTTAAAACTTCAGAAAAGATTTTTAAGATGCCAGAATGAAAAATGTCACGTACTATTATTGCTTAAATTTCAACCTGAGTTGGAAAAACCCTGCAAAGTTAAAACCATAGAAACAGAAAGGGCAGTAAAACCTAAACCCACTGGAGTGATGGAGAGATGTTTTCAGCTGTGGGAGACCTGTTCACAGGAAAGAGGGGAAGTCTTCCATGGCCAGCTAAGAATAACCACTACAGACATCTACCACCAGGTTTGACAAAACAGGAGGGAACATGCCCCAGGCAACAACCTTTCTTTTGGGGAGAGGATGGACAAACACAGGAGCTCTGAAAGGAATGACCTGGGAAGTAAGATGTGAGCTTGTGTCACTCAGCCAGAGACAGCACGTCTCTAGGAGACAGCACTTCCAGGCAATCCCAGCATCCAGAGCAGGGCTGGGCTGCCTTGGATGGCTTTTGTGCCCTTCCTTTGTGCACCTCAAGCCTCTCCTGGCCCTCACTGCTGGCTCAGAGACCAGGATTATGGTTACCTGGTTATGGTTCTGCCCTGGAACTTGTGCCATGAAAGGCTGAACAGCTACTACTCCAAAGCTACTATTTTTACTTATGTATTTCTACTTAATGCAGATTAATTTCTTAACATCACAGAAATACCACAAAAGGCTTAGAGAAACAAAAAAGCCTCATTCGGATCAATTAATAAGGCAGAGCAAGTATATTATTAATGAGTAACAATTGAAGGCTCTAAGGAGGTGCAGAGCCCTTCTCTAGCTGAGTGCTGGAAAAACAGGGGCAATAATAAGGCTGTGATCTGGTGCTGCACATGCAAAATATTTGAGGCCAAATTAATCTTTGGTGGAGCCCTGTTGACATCACTGTTGGGATCTCGGGTGGAATGCAAAATGATGTTTTATACTGAAGGAGGGAGCAGCCTGGGTGGGAGCTCAGCTCTGCCAGGGACCCTGGCAAAGCCCCTGTCCCCCCTCCCCTTTGCCACAGAGAGGGAGAGGCATTTTCCAGAGTCTGTTGCAATCTCACCTGTATTCAGTACAGCTCTTTCCACCCTCAGCTGTCAAACCCTTGAACACAAAAGGGCAATTTCCTTCCATGTGTTTTACAGAAAGAGAAATAAAGATGTACGAAGATGAAACAGCCTCTGCAGCATCACCCATGGGGCTGTTGAGAGGTGGGAACAGGGGGCAGCTCCCCCAAATCCCAGCCCTGGGAGCATCCCATCATTCCCCAACTGCTCCACACTCTGGGCAGACACACAGCTCAAACCAGGCTTTCGAATAAAACATGGAGAGCCCTGATGGATGGTGGATGGAAGAGCACACCCCCTGTGCTGAGCTCATGAGAATTTCTGGTTACAACAGAGATTTCTGTGGTTTTAAAAATACAGAGGATTTAAATTCTCTTGTCTCCAAACATCAGAAATTCGAGAGCTAATGGGGGTGAAGACAGAGTGCTCTGGATAAACAGGTTATTCTGTCACCATCGATTATTGCGTCTCTCTCCATTTGCTCTCCAGTGTGTGCCTCAGACACCATCCCAGACAGGGCACAGAGCTGCCTGCACTCCTGCTTTCAGCCAGCATGGCAATTTACTGCCTCCTTGGGAAGGCTTTGATATTGGAAAACCACAACAGAGCTTTCTCTTCGCTTGAAAGGCACCCATGGGCTCAGGCACAGCAGAAGTGTTTGCAGTGCCCTAGGAGATGAAAGCAGTTCAGAACCTTTCACTTTTATTGGGCAAATTAAAAACAAACAAGTCCTTTCCTTTCTTTCACTCTGCTAATGCCCATTGCCCTCCTAGGCTTTTGAGGCATCCTGCTGAAATACAGGGATTCAGAATAGCCTGGAATTCAGTCTGGCATTGGAGATGGAGACACAGAGAGCACTGTGCAGAGGATAGGAGCACCCAGCACTGCACAGGGCTCCGTGCCCACTGCTCCCCGGCCCTACATGGATGTGGGGTGGAGCTCAGGGTGGAGGATTCAACCCCCTGATGTTACTGCTGTCTGACTTCCAGATCCATCTTCCTTAGCTTTTCGTTTGCACTCCTCTTTCTCTCCATAATTCATGCTGCTCCCCCCTCCCTCCTCCGTGCACACGGAGCGTGTCCGCCCTCACCCCTGATGTGAAGGCACATGATACCCCGGGCACCGACTGCACCAGACAAGGGCTCATCCAGCTGCAGAAGCCTTAAAATGGTGTTGAACCCCCTCCAAATGTCCCCCTGTGTGGGTACAGCTGGCACAGCGAGGGAGGGGGCGAGCAGAGGAGCAGGAGCCCAGGGCTAAAAGTGGCTGTTGACTTCACTCTCCCAGTTGGGTGTAGGTGGGGGAGGTGGGTGGCCGTGAGCAGTGGGAGGTGGAGGGGGCAGCAGCTATTTCCAGCTGCACTCATGTGCCATTTCTCTCTGTGCTGAGATTTTATAGAAAACAGCAGGAGGTGGGAAGTGGGGGGAACCAAAAAGGAAAATCAGAGTCTTTGCAGGAAAAACATGTTAAGGAACAGGGGAAAAGTTGTTACCATCATCACAGCCCTGAGATTCTGCTCTTGAAACAGAGAGGTTTAAAAATATAACAGAACCCAAGGCTACTGGGACTACTTTCCTGCACTGGACACAACAGCGTAGGATGGGAAATGAGGCCACTCGACCAAGGGGTACTGAAATTATGGTAAAAGCTGCTGTTTGCAGAAAGCCTCCTTCCTAATAAACTGCAAGGTTTTCTTCACTCCCAGAGATTATGTAATATGTTCTTGCCTGCTGCTGACTCATATTTTCCAAAATATATCTGGGAAGGAAAACATATGCACAGGTGTTTTAATGCATAGGTTTCCCTGCCCGTGTAAAAAGAAGAGAGGAAGGTGCAGCCCTGTACACGCATGTGCATGTTGCCGTGTGCAGGGATGAGAGAGAGGGACAGTCGGGAATCTGCTCGACAAACACAGAGATTAAACCAGCACCGTTTTCTGGAGCAAACCACAGCAATTCTGGAACACAGTGTAGGAGGGGAACAAGGGAACTGGGAAGCTATGGGGGGAGATGGCAAAGTAAGAAGCACTGAGCACGTGCTACGGACAACCTCCAGCCAAACCTGGGCTCTGGGCATGAAACACAGTCTCGTCCTGAGCTTCAAATCCAGCTGGGAAAATGGGGTTTGTGGCACTTGGAGCCACTGTGGCAATATGCAAATAGCAGTGGGCTGAAAGCACCACGGGGGTGGCCCAGCAGTGGCTCAGCAGCACCCACCCCTGCAAAGGGGTGCTGGGGCAGCAGCACCAGCACTTCCCCAACTCCATAAATCCACAGTCTTGCTCCTGTGAATGCCTGTGAATACACTCCGGGTATGCACCAAAGAAGCCAGGCTTCTCCAGATTGAAGATTCATAATTCTAAGGCAGCCAGTAAGTCTTAAGTATATTCGTTCCCAGTCTGCAGGTTTGGGAGGTTTAGCTTTGTTCTGTGTGTGTGTGCACTTTTAATTCTTTAGGAAAGGCTTTCTGACACTTCTGCAAAACCCTCAGTACCCAGGAGATGGGATCGATCTGCTGCTGGGCATCAGATGAGAGATCCAGCTCCCCTGGACCAGAGCAGACTGAAAATCTATCCAGATGTCAACTCCTGATCATGAAATCAAGGCAGACGCTCTCCACCGACGACAGCTGAGTTTCCTTGCACTGCCTCCTCCTTGTGCCTGTGTGTTTGGGCAAAAGTAGGACACAATTCCCCAGTGCAGCTCCTTGTGCCCCACAGCAGAGACAGGCCCTCTCCTTCAGCATCAGTACACATACACACACATCCCAATACATGGGCACTATTAACATTCCCTGGCTTATTCATCCAGCTTTCCATATGTACAGCACCAGGGTAAGACAATTCAATTTTAACACCTAAAACCTCATCAGAGCCAACTGCCAGTTAAAGGATGCTCTTTCTTGTTTCACAACAACTTTAAAACGTTTCATCTGGATTCAAAACCTGTTCTGTAATTGCTACTTTTTAACTAAATTCATCTAGAACTTCACAAAAGACCAAAGAACATCCAGCCTGCCTAAAAGGTTTTGGAATAAAGCTTAAAAACAAACATTAAGGATTGATCGCGCTTTTCCAAGATTGCACTAAAACTGACTGAAGCTCAACTAGATAAGGAAAGAGAGTTGCATTAAATTAATCAGCACCTTATCAAGCCAGGAAGAAAGAACTGCAGATAACAAGCCTTCCCTAAATTTGGTATGAGAACAGAAACTTCAGCGCACGACGTACTGAGCAAACCTTGTCAGATATCCTGAATACAATGCAGGGGAGTGGAGCAGCAGAAATAGCAGGGGAATGTGGTCCACAGAAATCCTTTGAAAAAATCTATTTTCTGATAATGCCAGCAAGAGCCTGGTGCTTTTGTCAAACGGAACAATTTTACTTGACTAAACTTTTCTACAGATATGCCCAGCAAATTAACCCACTGCTTATTGGGGTAAAAGACTGATCCTTAGGGGTTTGCTCTCAATTTCTACTTGTGTAGCTGAGGCCATATTGCATTTTGTCGATAACAAGAAAACAGTTCTGAACACAGTTTGGATCTTTGTTGCTTTGAAAGCCCTCAGAGTTTGGCCAATTCCTCTCCTGGAATCCTTCAGGGTGAGCTGCAGCCCCTCTCACCACTCTGAGCTCCCTTGTAGGGCCTTAAAAATCCAAAAACTGGCACCAGGAGCAGCTTAGCCCTTGGAAAACAGACACTTCGGGGCAAACATCCCAACTCTGGAGAGGGAACTGATGTGAACAAATCCAGTTGGCAACATGCAGGGATTTTTAGGGCCTGCCCGTGAGGCTGTAGGTTCTGTGGTACAGGGCACAGCCCAGATGCTCACGTCCCCATCACTCCAGGGAGGTCACCAGAGGAGGTAGGTGGGGAGCAGGGCTGGGGACAGCAGCCACTGCCTTGGGAGGCCATGGGATAGCCAGGCATGCTGCCTTCCCACCAGGAGCAGTGGGAAGGACACTCCAGCTTCAGTTCCCCCCTGGCAAAAGCACAGTCCCCCCAGGCATGCCCGGGCAGGGTGGTGACAGCACAGCAGCTTTCCCAGAGAAGGACAGGACGCCAGAGCACAGAGCTGTGCTGGGGCAGGGAGGTAATCAAACAACAATGAGCAGTCTAGAAATCAACTTTGGGCTTCAGCCAAAAAAAATAAAAGGGAAAACAAAGGGCCAGGCTGCCTCACCCTGTGCCATGGCAATGGGGTGACTGCTCTGCCTTCGTGGCCGTGGCCCCCGGGCGGGGCTGCCGGCTGTCCCCGGCACCGGGGGGGTCGAGCTCTGTGTCCTGCCCGCCCTGGGCGGTCCCGGAGGGGGACAGCACCTCCTGGACCGGACCCGGCCGGCCGAGCAGAGCGCTTTGCAGTGCGGCCCCAGCCCCGCTCAGCCGCGGCTGCTGCCGAAAATAGCCCCGCGCTCGCTGCCAACAGCCCATACTTGTGTTATATATGTCTCAGCTGATGCAAAGGAAGGGGCAGGCGCTGAACCACATGGGCCCTTCACATGGGCACGGGGACGCTGGGCTGCTCCCGGTGCCTGCTATGCTGGGGGCTCCCAAATCCTCCAGGGCAGATCCCCCACAACACTAGAGCAGCTCAGCCCACGGCCCCAGCGCCAGCCTGTCCCTCTGACACTGCCACACAGCAAGCTCTGGGTAAAACTGTACAAGCCAGAATGCAAACACCATGGCATGCCTGCCCTGCCTCCCCCACAGACCCTGTGCCCTGCTCCTGCTCCCAGCCCCACAAACCCGTCTCACCACACATCTCTCCAACCTCCCGGCACTGTGAGGGCAGCAGGAGTAGCTATCAAAGTAGCACATTTCTATGAAATTTTCTGTAGGGATAAACCAGAGTCGGTTGAAATCCAGACCTATTTCTTTAAATACCTTCCTGCACATGCTCCCTTCGCCCCCTAAAACTCTTTAGTTCAGGTGGTGAAGCTTTTAGGTCTGCCCAATGTGTTCATTAACAATAGAGCTCTGGGGGCTTCCTGCCCTGAGCTCAGATGCCATTGTGAACACACCCTCTGAAAATAAGGGAGTAATACTCTACGAAAACTGGGAATAAGGAGTGAAGGCTGCATGGCCCTTTGGTGGTGAGGAGGCCAGCAGGGTTAGAGCCAACCTGGCCCTCTGTGGGTACTTGCAGATTAAAACTCATTTCCACTCAGGAAAGAAATCCAACCACAACTAATGAAATAAAGAAAATAAATCATGGTTCCTCCAGCAGCTCTTCCTCCAGGAGCATCTATTTTTAGTGAGAAGCATCAGTCACTACAGTTTGCTGTCTACAACAGCTCCAACAGGCAAAATCCAGCTAGACTGGGCCAATGTGGGCATACACACGTTGCCCACCTGTCCTGCCATTCCCCCACCGACCAGCCAGAACACCACCACAGAAAGGGGAGAAACAGGAGTCCATCGGTCTTGGCTGCTCCATGGTACTGGAGATGGGGATGACGTTCCTTTTCCCCACGTGGGAAAGAGGAGGCACAAGGCAACAAAGGAACATGCCCAAGGCCATACAGTAAGTCAGTGGCAAAGCCAGGACCAGGCAGAATTATCCTCTGTAACCCCTGAACAAGCACTCTCTTCAAACAGGCCAATTCTTACACAACTATTAACATGTGGGAGTTTTCCTCAAGCTTCCCAACTTCTGGTCACTGGAGACTCCGCAGCTAAGAGACAAATCGCTGTGTTCTACCAAAATAGCTCTGCCAGCATTTCACTGGGAGAAACGGATTGAACACGATTATCACACCCAGCTAAGAAAATACACATTGCAAATACAAAATCCAGGACCCCTCTCCCCGACAGACAGAGATGCATCATCACAGCACAGAGCACATGGATACAACACGGCATTGCACACACACACATGCACCAGGCACCACGGAGCACAACCAGCATTCCCTGAACGCACAAACCAAGGACCACAACGAAATGAAATGACAATACAGAGAGGAGTTCTAGTCACAAATTAAAATAAAACCAACCAAAAAAACAAAACAAAACAAAACAAAAACACCAACAAACTTACATGGATTTTTGGCAATTTTCCTTCAGACATTATACACAGCAGCTGGGCTGTGTACTGAATACCTGATCCGAAAAGAAATATAACCACATTATGCAAACAGATGGGGGCAGAAGTCAGGTGAACATGCAGCTCAACAACACTCATCTATGGGCTGAGAAAGCACCTCTGCATTCCCACAGAAGGGCTCAGATCGGGGCAGATCTTCATTCACTACAAAGCAAGTGCTGTGCTGCTGCCATCCTGGGGAAAATCCAAATGGCAGGACACAGCAGAGCCATCGCGTCAGAGACCTCTGAGCGGTCCCGTCCCCTTTAACTTGTCATGTGAGCTTTAACACAGAGGTGGGAAATATCCAGGGTGGGGGAAGAAGCCTTTAGAAACCCAAAAGGAAGCCCTTTATCAGCCCTAAAGAAAGAGCATTAAAATCACTGTGCAGGCAGGACCAGCCGAAATCATCCCAACACGTCAGTTTGCTGGGAAGCACCCAAAGAGGGGGACATCACCCACATCACCCTTTCCCTGTGGTGAGGGGGGTGTTTGAACCTTTAAGACGGTGGATTGCCGTTCAGGAGGAACGGACTTTTTATGGACTGTGGGAAACAGGGTTGCTATGATACAGGCAGAGGCATTTTCATGAATCCTGTGGCAAATAACATTGAATCCTGCTTAAGCAGACAAACAGCAAGGCAGGTCTCCCCTCACCCAGTCTCAGCAAACACACAGCAGCAAGCACTGAAAGAGATTTTATGCATTATAAATATGCTATTTGCAGACAAATGATTTTTTTTTCTTTGGGGCCGCATTTTCCAGAGGGTCAGTGCTTTGGTTCCTTAAAGGGAACAATCCTTCTTCCTCATCCCTGGGCTTGAGCATCCTCACAAATGGGAAGAACTCAGTGTTCACAAACCCAGGGGGAGTCACAGGGGTAAACTACTTCCAGGAACCCGACTGTGACCAGCCACGGACATGACCCAGATTGTCCCACAGAGCTCAGGGAGAAGGGAAGCTCACTGCATGGAGATGTTTCACAGCGTGCAAATGACACCCTGAATTTTGCAAGCACAGTCACTTACGAGCACGGGGAATCTACCACAAGCCACTGGGACTGCTGTCACCCCAAAAAGCTCCTAACGCGGGATGTCACAGACGGAGCTGCTCCTGAAAAGCATGGCAAGACGGAGTTGTTTCAGTGGCTCCTCACTCCCACAAAGCCGGCGCTCCCAGGCTCCGCTGCAGCCCCGGGAAACGCCAGGCTGCAGGGACAACACCACCCAGTGGGGCTGGGGCACGTGGCTCAAGGCCCACTTGAGGAGGTAGTCACTGAGGCCTGGGGTGGGAAACGGAGATCAAACCAAACAAGCACCAAGCTCAGCCCTTGCTCGCTCTTTAATTTCCTCTCTTTCCCTCAAAATTCCAATGGGAAGCCTGAAATGACAGGAACGGTGCTGCTACAACAGCAAAGCTGTACCCAACTTTCACACTGCTCTATATTAACTTTCCTTCTTTAACTCCACCAGCCTTTGGGAGAATAAAAGGCAAAAAGTTGTAATAAAATTAATAAGTTGTAATAAATTAATTCTCTCAAGTATGTTCCACAATGGGAAAAACTCGTCTTGCAGCGATCCCTCCCCAGCAGCTGAGCATGCACGGCCCCTCGTCCTCCCCATGCACCACACAGATCCCACACAACTCCATGATGGAACCAGAGAGGCTGGCAGGGATGAGCCACTGGACACGGCAGTCCCAGCACATCCACACGCTTCCCAGAGATCTCCCCACAGGTACAAGCTCTGGATCAAGGAATGCACTGGGCACTAGGAAACCGCGCCAGGTACGGAGCATTCCTTGTAGAAATCATATTGAAAGGTAAACCTTCATGCCAGAGAGCCAGTCCTGAGAAAATAAACATTCAGGCACAGCCACAGCCCATTGGAACTTGCTCGTTAGTTTTGGGGTTGGTTTGTTTCTCTCATTTTTCCAAACTTACTCCTCAAATTCCTATGTCACTTAAAGCTGTTCCCCTGAAAGGATGTTTTTGGCTGCTGTTTGATCAATTCCCTCTCCATGGTGATCTCAGCTCATTTATTACATTTCTAGGAGATTCTGCAACCTATAAAACTAATGACAGAGGATGGCTAACAGGCAAATAAAGCAAATTTGAGCTGTTTAATGACCCAAACCATCCTCAGCATCAATTTTATTTATTTTGGTTTTTTTTTTTTAAAGAAGATTGACTCAGTCTCCTGTGAAGTGCTTGAAGCCGGTACCTCTTGCAGACAGCTACAAGTGAAGAGGGGGAAATGGAGCCAGCAGGCACCAGAGCATCTTCCCGGGCTTGTATCCCTGGATCCTGGCTTTTCTCCCCATTAAAATGGGCTACTGCCCCTGAACACTTCTGGTCATCTTTGGGGGCCAGTTGTTACCACCCCAGGACTCAGGGAAAATTTTTTTTCTCTTTTATTTACAACTAAAACCACTTTGAAATTGCCAAATTTGGAGGATTTAACTCAATTTTCCAGCCAGCCAAAAAGCAATTGGCTCCCGAGCCCAGCTCAGCATTTAACTCACAGCAGACAGACCCTCACAGGGAAATAACTCCACATCTCCATCTACTAGCTCCAGCTTTGTCCTTATGGATCAGTTACATGATTTATTTTTTCCTCCCAATTAGTAGAGGACATTAGATAAATAACAGACAGCTGGAATTAGCACAAACTAGTTAAATTATCAAGGCAGTAAAATTTCAGTGATCATCAGCAAGAGATGAAAACATTTTCAAACTGATTTTTTTTATTTGTTTGTTTTGAGAAATTCTGATTTTTCTAGAGGGGAAAGTAATATATAGAAAAAATCCTTAACACTTCTAACAGAAGCATGGTACAGAGACATATTTTCAGGAGGAAAAGACATTACTCTTTTCAGACATCTCTTTCATATTCTCTCCAAACTTCACATGCTGTCACTGGAGCCTCCAGTCAGCCCTGCTTCCAAGCTGTAAACATTGCAATTTTGGTCTAGAAGCACCTCTAACTAGTGGACACCTCTCCAGCAAGCCTATAATATACAACTTAACACTTCGTTTTCAAGAAAAATCAATGTAAATAAAGTCACGCACAACAACCCATCTCAAAAGCTCGTTATCCTGGAGGTGTTCAAAGATTTTTCTTACATACATTCCCAAAAATTATATATAAATATATATATACATATATATACAGTCACACATGAAAGAAAGGCAAAATCAGATTTCTAGAAAATCAAAGCCATATCCAATCCTTCCGTATCTGTTGCTTTAGCAAAGAATAACACAGTTTGCATTCCCCTTTTCCCCTTTGATCCCTCCTTCCCAATTTGCAGAGACAGAAACCACATACAACCAAAATAAAAACCCAGCAGGTTATGTTTTGGTCCCTCTCACATCTTTAAAGAAAGGAGCTGGGTTACATCAGTGTGGATGTAGAATTTGGAGGCTTTGGGGCTGAATACTGAGAAATCAAGTCAGATCATCAAGGCAACGCAGATAAATACAGTAAGTAGAATTTCTCTTTTTTTTTTTTTTTTTTGTGGCTGAATGTTATTTTAGCAAAGATTTAATCCTTTAATAGGATTTCTCCCCCCCCCCCCGCTTTAAAAATGTCCAGAGCTCAATTCCATTGCACACACCACCATCTCTCACCTGGCACCTACACGGTTACTCTCACAGACATTGCACATTAACTGCTTGCTAGAAATTGCACACAAAATGACTTATTATTAACTTGAGCCTCTATTTCAAAGAAAGCAAAACAACACAGCCATTGCTCACCACAGACAGATGTTTCCACTCTGCTTCTACCTAAATAAGTAGAGCCCTATCTCACCAGCACAGCACCAGAGCAGAATGGATCACTGTTATTATTTATCACATTTAAAACCCAGGCAAAAGCAGCTACACTTACAGGCATACTTAAAAGACAAGACATGACAAAAGATTTAGGGAGAGATAATATACCAACGTCATACATATCACAGCGAGGCCATGTTGAAGCTCAACGCGTTTCCCCCCTCAGTAAGAAATCTCTCTCTCTCTTTCTCTCTCTCTTGTCTTTCTCTCTCTCTCTCTCCCGCTCGTGCTCTCTTGTTGAAATGCTAGTGGTAGTAGCCCCCAACAGCTCAGGAGAAAAAATCCATTTAACGAGTGCCCAGGAAGAACATGAGTATGACATTCACAAGCAATAGCACCACAATCACTGCAAAAACGACCACCGTTTGAACATCCAAGGTCATGGTGCAATGCAGAACACTGTAGTGTTCGAGGTGTGGGGCTGGCAGATTTGGAGAAGTCAACCTCTGCTCTGTAAGACTGTCCATACATCCACCATGCTAGAATAGAGGAGAAAACTGTTCCTGGTTTTGGGTTGGCTTGTAATGCTTTGTGCTCTGCCTTAATTTCTCCCCTATCTGCTGTCTCTAGCTCATTCTGAGCCCGCTAAGTGAAGCATCATCACAACCAGTGAGCACTTGGGATGTAAAAATCCTTCCTTTAGGAAAAGAGCGAGCGCTGTCTGCAAGCTTCTCTGTCTGTCTCGTCCCCCCTGTCTCTCCCGGTCTCTCTTTCGTTGGCTGGCTGGCTTTTTAATTCAAGCCAGTGCAGATACGGCGCCCGTGTGAGTGTGACAGCTCCGCGAGCGGCTGCGGCTGCATCCCTCGGAGCGAGGCGGACCCTGGCGCATACTAATCAGCTCCAGTGACCAGGCAGCGAAGGGATCCTGGCTGTCACTCAAACGCAGGAGGAAGCGCTGGCTCCATAAATACGCGAGGCTTCCGCCCGCCGTGCCAGCGAGCGCCACGCAGACATGTCTCCGTCTCTGTCTCTGTCTCTGCCCTGCGCTGCGGGCGGGCAGCGCCGCGCGGGGCCGATGCGGAGCTCCGGGAAGGCGCTCCCAGCTTCCCGTGCCGCGCACAGCCCGCTCCTCGCCGCCTTTGTACGGCGGGGCCGCGGCCGCCCCGCCTGCGCCGAGCTTCCGATGGGAAACTTGAACACCCGAGCTGCTGGGAGCCTGCTCAGAGCGGGGAGGGGAGCGAGAGCGGGGAGAAAAGCAGCCAATGTAACAAACAGGCAAATTTCCTTGGTAACCTGGAAATTCAGTGTGAGCCTGAAATGCGGGGATTTGGTAGGGGGAATCACGTTTTAGCTCTGTACAGAATCACTGAATCTCAGAGTCAACCAGGCTGGAAAAGACCTTTGAGATCACTGAGTCCAACCTGTGAACCAACCCCACCTTGTCACCCAGACCATGGCACTGATGCCACATCCAGTCTGCCCTTAAACAACTCCAGGGATGGTGACTCCACCACCTCCCTGGGCAGCCCATTCCAATTCCCAATCACACTCTCTGTAAAGAATTTCTTCCTAATATCTAACCTAAACCTCCCCTGGTGCAGCTTAAGTCTGTGCCCTCTTGTCCTACTGCTGGTTGCCTGGGAGAAGAGACTGAATCCCCCAGCTACAACCTCCTTTCAGGGAGCTGTAGAAAATGAGAAGGTCTCCCCTGAGCCTCCTCTTCTCCAGGCTTAGCCCCCCCAGCTCCCTCAGCCTCTCCTCACAGGGCCTGTGCTCCAGAACAGTGCTACGCACATCACCCCATCACAAATCCATACAGTCTCTCCCCTCAGCACTGCACTGGGTGTCTCCACGCTAAGAGTTAAACTGAATTCAGAGATCTATAAAAGGGGGGAGGGCAGATGGAGGATCTTTATTCCTTCTACAGCAGCCAGAAAAGCTCATTCCTACATTACAATCACATACACACTCAGGGTTTATAGTCCAGGTGCCAGGTGCTATCCCAAACCTCAATCTTAGATCCCAGCACCAGCAGTTACCTTGGAGAGGCATCAGAATACACACAAAACAGATACACTCAGCTGGAAAAAGCAAATGATTTTCCAGACAAAGACAAATATAGAAATGCTGCCAATGCATATGCATAAAGCACTAAAATGCGCAGCCGGGGGCTGAGTACAGCACCTTCCAGGAAACCTGCGCCTCCCAACTCCCTGGCACTTCACACACAGATGCGGGGCCAATGCGCACCAAACAGCCACTGAACTTGTTCTCCAGCAGCAAACTAAAGTCTGGAAGGACTTTAATGTTTAAACGTGGACAGGGAATGGGGTCGGCTCCAACGAGAGGCAGCCTGTCCTTCCAGGGCACCAGCATTCGGGGAAGGGACAGGGAGGTTATGCTCATACCCCACCTCACCACTCAAACCATCTGTTCACTGCAAGGCTTAGCTTTATTTTATTTCCTTTGCTAGTTGGGTTGCCGGAGGAGGAGGCTCCTATATCCACCTCAAACACCATGGAGGGAGAGCATGTCATGTGGGCGAGGACTGGGCCTCCATGGAACCTCCCTCCTTGGCCTCCACTCAGACCTGTGCAAGACCTACACTACTCAGCCCCATGCTCCTCTTCTCTGACCAGATCTGTAGCACACGTGGGCCATGATGTGTTCACAGATGCTGAAGGTGAGTTGTGTTGAGCACAGTGGAAATAAGAACACTTTGGTTCCATCAGATGGTTTCTTCTCCTCTCTTTTTTATTTTGTGGGAGAAGTACCAGCCAGAGGTTGTCTCGAGCACCTGAGCCCCCTGCTCTGTTCAAGCAGAGAGTTTCTTATTCAGGAGGACAGTGAAAGGTCATTTTTCACCTGCGTATTTACAAAGAAGCTACTTTAGAAGTATTTACAAAGAAGCTACATTAGCACATGTGCCAGGCTGTATCCAGGTCACCAGCTTCCAGACCTGCATTCCCTATCCAGTTTTAGGACAGTCACTCTGTCTGATGCAATTTTAGACTAACCAGAATAGCAAACAGAGAATCACAGAATGGTTTGCGTTGGAAGGGACTCTGGAGATCATTCAGTTACAACATGTAACAGATATGGAATATTTACTATTGCTACCATCCTTTCCCAAAACAATACATGCAATTTTGCGAAACCCAAACCTGAACTCACCCTAACATCCAGAAAATTCCAGTTTCTGTCTCAGAAATAAGTGACCTCTCCAAAACATACAACCAGCCCAGATTTAGAGGCATCTTTACAGCCAGTTAATGTTTTCCTCTAAACTGTGATGAGAGCAGAGGGAGCCTGGGTCTGGAACCCAGCTCAGGCTCAGCCTTACTGTTAGAGGAAGCCCAGTGGAGATGTTCTACTGATCCACACAGCCCTGAGGGCTTGCAGACCCTCTGCAGATACAGCCCATCCTTTGCTCTGTGTGTCCTCTCATTGCCCAGAACGGGAGGCGACCAGTGCAGTTCCAAGGCAGACTCCTCTGAGCCTTTGCACACAGCCAGCGGAGCAGAATCGGGGCAGGTACGAGCACAGAGGCCTAAGAAATATCCAGAACAAAGGTGCAGCGATCACACATGCTCACAAGCTACTTCCGTAGCTGAAAGGGAGGGTTTCATTGCGAGCACTGCCAGGCAGGGCTCGGGCAGTCCCTCAGCACGAGCTGAGCCACTCACAGCGCAGGGGAGGGCAGAGATGCTAAAGACAGGCTTTACAAAGCCAGCCCCTCCTGGGGCCGTCTGCCAGCCGCGGGCCGGGGGTCCCCAAAACCCCCTCCCCAGTACAGCCTAAGCATCGCGAGCAGCTGCAGGTGAGGGGCGAGCTCAGTGCTGGGCTCCTGCCTGCAGGGACTGGGGGGCTGCTCCAACCACAGCATCCCTGCTCCCCAGGTCACGCTCCAGAGCAAACACCCCAGCAGATCAGGCAGGAAAGCACCAGGTGCCTCACCTCACACAGGTACAGATACTGGGCTCCAGTGGAAGCTCTGTGTGTAACAACCACTGAGAGTGAGCAGCACAAACAGATTTACTGCAGAGAAGCTTCTATTTAAATGATATTCACAGTATTCCCAATAGTACTTGCTGCTTTATATAATTTCCTATGCCTCCTGCGTGCACTAAATGTTAATTTTACTACAGAAGTGGATGATACCGTCTCTTAGAAGCCTCTCTGAAAAAGAACACCTACACAGCAGGGGTTTATATAAAACCACCGCAGAGTTAAACTTCATGTAATGCTTTCTGGGAAGCTTAGTCTAACCTCCTGCACAGAGTGAAACCGAGGAACGAGATGATAAGATCTGTACTAGTTACACAAAACACCACGTCCCTCACAGTACAGCACATGCCCTGACACTACAGGAGATTTGGGGAGCACAATTTGTAATGCAAGTTGAGCGAGGGCTCTGCTGTAAGAGAAAGGAGATTTTAACTTCAGCACCTCTCCAGCGGGATAGCGATCGGGGAGGAGGCACGACTCCCACTCACACATCACACCCGCACATCTCTACGTAAGCATAAATCACAAATCTGATAGACAAATATGTAGGGATAGCGCATTCTGGACACCCAAATAACAGACAGATCAGAGGGGCCCTCCACTAACATTAATTACAATATGGTAATTTTGGGGCAAGCCTATGAAGCAGATGATGCCAAATCCTTCCGAGCGTAACACATCGGGCTCAGCCTTGTGACCACGTCTCCCTCCAATGGACGTCTCCGGCAATTAGCACATCCCACTCCTTCCAGCTCAATAAATACAGCTCTAACTCAGCAGCCAGGATTTGCAACTGGAATGCTCTCAGGTCCTGTATCCCACTCCCAATGACAGCTACATGATCTGGCAGGGCAGTCCAGGGGCGTGTGGCAGTCCAGGGCTTCAGTTCCTGCTCAGATAAACAACCTTCAGTTTTGGACATGCAGAGGCATCTATGTTTTCCCAAAACATCAGTTCCACCTTCCATTAACTGCAAAAATGAGCCACTCAATGAAGATCCAGAGTATTCCAAGCATGCCACTGTAGGAAGTGGTGTGGCCAAGCTCTGGGATTTGGCATGAGGACCCCAACTCTGCCCATCACTTGGCCAAGTCTCTTGGTGAATTTGGGATAATTTCAAACAAATCCCAGGGTGGTTCATGATTCTGAGTGGGTCTGGATGGATGAAACCCGTGGACATGGGGAAAACAGCTGCCATCAATCATCAGTCCAGAACTGCATCAGCTTGTTTATGTTCCCTCTTGCAGCAAAAGCCTCACCCCAGACCTATATAGCAACATGAAGGAAGTTTAAACTTTTAACTTGAATGAATACTACCCCCAAAAAGGAACAGACAGCAACAGTACTCAGGGATATGTGGGCAGGAGACAGGCTCCTCCATTCCCAGTCTCCTGTGCTGGGCGCTCATGGACTGCAGTCGTGACACCGATGGGGGTGTGAGTGCTGGGCTCCATTAGAGATTATGAGAAGACCATTAAATTAAGTTGGTTTCTTTCTAAATCTAGGCAGGAATTAAGCTGGGGGGTTGAGAGATTAAAGGCCAGTGAGATTATGATTTGCTGCTTCCAAAAAGGAGGATTTCCTTAAGCTGGGAGTTGCCTCTTTTTTCCCTTCTCTTCACAGTGAGTCTGACAGAGCCCCCTTCTCCATCCTTTGCCAGAATCTCCATAATCTTGTATGTTTATGGAATGGCTTCCTGGGAAGCTTTAAAAAGTTCCAAATGCCTAAAATTCCTTACCCAAACTGCAAAATGGGAGGAATATTTGTAAAGACTTGGACTCAGGGATTGGATTTTTGTGGTTAAAAATTACCTTTCCAGTCACCCCAGTTCCTTGCCTGTCCACTCCATCCCTCAAATGGAAAGCTTCCTCGCTGTCCATGAACTTGGAACTTTTTCCAATAACTTCCTCCTTCTAAACTGCCTAAGAAAAGGCTGAGTTGAGAGCCAGCAAAGCAGTGAAATGGGAGAGAAGGTGGATGTGGGAGAGAACAGAGCAAGACCCCTTAAGCAAGCTGGGTGTAGCAAGGCTGGGAGTGCTGGCAAAGAGAATAAGTTAATTTTCTAAGCCCACTTCTGTTTGGGGAACACAGGGCACTGCCAGAGGTTGAGTTTACCACATGGCTTAGCCTGCATGACCACCTGGCCAAGAGCTCAAAGGCCACGGGGACAGACCTGAGCATTTCCCTGTCACTGCTCTAAGTATTCCATGAAAAAGAAAAACTAGGATTTCACCAAAAGATGGGAAGCATCACATTGACCTCCACAGCTTGACCCTTGAAAGACACACCATTTAGAGACACATGGAGCTCAGGCAAGTTGCCATAGGTGAACCCTTTCCCATTCTTCACCAGTTCTAATTTTATCTCAGAAAACAAGAAGTGATACACAACAGAATTATGTCCCCAGTGTAGAGATTGATTTATTTATAACAGTTTCATTTCATACTAACAGCCAGACACCAACCAAGCCAGGGGGGTTGTGATGTACTAGTGCACCAGCCCCAGTTAACAACCCTCTCGAAAAGTAACCGTGTGCCAGATGAACAGGTCTTTGAATGTAAGGCAGTAGTGACACAGAATCATCACAGAATCCCAGAATGGTTTGTCTTAGAAAGGAGCTTAAAGCTCATCTTGGTCCATGGGTAAGGACACCTTCCACTAGACCAGGTTGCTCCAAGGCCATCCAGTCTGCTTTGGACACTTCCCGGGATGGGGCAATGTCAGATACTAACCAAGGCTGGTTACAGTCACATCTGAAGACCTCAGTTAATCCTGGTTCCTCCTCCAAACAGAGCCAGCACCTGAGCAGATGTTGCTCTTCCTTCAGGTGAAGAACTAAAGCACTTGCGTGGCGCAGGGAGGGGGGAGATATAACCAAACCTTGTCACTGTTGTCTTATGAGGTGCCCAGATGCTTCTTCCAGAGCACCCTGGCCAGTTGTCACCTGCATTCTGGGACAGCTCACTGTGTCCCTGCCAACATCCTGCCCTCACCTGCAGGGCTGCACCAGCTTGGGCTGTGCTACAGGGAGTGATGTCCCAATGGAATCAGTGCTCAGAGCTCTTGTAACACTATTTAAACCATGCTGAAACAGCCCTGAGAGTCTGTCTGGTGGGGGGTTGTGTCCATTGTGCTTCTCTGGATTGCAGTGAGAACAACACATCTTCTATTTTTAAGTTTATTTGAACTTAAAGCATTAAGACAGACTAAAATCTCCTGCCCCTGGCAATCGTGTTGCAAGTGCTTTCTCTTCTCCTTGCATCTGCTCCATACCCCAGACTGTACTCTAGAAGCATCCTCAGATTCCCAATGTTGAAAAAGAAAAGAAAACCCCCTCAAATCCAGCAGAAATCTGATGTGGTAACACCAATTACCCTGGTCACAGAGAAAGACTTGAGGGGTTGAGAAGGTTCAGTTTAAAAGGACCTATCCGATTCAGATGCTCATTTCAGCCTTACGTAAGATGTCCTTGTCTGCAATAAAAAAATCCCACTGGCATAAAAGAACACACAGAACTTTACTCCTTAATTTTACTTCTCAGGCTTCTGGGCTTGCAGTTGACCCTGGAAACAAAGCAAAGAAGGTAAAGCCCAAACTGCAGAAAAATCCAAGCCAAATCCCTTTCTTGGGGGAATATAAGTGCTTCCTCCAGGCACTGACAGGAGCTCCAGTGCTCCTGCTCTCACTTCTGACATTAAATAGCAGAATCTTCATATCCATGGCTGGACAAAGTGGTAAATGGGAAAAAAAAATTGTCACCCTCTAGAAACTACAACAAACCCCTACTAAATCCAGGGTCAGTGTCCCCAGAGGGGTCCCTGCGAAATTCAGCTGCACAGGCACAGAGAAACTCTTCGTCATGAATATCAAAGGGTGCATTTCAGCTTTGCCACAACACAGGAAGGTCCTTTGAAATCCAAGGCACCACAATTCCTATGCAGTAAAAAAGGCAGTCTAACAGAGTATTTCCCTCTGCCCAAGCTGGTGGAGGTCTGGCAATAGTGTGAGGTGCTGGGCAGAAGAGGAACAGTGTGATCCATGATGCACACACCAACCAGCAACATCAGGAACCAGAGAGAAACCAGAGGAAGAGGAGAAGTTTTGGTTTTGCTTTGTGCCTTTATTGCCTGGCCCTGCAGAAAGTGTGGGTTAAGGAGCAGCTCTCCTGCAACAGGATGCTCCCCCTGAACAGGTCACCACCATCTCTGCTTGTGGGCAAGGCTGAGTCAGGCCCTGCCCCAGGGCACCAGGAAAAGACAAAGGCTCTTGGATTTCCAAGTCCTGATGCTTGTTATTCAACGCTTCACTGCTGCCCTGTGACCCCCAGCTCACTCTGGGGGAATCTGGAATCCCCCACCATGTACATATCAGGCAGGCTGAGCCAGGCACAGCCCCTGACTCAGTGAGAGCCATGGCACAGGAGCACGAGCCACAGCCCTGCTTGGAATATGGGAATGAGGATGAAAAGAGCCCTCCCCACACCCCTCCTGTGACACTTGGCTCCAGCTTCCCTGGGTTTCTCCTCATCAAGACACTGAGCAAAGAAAAAACTACCTCATTAAGAAGCTGACCCAGGGGTCTCATGTTCTTCACACAAATTAACCCAGAGAATTAGATTTGCTTCATAGAAATCATTTTCTCCCCCTCTCTCTGCCTCCCAAAAAAAGAAGAGGGAAGAGCCTATTGAATCTGGCACTCTTTTAATGAAGGAAACGATGCAAGCCAAGCTAATGAAGTAGGAATTCCAGATGGATAGCAGTAGGTGTATGAATAGTACACAGAACGCTCGTTTTTATCAGCAATATAAGCATTAAAAAGGAAAAAGAAGTTTTTAGCTTTTTTCTTTCATTTTTTTTCCTTTCTCCAAATGAGGCCAGTAGGGTTTCATTCCCTGTCCCACCCTGGCCCAGCAGGATTGCTCACAGTGAGAGGGAGCAGAGGCTGCTGCCTTCCAGGAACAGGCAGTTCTGCCCTCCCCACCGCTCCTGACACTGTGTGAGTGCAGAGAGCCAAGGGGACCCCGGCTGTGTGGAACTGGCTTCTCCCAGAAGCACAAACTGCACTTCTGCATCATTCATCAGCAAGGAAAACATGTAAATCCAGTGGGATAGAGCTGAGGTTTGCTGTGCGCCCCAAAACACGGCACTGCAGGAGTTTTGGGGGCTTCGGCTGCTGCCTGGAAACAACTATGGCACAGAAGGTGTGGTGCCATTTACTGCAAGCCCAACATTATCTTGGGTTACCTCCAAGTAATTCTGCAGCATGGGGAGACAGAGGTTGGGATCCCCACAGAACAGGCACTTCTGTACACTGACACAGCTCCTTGAGTTCAGGGGGAGTGACCAGAACTCCGGGCAAGGAACTCTCTACTTCTCACCCATCCCCTCCTACCAGACTAAGTTGGAGATTTCACAGCCTGAAACTGGCTCCCAGATATGACACTCTGAGATACGACACTCCAGCCATTCCCTAACAATCCTCATCTCTCCCCTCCCTGCCCACATTACATAATAAGCATCTTTATTTATTCTTTTTTTCGTAAGTCATCTTTTCATAACAATAGAAACTACTGGAGACCGAGATAACTTGATGAATTTTTCCTATTATCTAAGAGCTTAGTCACTCAGGGAATTAGTCATGTTCAAAATAACAGCCAGGCTCAAAGAGATTCAGAGCAACCATTCTGGAGCAGAAGCAGCTAATGTCATAAATACATTAAGATGTCAGCTTGAAGCATTTCAGAGATTTTTCAAGAAGTGTTTAAAAAAAGAAAAACCGTTTGACTAGATATAAAGGAAATCAGGTTCTCAGCAGTTAGAACTGTGGTTTACAAAGCCCGTGGTGCTCGAACACTGAAAGCCTGAGCAGGAGGGACAGATGGACATGGTGACCACGTGGTGCATGTAGTTTCCCAGCGAGCACAGCCTGCTCGATGTTCCACATGGCACCCTCCCAGCACTGCTCTCACAGGGTTTTCCAGACATCCCTGATGCATCATGAAGACATCTCTCAGGAGACAGAGAAGTTATTGGCATGTCCAGTATCCAGCAGGTAGGAACAGGGGCACAGAGCCACGGGACCAGAGCCAGGTCTCCCCCTAGCCACACGTGGGACTGACACAAGGGCAATCCTCAGCATATTTCAGGGGTTTATCCAAATATTTTTGTTTACCACAATGTCAACTCTTTCTTAACCAGGTCATTTATCATATACTCTTATAGTCAGAGGCTATAACTGAAAGATTAAAGCAGCCCCAAACTGTGAGTGAAATGAAAAACTGAACAGGTACTTTGTGAGTAAGAAAAATCCCACAAAAACATGCATTTGGTAGGATGGGCTTCAGGCTCTGGGAGCTCCGTGGCACTGCAGCACACACGGAATTCTCCAGCACCTGCAGAGCTCAGTCAACCCAAGTATCAACCTCCAGTGACAGCAGATTCCAGGGTGAACAGGAACAAACTTCCAATAAGCCGCTCTGCTGTGGAAAAAGCCCTCCCTGCTGAGGTCCCAGGGTGTGGAGCGGCTGGACCTGACAGCATCCTCTGCAGGACACCCTAACTGCTCAGCACGTCACTGGGCTTCCTGGGAGCTTCACTGGAGCTGAGTGCTCCCTGTTCCCTTTGATCTCTGCAGGACTCCGAGAGCTCTGGGCCTCTTCAGTCCCATTTTCCCTAATGCCTGGATACTGCAAGATCCTTCTTCCATCCCATCCCGGTCTGGCTTCTCTCCACCAACTGCATTTGCTTATCCAAACTTTCAAAAATGAAAGTCAAACCAAAACTGCTTTTTTCCTCTTCTCTGTTCCTGACTTCACATTGAGCTTTTCAGGATTACAGAGCGCAGAGAGTCTTTGTACTTTCAATATCCTGTGATCTGCAGACTGACAAGTGGAGAAGAATCAGTAAGGAAAAATTGTAAGCAAGATCCTGGCTGCTGACCTGCCCTGTTCATGGATATCTCCACCACTTGCAGTGTTTGGCCCTTTGATTCACTGAATTCCTTATCACCACACTTTTAAGCTGTGATGATTTACAAGAGCCTACTTTTTGTTTAGGAGAGAAATGGAAAATATCAAGCACAGCTTGATTTTAAGTATTTGAACAACTGGCATAGCAGCCTAGGGAAAAACATGACTGTATATGCCTGAAAAAGAGAAAAGACTGGGACTGTACCTATGGAAGGTAATGGCTGCACTCACTTGGACTGTCACAGGCACAATACTAAGCCCAGAAGGAGACTCTATGTGAGGAAATACCAAAGAAGATTCACACTTGTAATACAGTCAAAGACCTGGGAAAAAACTGTGCCCTTGGCAGATAAAAAGCTATCCCAGAAAAGGCCTGATTTAATCCAACATTTGATTACCAGGCTGGATCAATACTCTCTGAAGAATCCCAAACCAAATAATCATCATCCTCACACGCCAGTCAGAGGTGTAGATTGATCCTCATCACTACCAATGACAATTAGTTTCATCTTTCTGGGTTAGAAACAGATACCAGAGAGTTTAGCAACTCGGTACCAATGAAGCATGTAAAGCATCCCCATGGGATGCCAGCATAATTGGTAAAAGATTAATTGTTAAAAAAATGGGAAGCAGCACATGCAAAGGAGGAAAAAAACAAGCCCCGACAGCTTAATATTATGGAATAATAGTGAGGTTTAAGGGGCTGATTTAGAAATAAAGAGCCACCTGCCATGAGAACAAAAGCTACTATCACTTGGAAAACATTAGTGACAGGCTTTCTAAAGATGAGTAACTCTGAAGGGAAACGGGTCTGAGTCTTTAACCCAAGCTGAGAACAGAAAACAGCACTTTGAATAAATCAGTGCTGTGCAGAACTTGGGAGAAATAAGTCTAAAATCTGGGTTTTGACCAACATGCCTGAGCAGAACCAAGTCAAGAGATGATGGCCAAAATAAATGTATATTGCTGTTCTTTAGTAGGTGCACAGAAAACAGTATCAGAGTAAAAAAGACAGCTGAAAAACCCTAACAGGGGCTCAGTGTTCATGAAAATTGGTCCAGTGATGCTCTGGGTGAAAGGCTGAGGTTCTCCACAGCGTGGAAGGCAGTGAGAACAGGGCAGCCAGCCTTCACTCAGGAGTCAACAGAGCCATTTGATAGTTCTGTAGCACAGTTTAATCAGCAGGCTGAGATAATAATATTCCCACTGACTTGCTGAAATGCAGCTCCTTCTGGTTTGGAACAACTCATTTATTTAGCAGCACACACCAATACGATCCACATCTGAAGTGCTAAAAATTAAAGTAACTTACCAATGGGGGCAGCAGGCAAAATCTGCATTACAGGGAATATCACTATCTGCGCTGGCACTTGGCCAGGACATCTGGACTAACATGCCTTGTCTTGCCAGAAGAGCAGAATTTGGAGGGCCCAAGCATCGGCAGGACCTTGGCTCCACAGCACAGCCAAGAGAGCACCCCCAGCATTCCTGGGATTCCAAGGGCAGGAGCCCACTGAACCGGTTGGACCACAGCCACCCATCCCCAGGGAAACAGGCTCCTCACTCACAGGGGACTGCAAAGATCCCTGCTAGATTTATCTTATTAGGGTCAGTTCTACTTTGTTGGTTTGTAATCATTTTTTATTTCTAGATACCTGGAGATATGTGGAATATCTCCAAATACTGCTGAGGCTGTTAAACTGCTGTATCAAATAAAGAAACCACAGTTCTCTCTTTCGTTTTTCCCTTTTGAGACGGGCGATACTGGGAAACTCCCTCTTCAAAATCAATCACTGGAGTTTTACTTTCCCCCAAAATATCACATATCACAGGCTATCCAGCAACCCCTATAATTCCTCTCAAAGAGAAGGCAAAGATTAGACTAATGAGAACAAAATAAGAAAGTCTCCCTGGCCGCCGGCAGCAAGGAAGGAAGCTGGGAAGGTGAGAGGGTGAGAAAGTGTCAAGTCTTATGCTGTGTCAATTAAAAAAGCAGTTTGTCCTGCACCACATCCAGCCCCTCCCCACCCGAGCTCAGCAGTCACCTGGGAGGAGAGGAAAAAGGATGCAAGAGCCACGTCCAGCTTGCTAGCACCACTTTTCTGCACCATACTTATCTCTGACAACCTAAACCGGCAAACGGCGATTTGCGTTGCTTGGACACCGGCGGAGAGAGGCAAAGTGCTCCTCGGGCTGCGAGCGGGTCCAGGGGGCACAGGGAAGAAATCCCGCCCCCTCGGGATGCTCAAAGGGTGGGAGGTGGCAGCAAACCCCCCAAACCGCTGCGGGGTGGTAGACAAACCTTAAACAGGACCTAAACAAATGTGGAACCTAATGCAGGCTGCTGCTTACAGCCGCATCACACCGAGCCTTCCAGGAGCACAAAGCACTCCGCCCCAATTTGTGCGAGTATCCGAGAGGGGCTGAAGGGCAGAAGGAGCCGCACAAGGGCGGCACAGAGCTGGTGGCTGGGCACCAGGAGAGCGCGGGCAGTGATCCCTGCGCTAGCTCCAAAAGCCTCCTCGCTGCCAGCGGCATCTGCCGGTGCCCCCGCGGAGCCGGAATGCGGGGGCTGAGCCAGGTGACGCCAGAGCCTGCTCGGCCCGAGCCAGCCAGACACCGGGAGCAGCCCGCAGGGATGCCCCGAGGCTCCCCGCAGGAGGGAGAACGCCCAGGGAAGGGCAAAACCCAAAACCACCTGCAAAGCCCAGCCCAGCACAGAGGGAAATTGCCGTTGCAAAGCCAAGCTGTGCAAGGAGGGAGAGATGGGCGGGGGGGAAGGATCTCAATAACAACCGCATCGCTACACGGGGAAGTTTCTGAACGAGGCAGAGGGACCCTGCTGAGCTGGGGGAACTTCCCCGCTTCCCCCCCCGGCACACACAGCCCCTACGAGCCGCACTCCGGGCTCAGCGAGGGCATCTGCAAATCGGCAGGATTTTGTCTCATTGAGCAGAGCTGTCAGTGTTTAACCGGCTTTCCTGAAGCCTCTCCACTCCCGAGGAGTGTGACAGCCTGATGCAAGCGCAGGCAGGGACTCTCCAGCTCAGCAGCACATTCGGCTCCCCCCGCACCGCAACTCATCATCCGGCGGAGGGGCAGATCTGACAGGTCCCGGCGGCTGCCGCCAGCCAGCGTCCTTGTGCCGGCACTCCTCTCCTCCCAGTCTCTCCCCCGGCTCGGACACCACACAGCCCATCTTCGGGAACCGGGAAAACCCTCTGCTTCCTCCATAGTCCCCCCGGTTCACCCTACCGAAACCCCCTCTCCAGCCCCGCCGAGCGCCGCTCCCCCTCCCACGCCCCAATGCGTGCCCACCCTCCTTCCTCTCTTTTAATTTCTTCTTTTGCTCAGCAGTTTGGGAATGCAGAGTCCATAAAATGGCTACAGAGTGATCAATGGTTTCAAGGACAGGGAGTAAAGGAGGAGTCAGGAGATAGGACGGAGGTTCATTTCCCTGTCAAAGTACTGCAATAAGAGGAAAAGAAAAAGACATAGCTACCTGAACTCACCATTCCTGTTCCATCCCTTAGCCACTGCATCTTGCTTCTGATGATGTCCTTATTATCAGGGAGGGGAAGGAAAAAAAATCCCTACTGCCTGGCGAGAGCTGGCAGGAAAAAAAGAAGCCCCCCACCCCCACCCTAGCCCGGAGCTTTCAGTCAGCCATCCCTCAGCCCGGCAATCCCGTGCCTGCCAGGAGCACGTTACTAGCAGCCTCCTCACTACCTGGGATTGTGCTTATTTATTTCAGTCACGGACCGAGGGATTTGAGGGGAGGGGGATGTCCTTTTTTTTTTTCCCTTGCCGTGCTTTGAAACTCTGCAGGAGGGGAGGGGAGGAGAGCAGAGGGGAGGGAGGGGGGACCTATACAAACTTGGGGAGGGTCCCCGCAGTCGCCCAGCAGCCCGGGCACCCCCTGCCCTCTTGCCCTGGCCAGTCACCCTCGCCCCCAGCGCTGCAGGACTCCGGATCTGCAGAGCCAGCACATGGCTCCACGCTCAGCAATGGGCTGGGGCTTTTGCTGACGTTTCAAAGGGCAGTAGTTTCTCACTCTGTTTTCCACATGCAGGATAAGTCCCCTTCCCACTGAAACCAAAGCCCCCAGCCCAGCCAAGCGCTGCCCCTGCTGCCCGGGGTTATCCTCCTCGCAGCACCCGCACCCCACTCCCCACTCAGGGCTTTAATCCCCTGCTCACTCCCCTTGTGAGGGAGCTTTATCCCGACTTTCTGATCACGGCAAGGAAAGTACAGCCCGCTGCAGAGTTGAGAAGAGAATCCACTCGTTAAGCATTCCCCATCGCCACGGCCACCCACCACACCGAGGGAGAGGAGATCGCTCTGTCTGGCGCTGGAGAGGAGAGGCGGCGGCAGCATATGGGATGTGTAGAGCCAACTGGAGACAGGGCTGAATCCTCCCGAGTCCTCCAGCTGGGACACGCATGTTGACATGGTTCTCCCCATTTTTCAGAGAAGACATGGAGATCACAGGAGTTGGCCAAGGCCATTCACGGAGGCAGCTACGCCATCCCAGGGCTCTCTGCCCACAGGAAGGGGCAGCCTGGAGCAGGGACTGACACACCCCTGAGAACAGGTAAAATGCCCCCCCAACACTCCCCAAATCTCCTCTCTGGCAACCAAGGTCTGCAGCTGGTTTCAGAGCCAGGAGGGCAGGTAGGAATTGTGGAGACAAAGTGGGAAATGGCTGATATCTTGCTCAGATGGGCACAGTCACCCACAGCCAGGATATACATGCACTGGGTACACTGGACATACTGGATCCTCATACAGGATATACTGCAAAACCTCTGGAGAAGCTACAGTCTCCTCAGTTACACTTGCAGAGGATTTAGGGTTGTGTTTGAGTGGGGTTTTATCCATGCACTCAAGGGCAGAAGGGCACTTGGATCTCCTGCTCCTGGCCTCCAGAGGAGTCAACGTTTTTCCTGCAGCTGAAGATTCTGAGTCAGGAAACAACATGCGGCTCCTCGTGACTGCCACTTTGTGCTGGTCCTGTGCCACTCAGCAGGATCAGAGCCTAGGTGTCTTCACTTATTTGTTGAACTGGGACAGACCAGGAGAGCAGGCAGGAGCGAAGGGATGCTGCCCAGCATCTCTGCATTGTTGCGGCCCCACGTTAACCTGCTCCAGTTACATCAAGCCATATTCCATCACTTTTTCTACAGGCACTGACAGCCATCATTATTGCCAGAGATGGCTGACAAAAGAGTGAGTCAGGAGACAAATGCTTATAGCTGTCCAAACTCTGGAATTCTACCTAAGTTTCCTATGTTAAGTGACAGAAACTCCAGGTAAGTTATTTACATCCATAGGAGGACTCTGGTTGGAAAATCCCACCTCTGGCAACCATTCTGGTGTTGTCAATCAGGGTACAAAACCTGTTTGGGATGTCAGACAGATCCAGCACAACCTCACCAACTGATTTAAAAGCTGCAGGGATTGGGGAGAGCCAGGACAGCAGAGCTGACAGACAGACGGACATCCTGAATGCATGGGCTTTGCTCCTTCAGAAACCTGGACTAAAAAGAGAGCAATGATGAGGTTATCTGTAATTGAAGGTAAATGTTTTTCTACCGGGAAATATTGAATGAGATCTGCATTGTTGTCAGCACACACAGATAATACAAGAATGACCCTCTTAAGCACGAGATCGTCTTTAAACCACACACTGCATCATCCCAGTAACTACACTCACTCCAGTCCAAGTTACACCCATCCTAACCTGGCAGTGCAAATGGAGCGGGTATTTGTCTGGCACATCCCACCCAACTGTTCCAATTGGTAATGTGGATCTGGAGAAGGAGGAGGACAATTGTTGTGGAAGTTTGTTGCACACGAGAAGAAATTATCCCTGTTTTGCTCCTCCTGTCAGCTGTTAATCAGGCCTGTCAATAAGGCTCATATTCCCGTTTCACATTCTATCCCTTGTTTACACTAAGCTGATCCGAGAAGCAAAGCAAGAGTTGCCAGGTTAATTCTTGCTCCCTGCGAAGGTAAGGAAAGGCAGGAAAGCCCAGAGATCAGCCAAACCCCTGAATGAGCATCAGTCTGCACACAAATCCCATCCTGCCCAGAGCAGTGGGGCAGCCATTCTCTCTGGCACATGCAACCACAGAGAGAACCCAGCTGCCTCTTCCCTGCCAAGAAAATGCACCTCTGCTGCCTCCTTGTCTATGCAAAGCGTTCTGCAGGCAGCCAGCAGGCAGGGGACCAAACCCAGCATCCCTGCCAGAGCAGGGGGACCAGGGAGGAGCCACCTGTGAGCTTCTGGTTGGTCCTGTGCTGGGCCAGGAGCTGGACTAGGATGATTTTTGTGGGTCCCTTCCAGCTCAGGATATTCTATGCTTCTGCTCTACGATTCTCCACCTCCCCACACTGGAGCAAAGCACCTGCCTTCCAGGAAAGGGCACCACATCTGGGCCCCTTTGCCAGGCATTCCAAGGGGATGTTACAGCCCACACATCTGAAGGCACAGTGGGTTGCCCACCCAGCACACCCCAGACATGGGGCATTTCAAACAACACATGCAAGCTGTGAGTCACAGAGCACCGTGGAGCAGTGCCAGGGCATTGCACTGGTAGGAAAACCCACAGTGCCCACAGGGAAAGGGAGCCAACTTTCAGTGTGGGGTGTTTGGGCAGAGTCTGCACTGCAGGCTCCTGCCCTGGGACTTAGCGTAGAAAAAATGGGATTTCTGCTACCTGAGCACATCCCACTGGGGAGGCAGGGACGAGGTTTTGCCCAGGTGAGCAGACAGAGTCCCTGGTTTGCCTGGGGGATTGCTCTGGAAGAACTCGTGTATTGCTCATCCATAACACAACGTCCCAGTAATTCTCAGCAGAGCTGTGCTCTGGTCACATTTTACCAGATGTCTCTTTCCCTCCAGAATGAGGACAAAAATGAGCTGATGTGCTTCACCCTCAGATGGCTGCTTCCCTTCAAAGGCCAGTCCAGTTTGGGGTCTACTTCTGACTGCCAAGTGATATTCATAATGGGCAACAGCCTCAGAGCAGAGGTGAGCAGAGATGGGAAGGAAGGGACAGGGTTTACCTGGACACTGCTCTGTAGTAGCAGTTGTGACTAATAAAGGGACTATAATGATTAGATTTATGCCACTTTTCCATGTGTAATTTATTTTCTCCTAATTCCTTGCATCTGGAGAGCGACTCAGAAGCCAAGCAATTTGGTATCAGCAGGACAGTCACTATCACATCACACTCTGAAACAGCAATAAGTAATCTCCATCCTTGTACCTCATCCAATACATCTGGAGCCATGGAAGTGACACACACGACTTTAACAACATTCCCACTGCAATCTGCTGTCCAATCCAATACACACGCTCTCCCAGCCACTATTTGTGGTATTGCTGTGCAGCTTTTGGGTGCAGATCCCTCGTTTCAGACCTCCAAAACACAGCAGTGGGATTCCAAACATGATGGTTCATTTTCCTGCAACCTGTGAGAGCAGCAGAGCAGCAGAGCAGCGCTGCAGGACTTCACCTGCCTCTCATCTCTTTTCTTTATTGTATTACCACATCACCACTGAAATCTCCTTTAGATCTCCAAGGCCTCCTTTCTTTAATCCCACCATAAGAATACTGCTATAAACCTCTCTCTGGATGTGGGAACTTTTTCCAAGGTGCTCCTCTCCCTGCCCTGCTGCTGCTGCCTTCACGCAGGGATTTCCCTTCCTCTGCTTTTCATCCACTCTTCCCTCCCCTACGATGCAGCGTTGGAGAACATCCCCCAGCCAACACCTCCCTATTGAAATTCCAGCCCGGAATTGCCTCATCCAGGCAGAAGCCCGACAGTGCCCTTTGGAGAGTCCAGGCACGTGACAGTATTTCACTGCTGCAGAAGGCAGATGTTCTTCATTCCATATCAGAGAGCACAAATATGTTCCTGCAGTCATTGTCTCTACTGAACTGCAAAGAACAGGCACCAAATCCTACAGGTTAATTAATGAGAAAGGAGGAGAATTTGTCTAACCTCTACTAGGAATTATCCAGCCTGGCTTTATAAACCAATCAGCCACGCTACACAGCTATGAAACACGTACCTTCCTGCAGGAAAAAAACCCCAAACCCCATGGAATACTTTCATAATGGCCCAGTGCCTCTCTGATTAGCACAGCAATAACACAGCGCTCCGGGCTCTTGCAAAGTATTATTATTATTATTTATGGTACATTACAAGAGAGTTTGTTTGTTCTTTAATAGGAGATGACATATTCAGAAGCCCCAGATACGAGTGTCCTCCTGAACTAACTCTGACACAAAGATAGTTTCAGTCATAAATTATAGAATCACAGAACCACAGGACTGGAACAAGTGCATAAACATCACTTGCTCTGATGGCTGTGGTTGGGGTCTGGTTGTTTACCACAGGAAGGGAGAAAAATCATTACCTGCAAACCAGGGCACAGGGGCTTCTCCTGACTGCCCAGGGTTACACATCAAACACTGGCAGGGACAGACAGGGGAGCCCAAACCTGTCTCCCTCTGCTCCAAACCCCTTCTCCAATCCTCATCAGCTACTTGTACGTACACTCTGTCTGCTGGTACAAACTAGAGTAATTTAATTCTAATCTAATTACATACATGAGGCATTGTTAATTATTTGGTATATTTATATTTAGCAGTCACAGTGCAAACAGACCCCAGTGTGGCTCCAGGCAGAGTGTCACACAGCCTGCTCCACGCTAAAGGAGGGAAGGGATGGAAAGGGCCACGGTCACACTCTCACAGACTCTCCCCTAAGGACTTTTTGGATTTTACTAACAAAATTACAGCTTCAGTTTTTGAGAGGACCAAAACAAACTGTAATTTTTATGCAGCCCGAGTGGGAAACCACAGTTGGAAACCTGTTTTAAAAAGCAGGTTTTTTATTAAGTAAAAACTATTTTGTTGCCAGCACACGATCCCCCAGACACACAGAGGTTCCTGCTGCTCCTCTCCAGGCCATCCTGTGGGATAGATGGGGCCCTTGGGAAGGCAGGGAAACAGGCAAATCCCAGACCTGCCTCCTCCCAGAACTAATCGTTCAAGTTCCCTTCATGTTTTGCACCTTGTTTACTATTCCTTCTCCTTGCCATCCTCACCTGACTGACAAGACTCCTCATGCCTCGGCCCATTTGATTTGCTAATATCTTTCAACTTTTTCCAACAGTGGCATTTTGAAGCCTCCCACTGCTGCTTTAATGAACCAAGGAGTCTGTTGCCAAGGAACACTCTCTGTTGCCAAGACCTCTGCTTTAGAGGTGAAAATTAAAAACCTGCAGGCAAATTAAACTCTTAGGGTGATGAGGAAAGCACCCCAGTTCAGATCCCCAAGCCCAGTAAAGGTTCTCCAGCATCCAAGTCTTCTTTATGTCCATCTGTCACTAGCACTGCCCTAGTTCTGCTTATTTAGGGAAAATCCTATGGAGATTAAAAAGAGGAATAAAACTAAATTTGAAACTGAAAGGGCTTTACAAGTAGCACAGTGCTTATATATAAATTCATTTCATTTGTGTACTAAGAGATCTGCAGCCAAAAAAGAGATTTATTTTTTTTTTAAAGAAAACTAGAGCTTAGTATTGCTATTCACGAGAAGATCTGCGGGGAAACAATAAATGCTGCCCCAGGTCGTGTGTTTTGAGGTCAGAAGGGACTGACAAAGCCGTACATCCTGCAGGCATGATCCTCCCTCGTGCCTGGAGGGATGTTCCCATGCTGGAGCTGGGGAAGGAGCCTCCAAGGCCCACAGCATGGCCACATCTCATGGTGTGGGGGCTCTTGCAGCCCTCCTCTGTCACACCAACAGGCAGACTCACACCTGAGCTCCTGCCTGGCCTCTCTCCACCACCCAAACCCAGCAGAGATCCCACTGGAGCTGGGTGCCTTTGGAGGAGGCATCCCAACCTGGTCCTACACCCACAAATACACACAAAACCCTGGGACAGAAATGCTTTCCCTGCCATGTTAATCCCTGCACCTGCAGAGAGCAGCACTGCGATGGCAGGGTGTGATCCACCTATGGCACAGCTCCCACCCACATCCACGGGATTCCTGCCTGAGTAACAGTGTCAGGGCTTGGCTCTTGGGAAGCAAAGCAGAAGGCAAGGAGATTGGTCCCCCAAGACCTCACATCTCCGTCAGGAGGTGAAGGCTTAACGAGCAGGTCATGTTTATGAGGTGATGGCCACAGTTCATCAGGATGCACAGAGCGATGTGGAGGAGCCTTTCAAACTCACTCGTCACTCTCCTCACTCTATTATTCAGTTCAAGCTGTGACCTGTGGCCCTGGAAGCTGAGCTTAAGCAGCTCAGCCCACAGCCCTGTTCTCATGGCCTCAGTTAGTCTGAGTTGCCACCGGACGTGTTAGGACAGCCTTGGTCAAGCCAGGGGTGCAGGGAGGAGCAACACACCGGAGCAGGGAGGGCTCTCGGAGTAGCCCAACCTCAGCCCTACAAGTATGGGGTGTCCAGTGATGGACACCCAGGACAACGAGGGATGTTTTGACCACCTTCCCCACAATGATGTATGTTTAGTCCTTACATGCATATTTTCCTAATGTGGCTGGGTAAAGTTAATCCCAAGGTTTCTAGTGCCTTCCTGCAGATTTCCCTCCCTGCTTATCTCATGCCTGCCATCAGCTGTGCCAACCAGGGCACATCTGGGAGAGAGAAACAGTTAGGGAAAGGAACAGCTGGGACCAGCCCCAGCCTCACCAGAACTTCCTGAGCTGGAGCATCATCTGCAGCTCCCATCAGCCTAAGGAAACCTCTTTGCTGAGTCTCTCTATTAAGTGGAACTACCGACTTAAAGAGTCAGGAACATTTCCCAGAGAGATGCTCTCCTTCAGCACTTTGGGCTGCTAAAGCATCGTGAGGTTTCCCTTTTGAGAGAGGCCTACCTTGAGTCACCCTCTGGAGCCCAAAGAAAGGCAGAAAGACTCTCTCTTCCCCACCCACCATCTGCAGAGAGATGTAAGTTCTCCTGGTCAACAGCACTGCAGACTGAAGACTGCAGCCCTCCAAACCCACTGAACATGCTGCTTTCATCCCCAGCTACTTTTCAAGATCCTTGCAAGTCCCACAGTCCCCTCATCAGGCTTCCAGGGGTCTTCCCCACTGAGCTCAATCTGCAAAGGAAAGTTTCAATCTTGTTTCACTTTCAAAAGTCTATCGAATTCCCTTTCTGACGCTGTCTTCTCAAAGCTCCCACCCCAGTTCTCTCCTTTGAACCCATAACTCCTTGCTGGTGTCCTTTGAAATCATTAAAACTCATCTGCTTACAATAATTACTAACTCAATGGTTTAATTTCAAATGAAATAAGATCCCTCTTGGGCTTGTTTTATTCTTGCAGAGGAAACAGGCCATGGGCTCCAGGAGTCTCTGGCTTATCAGGAAGGAAGTGTGGGGCGGGGGGGTCGGTGTCCCGTGTCGCCCATGCCGTCCACGCCCGCAGTGCCCGCTGTCCCTCCCACTGCAGCACTGCACTGGGCTGTGCAGTAACACGAGCAGACAGGCACACCCAGCAGGAGCCACGCGTTTCCCCCCATGGAAGCCATTTCACAGCAGGGATGCTCGACAGCAAATACAGGGTGTAAAACACGGACAGGGATCATCTAACATCCTCCAGAGCTGTTAGAATTTGAGGTCGTAAACCAACCGAGGTCTACAGGGGTCAAATCTCAGGAGCAGTTGTGAAACTGTGGCCAGATAAATAAAGGGGTTAAACCCAGCTATCGGACTGCCTGGCAAGCCTTGATGCAGGAAAGCAATTCCCTTATTGAACACATCCCCACGCACAAATGGAGCCATAAGTATGTGGCATTCTCTCCCTCTAGTGGCTGGAGGCTTGGAAATGAAGAAGATGGAACATGACCCTGCAGTTTCTGGAAACAAATGGAGTTGTCCCAGTGTGCCTGTCCCCCAGAGCCCCAGGGAGACAGCAAGGACCCCAGCAGGTCCTGAGCCCAGAGAAGGGATCACACCCGTCAGTCCCCATCAGCAGGGGTAGAACAGGACACCACGAGCAGGGCTCTGAGGCTCACCTTGCGTTCACCAGAGCCTGGGCTACTGCACCAGAGCCACTTCCCACATGCTCTGCCTTTGTGTGCTTTCCTGCTCTGCAATGGTCCCCCTCACAAGACTGATCCTTATTAATGCACCACTGCCAAGAACATCCATTTTATTGTCAAGGTGTCACGCCACAGCAGTCAGGCTGCCGGGTCTGCTCACACCTTACAACGTGAGTGTGCTTGTAATAAAGCACAAGACATAAAAAAATCCCCCTGAGGTGTTCTGACCTCACCAAGAGAGCACTATTGAGAGAAACCAAGTGTGTTACTTGAGATGACACAATAGGAAAAGCTCCTCAGTTAACTGTTTCTGAATATACTGATCTTAGTCAGTATTGTTCAAGGATTTTAAAGATCATAAAACACTGAGCTCTGCACCACACTTCAGGTTCCCAGACGTGGTTACATGGTTTCTTCACTTACAGGAGTGCTGGGACTTGCTTCCACATAAGCCTCACTCATCCTCTAAGGACAACCAGCAGGGTCTATGATCTTCATTTTATTTAATGAGCACCGTTCAGGATGGCAGCGTTCTTGGAAGGAAGACAACACAGTAAAACCAGTTCAACACAGCTCCCTTCCACTAACAACAATACAGCTCTACCATTGCATTTATTTTAGGTAAAAAACCCCAGACTCACTATCAGTAACAGGCATTGTTACATCACCACAAAATTTGTGTGTGGGTGTGAATTCTGGATGAGCATCCTCAACAACAGCAGAAATGTCCTTACAAAAGCCTAAGAAAAAGGGAAGAAAGAGGTGAGGGGTGCTATCCAAGTGGGTTGGTGGGTTTGTTTCAAAGACCACACTTGCAAATATTCTTTGCAGTTTTTCCAGGCTTGCATGGCAATGAGCACACCTGAGTCTTTTCCACAGCCTTGGGGAAAATGGTGAGTTTGAAGTGGGAAGGTCTCAAGCTTGACCCAACCAGGAAAAAAATCCAGAAGGGAAAAAAACATACAGAAGGAAAACCTGTTTTGAACTCAGTTGGGAAAGGTTAACAGAGCTTCCCATGACCCCTCTGGCTCTCTAGCTGTGTCTCAGGCACCTCTCTCCCACTGCCCCACAGGGCTGAGCTGTGACAAGCCTGCAGGGACTTCTGCAACATCGACTGCTTGTGTGACCACAGCTAATCAAGTGTGATTTTTGAAGAAGGGGATGCAAA
This sequence comes from Manacus vitellinus, assembly GCF_001715985.3. Lineage (NCBI taxonomy): Eukaryota > Metazoa > Chordata > Aves > Passeriformes > Pipridae > Manacus > Manacus vitellinus. The sequence continues at coordinate 3,131,949 of NW_021940704.1, forward strand.
CCTCAAACCATCCACCCAAGCAGCACCTGCATGAACCAGTGAGGCAGGCAGGCATTAAAACCACAATTATGCCCAGATCCCATTAAACCATTTTTAATCCAAATCCCATTAAACTGTGTCAGCCTTTTCCTGCACCACCTTCCCTGCTACTCATGATTCATAAGTCAGGTCCATCCTCTGCCTTCCAAAACCATCCTTCTCCATTTGGTACTTGGATTGGCAGTGGAGCTTGTAATTAGGTCCCAAATGTGCCACCACATCACTGCTGAGTACAAGGGATTATACAGAGGTAAAGACTTCAAGAGTCCATGTGATGTGAAGTCTGAACACCATCCATCGCCTTCTGGAGCGCTAAATATACCCACATTTTACTATTTACTTGCCTGCTAAACTATCTCAGGAGCAGTCTGTATCAGTCCCTAAAGAAGGCAGTTTGCTATTTATATGTAATGTGCTTAGCAATTTTTGTCACTGAAGTTGCACAGTTATATCCCACGTTGCACAGTTATATCCCACATGGAGCTTTTCATCCTTATGAACTTCAACATGAGAAAAATCTACGCTACGAACTAATCTTCCCAAGTTCTTAGAAAGGGATGTTGGCAGGCAGGATGAGTGTCCTGACACTTCCAAGACTGTAATTCCTGTAAACTGCCAATTTTAGCAATGTTAAGAATATGGCATGAGAAATAAGTTATACAGGCAGCCATCGAAAAATTTTCCTGTATTCCATCCATGAGAATAGAAGGTTTTGTGCATTACCCTAAATTTTCACTAAATACAGGTGGACATCCTTCCTCAAGGAAGGAATCACCACGATTACTTGCATAAGCCAGCTGAGGCTGCAAGATCACGTTTTCAAAGTCTGCCCCAAATCTAAAGCTTTTGGAAACACAACAAGCTCGTCTGGCTGAAGACAATCCCCGAGACTCCTTAAAATCTCAGCTGTGAAAAAACCCAAGACAGGACAAAGACACGGGGCTGAGATAAAAGCTGGAGGTGCAGCCCTTGCCTGCTCAGCTCTGCCAGATGGGCCCTAGAATGGCATTTGAAATACATGAAATGCACAACAAGGTTCAGCCAAGCTGCACCCGAGGCTGTAAATGCAGCCAGAAAATGCCTCTGGCAGGTGCTGATCCAAGCACTCTGCTGCCATTTACCACCTGGATCTTGCTGGGGTGGGTTTATTTTGGAAGGGAGTGGGTTTGAAATGCATAGGATTGTTTATAAAACACAACTTGTCTTAATTAAGCCATGTTGTGAGGGTATAAAAATAGCCTGTTGGAGATAGCAGACTAACTGTAGAAGCCTCACAAAAATATCCTGTGGGAAGTGAAAGGTGTGAATACATATTCTTAAAAAGGAACATGTGGCTTATGCTTTACTCTGCTTCCACTATGCAGCCATATGTTGGTTGCTGGGTTCTATTAATAAACCCTGTGCTCTGTGTTATCCCACATGTGTCTGGATAAGCACAGTTTGGAGCACACAAATCCTTAATGCCAGTACCTCCAGCGGGCAGGAATGCTTGGGTGTCAGCTCTGCCAGAAAGGGAATTTGATTAGGTCTCCTGCAAACCGCTCTAAGAACACAATGATCCCACTCAACTCATGGATAGGAAGGAGGGATGGGCTTCCTCCCTGCCTCTAAATGACTCTAATCCCTCACTGATATATGGGCCTTTTCGTCATAAACACACATAAACCCCATACAGAATTTCCTCCAGCTTTGAATTGCAGCCTGGGTAGAACATCCCAGCTCCCAGTTGGCACAAAGCAACAGGAACACGGGAATTACCAGGATACTTGAGGGATGCATCCCATGGGCAAAGAGTAGCTGGCTCCCATGCCAGACACTGCATAATTACTCTGCCAAGTTCTTCTTCCAAAGGCAAACACCCCTGTTAGATGGCAGCTCACTGCTCTCATTTCCAGCTGCCCCAAAACCACCAGCCAGGGGATCAACATCACACATGAACCCAGAAGACAAACAGGGTTGGCAAGATCTTCCTGTCTTCCTTGGGACTAACCGTATTTAAAAGATGCCTTTACAGCACTTGGTGACATATAGCCAGGCTAGTCATGAACTCTCCAAGTGGGACGTGGAGATGCATCAGCAGGTTCTTCGCTGTCTGTCCACAGACGCAAAGTGGATTTTCATGTGGGAACTGCTCAAAACCACCAACCACAAGTCTGAGCACACGCTGCAGTCCAAGGAAGGTGTTCTCCCAGGATGGCAAAACCTGCGTCTCTTTGGGTGTTTTCTCTTCACCCAAAGGCTGGGGCTGTGACCTAGTTTTACCTAAATCTATATATACTCTTTACATGGAGATAAAATGCTTGAAGGCATTACACGGTGATATAAATTACTAGTTATTGGTTGATGATTTTTCCATGGTGGTAAAACAACCATCTCTCATGTTGGAGAGAATATGGCTTATTGCAAAAGGTGGGAAATTTAATAGAGATACTGATAAGCCACAAGAGTCCAGTGTGCACACTTAGTGTCAGAGACGCAAAGAGATGATGGATCCTTTCTTGGATGAAATATACTGAATAACTTTGATTTTCCTCCTAGAAATTACACGCATTTGTCCCAAGCAGGACCAGGAAGGGCAGAATGCTGTCACAGCATCCTTCTAACTCCATTTCTCATGAACTAGAGACCAGAAATAAAACAGTTTTTTTCTGTAAGGAGAGACATTTTGTTTAATCCAAAGAGGAAAGAGGGAATTAACTTTTCCAACTCAACTACAGTAGACAGTTTTCCAGCCATGTGCTGGTTCCACCAGCAGCTCCAACCCATGCTCAGCGTTATTTGGTTACACTTCCCAAGTGCTTTGAGCTTGTAAAGCTTTCATGGAAATCAACGAAAAACTGGATTTTGGCAAAGATTCCCAGAATTGCTGCTTATTAGAGAATATTTTGTTAAATCATTTGCTTTGATACCTACAGTTCTAGCTGGAAATCAGAAAACCATTTTGCTGGGACCCAGCCCTGAAGAACTATTCATCGGGAATCTTCTCTTTTCTCCAAAGCACCCAGCAGTGATCCAGACTTACCCCTCTGACTTTGAGGTTTGAAAAGAAAAACAGTGGGAAACCTCTTTAAAAATCAATTAACTTCAAAAACAAAGAAACAAACAAAACCCAAAAAAACACCAACAAAAATATGGAATAAGCACTTCTTGCCCTGTATGCCTCACAGAATAGCAAGCCTGGATCTGACATATTTAAGCACCACAGTCTATCTGCCCAACCCTTCTGCTCTGCCAGTTGTTGTTCCATTCACAGCTCACTCTCCTTCATTGCTTACTCGGTGCTCAGGCTCTATTTTCTGGTGATATATAACCCTCCCAGAATATTCTGGACTTGGTGGTTGCAGTAACTGCACGGAGAGAGAAAATGGCTCATTAGGATCCCCCCCCCCAATTTTTCCTTTTTTTTTTATTTTTCTTTGCTCCTTCATTTTTCTTGTATTTCAATGTTATTTTTACCATCATTAACAGCTCTGGTCCCCCTCCCTGATGGGGCCACCCCCTGGGTTACCCCAGGAGTTCTCTGCTCCCATTGACTTCACACCCACACAAACCAGCACAAGCAATGGGGCTGAGCTTAAGAGCTCTTGAGCATTCACTTCTTTGTACTATTCTTAATGCTCAATCCTGTAAGACCTAAAATTACTCCACACTCATTTACAGGAATTACAGACAATATTCCCTTTCTCTTTCACTGAAACAGAGCTAGTTGTTGGGCTGCCATTCTCTTGACAGCCCACAGAAATCCCTACAATAGATTAAGCCCCCAAGTAAAGAACACTCAAACATACATTGCAGCCCAGCCAGCACAGAGCTGAGCACAAAACTGTGGCTTCTGCACAAAACACAGATATTAAAGCTGGCTTTGGCTGTGGGGGGTTTATTGTGTTTTGGTTTTGTTTCTTTATTTTAATGAGCTTTCTGAAGAAAATTTTCAGTTTCAGCTAAAACCTGAAAGTGAAGTTGATTTGATTACTGTTTGGAGCCGTAAAACTTTCTATCTTTCTGTTTGAGTCTTTGCCCTCAAAAAGACGGGCAAAGAATGAAGGGCAGCAGAATGAACACAAAAATGGATTGTAAATCTAGATTTTCTGACCAAAACCCACAGTCTCCATGGAAAATATTTAAGCAGCCTTTCATGAAATCATTCAGCACAAGCCTGGGTGCCCACTGGTCTGTCACTGCTGTGTTAGTCGTGATGAATAAAGAGGAGAAAATGGGGAGATGTTTTCCTTGGAGATCACAGGAGGATGGTGGGTCTGACCTGCCTGGGTACCTGCAGAAGCTCCCTCAGACCCAGAGGAAGCTCCTATGAGCACGGGTGCCAGGAACAACAGGGCAATTTATCCCTGATGAAATTACTAATTTCTTTTTGTCCACTTGCTTTATTTGTTCCCTCAAGGAGATTAGTGCTTTCTTGAGTTTAGAAAGACTATTAAAGCCTGAAAACTCAGAGTATGTGAAGCCTGCTGGAAAAGTACCTCTGGTATGTTCATACAGTGCACTACATTGATGCACAGGCTGGCAGCACATTAAATTGCTTCTCCCTGAAAGCTCTTCTCCCACTGAGTCTGCTAATTGTCTCTGCTTTTAAAAGTTATTAGTGAATTTAGAGTTGGCCATAGATGCTGATTTAATAACCCCAAGACTCCAAAACAGGTATTGGATAAGCACCAGCAACAAAAGCACTGTTCACTAAACATGACTTAGAGAGACCACCCCAAAAAAGAGGAAAGCACTGACCAGTCCATTCCTCACCCCCATGACGCTTCCATAAGACCAACCTCTTCCTCAAGGTAGGACCCCATCCAGCTCCTCCTGAGAGCAAATCACCTCCTGACTGAGGACACCATGCACAGCATCCCTGGATGTGGAGATGTACAAGGCCGTGCCCTCAGAGCACCCCCAGTCCCCATCTGTGCGCAGATATTGATACGGGGGCATCTGGACAGGAGGCACTACCACCCTCCATCCCAGAGGAGCTGCCAGAAAGGCACAGTTCCCCATGGCCATGAGCCCCCCGAGCCATCTGTCCCATCTGTGCCACCCCACTTACGTTTCCAAGAATAAATCACCATTTCTTTACCCTTTGAGAAGCACTTTTGTGTGTGACCCGCACTCCCCATTCCCACCTGCCCAAGGTGCAGCAGTGCTGTGACACCAAGCTGGGAGCTGCTGCTTCCACTTTACAGTGGGAAGACCTGAGTAGAATTCCTTGATTAGACTCCCTGCTCTCTCTCTCCAAAGCCATCCAGCAAAATCTCAACATTTAATATCAACTTGCAAGCTGAAAATACATCCCACAATATCACTTCCAGACTCTGAGCCAAGCTTTGGGAATCCCAGATCACCCCTAAACTCTCACTGCTTCTCCCACTCTTATCTGTCTTGTTGAGCTGCTCTCTCAGAGACAAGAGATGCTGTTCCCTTTAACAAGGCACATTCTAACAAACCAACAAATACTTTTCTTTCCACAAGGCTCCTGCTTTTACTCCCAGACGTGCATTCATGTACATCTCCTGCCTGCTTTGGAAATCTCAGTTGGAACTGCATACCAGAACCTTTTTTTTAAGACTCCTGAACTGATAAGGTGGGAGGGGGAAAAGCCTTTCTTTTTTCATAAAAGCTGCCTGAACATCTTTGAGACAATGAAACAGCGGGACAAATACCCCCAAATGTAAAAATTTCTTCAGTTTCGAGAAATTTGAGTGTTAAAAAACCATGTGGATTTGGCACTTGAAGACATGGGTTAGTGGTGAACATGATGGTGATTCTGGGTTGATGATTGGACTTGATGACCATAAAGTTCTTTTCCAACCTTAACGATTCTGTGAGTCCATGACTCTATCCGCACACAGTGTCCTCTCCACGTGGCACCCCAGGAGAGGGCACAGCACACCCTGGTAGTGCTAAGCACCCAAACCAACAGGTGCCTTGGCAAGAGCAGGCCCGTGCCAGAGAAAGGAGCCTCCAACTGGCAAACATGAGCGAACCTCCCAATATTTGCAGTGAGAGGCGAAAAACAATTCTCAGATGTCTGCAGCCCATCCCCTCCCACCCCAAGAGTATTACAAACATGTAAAATACCTCATTATTCTGGGGAAAATGCAAGAGAAGAAAGGTTTACATCCCTGGGAGTGTTCAGGGCCAGGCTGGATAGGGCTCTGAGCAACCTGGTCTAGTGGAAGGTGTCCCTGCCCAAGGCAGGGGAGTTGGACTAATTGATTTTTTTTAGGTCTCTTCCAACCCAAACCATTCTAAGATTCTATGAATCAGTCTCATGGAGGGGAAGTATACTGACACTTCCTTCATGCATAATATTAGCAGCCACCTCCCAAATAAACAAGGCACTGATACATCCTTACACAGAGAGGAAAGCAGGTAAACAAAGGAATGTGCAGCAGCTTCCTCTGCCAGTCACGTCTTTCATCTGCCCACCCTGAGCTAAGTTCAACTCCTGTTTTTTAAACATCATATAATTAACTCAACAGCACTGACTAGAAGTTAAAACGACACACAAAACATGAAAGCCATAAAATGCTCTCCAAATATCCTTTTGCCCTCTCATTTTCCATTTCATTTAGTCTCTGGTGTATCAATTGAGCCCATCTCACCGAGTTCACTGTTGAAATTAGACTGGCAGCTCCTCAGAGCAAGAGCAGGGGCTGTTTTTAACAGCCAAGATGTTGTGGCATTTAGGTGGATGGTTTTGGTATTCACACCAGTGTGACCAACACAGTAAAGCAGACTTCAAAGTGCTCACCACTACGAATCAAACACAGCCCTCAGAACTGCTGGGTTTGGGGCCCGGGTGGTAAATGTAACACAAATGCTGACAATACACTTCAATTACTGGTATGTGATGTTAAATTGCCAACATCAAGAGGGCCGATGCCAGCACAAGTGCAAAGAAATAATTAGCATTTAATATTTCATCAAAAGGTTTAATTTTTAAACACTGAGGTTGTCAGGTTGGTTTTTTTTTTCATTATAATTATTATTAGTTTTAATTATTTAGCTGGTTTTGCAGCATCTTTGAGAATGTCTCCCAGTGCCTCAGGTGGCTCCAATGCCAACTGCTCACCAAGGGATGCCACATGTGTTGTTTTTCAAGATGGCAGCTATTGATGAGCTTTTTAATTAAAACCTCTGCTCCTGACTGCCACTCATGGTTTATTCATGAGGAGAAGCATCTTCCCCTCAGCTCACACACTCCTGAGATCTCTGCCAACAGGTGGGAGTTACCTGGGCATTTCCAGCCCTGCTGCCAGCAGAGAAGGATCCTCATGGATCCCACACCAGCCCGGAGGTGAGACATGCCCAGCCTCCCAGTGCTGGTGCTCCTGTCCCACCAGCCCCTCTGCAACCAAGGGCAGCCCCAGGGCTCTGGGGAAGTCTGACATTGTGACAGAACCCAAGGGAATGGCCTGGAGCTGTGTCAGGGCAGGGTCAGGTTGGATCTCAGGAAAAGGTTCTTCCCCCAGAGGCTGGTTGGGCACTGCCCAGGCTCCCCAGGGCAGTGGGCACAGCCCCAAGGCTGCCAGAGCTGCCAGGAGGGTTTGGATGATCCTCTGGGGCACAGGGGGTGACTCTTGGGGATGGGCCTGTGCAGGGCTCAGGGTTGGACTCGATGATCCCTTGGGGATGGGCCTGTGCAGGGCTGAGGGTTGGACTCAATGATCCCTGTGGGTCCCTTCCAGTTCAGCATATTCTGGGATTCTGTGATCATGCCTTGCTTTCCTTCCCTTAACCCAAGGACAACCTGCCCCCCCACCCCCCACCCCCCGCATTTGACATGTCTGTCGCCCTCACCATGGCCAGAGGAAGGCAGAGGCAAAGCCCTGCTCACCCCTGTCTCTCCCCAGTGACATCACAGCTCTGGGAGAACACAGCAAAGGTCACTCTGCCCCGTGTCTCGCTGACAAAAGCACCAGCTGGAGCTGTTCTTACCTGGTGACGTTAATGTGCAGAAGGAGCACTGTCTGCCAGGTCCCACACAGAGCTCGGAGTGGCACTGAGAAAGATCATCCCTCCCCTGTAATCTGAGCAGCTCTGCCGCAGGTGTCACTCAGGGAACAAACATGAACCTCTCCAATCCCTCTCTACACTCGCTTCATCGTCTCTAATCTGGCCTTTACCATCCGGAATACAATGGGATGGGAGCATCAGGACAAGACACACTGTCAAATCCTGGGCAAATATCCTGCCAAAATTCTGACTTTTAGCATCAACCCTCTACTTAAACATCTCAGGACCTGCTTCTTTACAGCAGAATGAAGCAAGCAGGTTCCATGACTATCTGTATCCTGACTGGGATGGCACTGGAAGTGCCTTCCAAACAAGATTAAATACACTGCTCAATATTTTTAATCCCTCTCATGCTGCTACTTCCACAACCACGGATTTCAGTGCCTCCCCACACTGAGGGCTGGGGATGCAAGAGTTTATCAGGCTTTTCAGAGCCAACTGTACCAACCAGTCATCAGTTCACCTGGAAACCAGGACATTCAATCAGATCCTTGTTTTCCCAGCTTCTAAGAAATAGATGGGCGAGCTAATATTAGCTCTTCCAGGAATAGTCAGGTGGCTAAAAAGAGAACAAAGGCGATAAAACAGACTGTCTGCAGCAGCTGCAGGTTTTATTCCTCCAGCCTGTCTGCTGTTACCCCCGATAGCCTCTGCCTTCTGCTGTCACTTGACGGAAGACCTGGATAAACCCCTAGGGTCAGCTGCAACACCCACTGCCAGAGGGGCACAGGATTAATGCACATCAGCCAAAACCCATCACACTGGTGGTTTGGGCCTTCTGCAAGTATCTGTTGTGGATAAGGAAGGAGGAACCTCTGGCCAGCTCAAGTGGCTCTTCCTAATCCTCTTCCTTCCAGAGCAGATGTCACTGCAGGCCCGGGTGGGAGCAGTAGGGTGAAACACTTTACATTCCCCTTGGAAGCCCTCACTGCAAAATCCCAAGAGCCTTCAGGGAACTGAATGTGGATTTGCAGATTGTCTGCTGGGGAGCTGCTACCCAGGGACAGAGGTGGGTTTGACGCAAATCCCAGCAGCCCACAGCCAGCGGCAGTGGGACCCTGAGCTCCTGTGCCATCTCTGTGCAACCAGGGTGTGCCTGTCACACAGCCAGACTCCTGCCATCTCCTCTTCCTCATTTCTGATCCCACCACACAGTAACGAATACAGGATAGCTGGGATCAGATCACTGCTACCCTTTCTGTGCATCAATATTCCCCATCTCTTTAGTTTTTAAATGATAAATCACCCAATGGCTCAGTGTTCACTATTTGTCCAGCCTGACCAGGAGAGAGAAACACCCAACTCCACAACAAATAGAAATGAAGTAGGTTAACTCCTGCCTTGCAAACGCCCTGCTACAACTAGGTTAGAGCATCAAAAGTCACAAGCTAAAATTCCTCCTGGATATTTCACTTTCAAGGAGCTGGGAACAGTGGGGAACTGCATAATTTGTTTCCATTTTCGTGACTGCATTCTGCCTTTTTGGGCCACCAGCAGGCCTGGCTTTAATGGTTTGCAAATTACACACGGAAACAGTCATAAACTGTACTGACGTATTGCAGGACTTTTCTTCCTCCTCAGAAAAAAAGGTTGAACTTGATGACCTTGGAGGACTTTTCCAGCCTTAATGATTCTATGAAAGGCTTGACACACTGTGTCTTTATTAAGCCAATCATGGATGTACCTGCTTGGATGACTATAATTACTAGAATTTAGTAGGGTCTTTTGTTCTGTTTTATAAGCTAAAGAAACAGGGAGCCAGAGGAAACAGAAAATAAAAGAGCACTGGACACAAAAAGTTTTCCAGGAACCACATGAGAGTATGAGGAATTGATGTTTGTGGAAAGGCATATTCTGGATGACGTTAACAGTCATTAACCAAAGAACATCCGACAGGCAACAGGGCCACGAGGAAGATTCATGGGAATCACATTATATCCCGTGGCCTCTCCAATGGTGTCACTTGCTCTGAGCTCAAGGAAAGGTACCAATGGTTCCCAGAAAAAGCCCTAGACCACCCCTGGCCTGGGCTCCACCATTCCTACAGCGTGATTTTCAATGCCCCTCAGAGTCATCTTTGATTCCCAGCAAGTAACACCCTCCCAGTGCTCTGTGAGCCAAATCTATGCTGGGTACAGGCAGAGGCTGGATGGAATTTTGCCTTTGGAAGCATTCCATAGACTGTTGTGCAAAGCGCAGCTTGGAGGTGTGCTCCTGGCTGTGCAGCTGGATCCCCGGGCAGGATGCATCCTCTTGTCTGCAGAGCCCAGCCACGGCCATGCTCCCACATATCTGTGCTCCCGCATATCTGTGCTCCCACAGGGAACCGTGAGAGGAAGTTCTACAACATTGTGAACAAGGTGCACTCACTCCACAGCACAGACTGAATTTCTGAAGGTCCTCCACAGGACACCTCAATGCTGTGTCCCTCATTCTCCCAGGCAACACCCCACAGCAGAACGTGGATGCCCACCTTCCAATAAACCCCAACAACCACAGCAGCAGCTTCCAGGGTTTCCCTGTTGATTTACTGAGCTTAACCAGCACCCCAGCTGTGTGATGCCGCCTTGACCTCAGCCACAGGAACAGCAGAGGCTGTGGCAGACAGTGCTGGCACCTGGGGAAAGGCAGGTTCGTGCCAGGAACACAAGTTTGGTTTCGCTCATTCTTTTATTCCTCCAAACTGCACAGTTCTGCAGTGGAAAGACACAGATATTCCCAGATGAGCCCCAAAAATTCAAAAGCCAGCTCCTGCCCTGATTCCTGTACAACCCTCCCATGCAGACAGGGAACACCTTCCTGCACAGGTATAAATACCCAGTGGCTATTACACCACAAAACAGCTTCTTTGGTTGGATTCTTTCCCTGCCAATTTGGACAGCTGAGAGCCAATGAAGGCTTGTGACTGCTGCATTTTTCCTGCAACGGGAGCATGCCTGGGAATCCTACAAGGAACATGTGGATCTGATCCTGTGATGAGTGCCTGCTTTGGATCAGCAATCAGCCAGGCACCTTAGAGCCCCGGTGCACACTGCTCCTCCTGACAACCCTCTGCATCCATTAGCAGCATCTGCTGCTAATAAACAAGGATAAGCCAAGCTACCAGCTCACTGCTATTTTTGGATGAGAAGCTTGTTTGAAAGCAAAGGAAATTTCCAGCTTTCACAAAGGCCTTTAACCTTCTTTATGTGGGAAACTACCTGCTGCATATTCCCACCAGGCATATGCTCACATACACAGTCTTTAAATTACCAGAAATGCTATTAGCTTAATTTCCAAATCAGAAGCTGAAGCATGCTGCCAGAGAGAGAAAGGAGGTTATAAATGAACATTAGCCACAAGTGGAACATAAACGCAAGCCAGTGCTGCCAAGCCTGTGAGAGACAGATGAGCTGTTCATGCAGAAGGGCACTGAGCAGTGAAGGAAGATCCCTTTTCCTGTGCCACTGGAGGCTCTCGGAGCTAAGCCAACGCGCTGTGGGATGTGGGCAAGAAGCATTTGCACAGTCCCTGCCGTGACAGCCCTGTGAAAGCAATAAGCTCAGAAAAAAACAGTGCTAAGGGTCAAAAAAATCTGACAACTTCTGCCTTTATAGACAGTTTTGCAAGAAAACAATGAGCTCTCCTTTCCCTGCAAGATATCCCTCAGCCTAATACCAAAACAAGCACTTCTGTCACACTCTTCAGGGTCAGAAAAGAAGTCAGTGCATATTCCAGCTGAAGGCAGGCAGTGGGACCACTCCTGTGATGAACACAGCACCTTGCCTTGTACTGCACCTAGCCCTGACACTTTTCTCTAACTAATCCATATAAAAGATATTAAGGGGCCTCAAGAAAACCCACAGATCCTTAGTAATTCTTTGCTTCAAAATCAAGATCCCAGTCTGGTTCCTCAAGCCTTTTTTCAGCACCAGGTGTTCCCAGCAGAATCCTGCCTGTGGGTGTGATGGGTTTTGAAGGCTGGCTCAGGTCACAGATCCCAAACCTCATATATCCATCAAATGTTAATTTTTAATTCCTTTCTCTCCAGTGCCAGCAGTCTGCATGTCCCAGTGAGAGTGAGACCAGAGGCAGAGGAGCAGAGGACTGAGGCACATGAGTCAAACCCAGCACAACAGCTCCAGCCTGAAGGCTAGTTTAGATAAAGAACCCCAAACTAACCTTTTCCCTTTATTTCTACCCAAAACAAAGACGCAATTTTTACCCTCGGTCTTATAATTTGGGGGTAGTTGGTGAGGACTGACTCAGGACTCATGAATGCTTTGGGCTGGCAGTGCTGCAAGGATGGGGAAACCACCATGAAACGTCCTTTTTCTCAACCCTGGAGAAAATTCCTGCAACCAGAGAATTGCAGGGCAGCAAGAGCAGCAAGGGACCAACCCAGAGGGGTCTCCAGGGGCATTCTGCTGCTCCCCACAGCACACACAAGCCCCAGCTCTCCTGCCCACTCCAGTGCTCCCCTTGCCCTCCCTCCTCCCAGTGTCTTTGCCGCAATGTGTACAACGTGGAGCCCTGAATCTTCACCCTATTGCAAAACTATCCGGACTGTGATTAGGGAATGAAACATGCGTCACTGTATCTGCACATCAAAGCCCTCACAGCCACAGCATGCACAGGGATGGAGAGGGAAGGAACACAGCAGAGGTGACACAGGGGGAGCTCGGTGTAGGGGGAGCTCCCCACTGAGAATTTTGTCAGAGTGTATGTAAGGATCTGGGATGCTGCAGTTCCTCAGAGCTTCCATAATTCCTGCTCAGCAAAACCCGGCTTCACCAACCCTCCTCCCTGTCCGTGCAACCCTCCTCAGTATCCAAAGTGTCAGCCTGAGACTGATGTCAGGCTGAAATCTGCTGGCAAAAGTGGTTGGTTTTGCGGTTTTGTTTTTCCACTTAAGTCTGCATTATCCAAGCAACTTGAATACTCCAGTGGCTCAGATAACAGAAACCGATGCCTCCCATATGTGCTGGAAGGGGACTGTCAGACAAGAGAAGCTCTTTCAAATACCCCGAGATGCTCACATCTTTTTTGCTCTTCCTGAACAAGTCCCTTCTCCCCCCCTTCTGTGACAAAATTACAAAAAAGAAATAAATGAATTGGTCTTTGGATACTCATTTCACCACAGACACACTTGGTCTGAACAACCCTTGCAGTCACTGAAGGATTTTATGCAGCACTCTCTGAAAAGGTGCTGGAGTTGTCTCTTCCCTGATACTGGTGAAAATCTCCCCCAAGCTCCACATTGCCAGAGGAGTGCAGCTGTTAGTTTAATTTTATCCAGATCTTTCCAGCTGACAGACTGCTCCACAATGGCCATGCCTGAGCAGGCAGCTCAATTCCAGGTGCCTAACCTCATGCTATCCAGCCAAATTGGCTTGTAGAGCACTAATAGATTTCCATGGAGAGAAGCACAGGGCAATAGATCACTCAGAGATGAATTTAAGCTGTCTGTTATGTAGACTCCCTTCTCTTGGTTGTTGTTCAGAGATCCTTCCAAGGCAGCACAGGGAGCACAGCTCATGAACCACGGCTTTAACTGACATCTGAGGCACCCGTTCTTGGAGCTCCACAAGTTTCCACGGCTTGAGGGCTGCCCAGCAATCTTCAAATTCAGGAGAGAGAGAAAGAGAATGCCTGGGTGACAGAGACGGATGAAGTTTTAGGCTCTGACTTCCCTTTGAGGTGACACCCTAACTCTCAGGTCAGTTATGCTCTGAACACCTCTGAATGTGTTTGCTCCGGTGTATGTGAAAAAACTCTTTTTCCTTCTGTGCAAACCAGCACAGAATGTGCAAATTCTGAGATGCTGCAACTCCATGATGAAAAAAGTCCCACCTTCTTCAGACTTGTGCAGGAGACTTTCAGCCACTCATCTCAGTGGATCTGATGGATGTCTGGCAGCAGCAGTGCTGAGGGGAGGGTGCAGAGGTAATGCCCTGCCCAAGCAGCCAACAGCACATCTCCAGCCCCCTAAATTCCTGTCAAAGCCTTCAGATCATGCCACAGGAGTGTGCTCTATAACTAGATAATTTATAAAACTAACCAACACAGTGTGAGTTGTACCTGGCAGGCATTGCCACCTAAACCATTTCCCTGTGGGAGAATCCTCCTGCTTTAGAGGCTGATATTGATTCTTGACTACAGTATTCATGTGTACACGGGAACGGATCAGAGCAGGAGTGTGCATGCACTTTAACCATCACTTCAATCTGGTTTCTAATATTTGGCAGATTTTTCCTATCCTTTTCACAGCTCCAATAAAGAATAACCCATTAGCTGAACTCAAAAATAAACCCCAACAGCTTTGACCTATAAATAACCAAGTCAGATACACAGGATTCTGTAAAATCCTAGTTTCACCCAGCAAGAAAACAGGAACAACAAGGAGAATGGGTGGAGTTAGATTCTTTTTGTGGGTTTTTTAACAGCATACTGCTGTAACAACAGAAAACACTTATGTACAAATGCTGTGCAGGCTGTCAGAGCCAAAGTGACACACGCAGGAGCTGCAGGATCACAAACCACACTCTGGCTGAGCCTGGAAAGATGTCTCTGCCAGCCCCCAGCAATGGACAGAGGAAGTAGGAACTCCAGGCTTGCAGTAGGAAAGCCACAACACACCTGGAGCTGTGCGACAGGAAATATGACCCTGCCACCTCCTCTCTTGCTTCAGGAAGGCCTGATTTCCCCCAACCATCTTTTCCAGGACTTGAAGAGAGCTGTGAAAGTGCAAAGGGCTGTGACTGGAGCATTAGCAGAGAGGGGAGCAAGGAGGGGAAATTTAAAAAGAAAATCCAGCACTGCAACATTGATGTGATCCCCTGTCTCCAAAAACCCCAGAATTATGCACCCCACTATGTTTGCCACGTCTGCACAAGTAGGGGATTACTGCCCTACCTGAACTCTTCCCATCATTTCTAACAGGCTGGCAAACCCCATGGGCCAGTGACTGCAGCCACTGCACAGCCACACCACTCCATCCCACTGGAAAGAGGGCACGGAAGTCCCTTGAGGATTTTTAGGTGTCCTCCTCAAAGGAAAACATCTCCATGACCAGTCTGGGTTGGAGCCATTTGGGTGGGTGCAATGTGGTCACCCCCAGCACCACGAGCTGGTAGATGCTGAGGGTGCCCTACAGTCAGGGATGCTCAGCTTCCTGGCCTGGCCTCTTAGCAGCAGTTCTCTGAGCTCAAATATCCCGTAGGATACCTTCAACTCAGTACCTTCCTCCTAATTCACCCTACCCCTGTTTCTTAATAAGAGCTTGCAAACCTCATTTTAAAAATTATGGTTCTCAGCATATTCAGGCATAAGTATTTTTGTTTACGAATGGAGCAAAGAAATGGTATAAATTATGCTGAAGAAAACCCTTTGGCACTTTAACAGGAATTGGAAAGAACCAATTTCAGAAGAGTGTCTTATAATGGGTGTCTCCATGGATACCTCTTTGTCAGCACCTCATTAGATAAGAGCTGAGACATGTAAGAGTTCTTCTGCATTTCAGAAGGTACCTTGAAAACAGTAATTATGCAAATCTCCATCCTCCAACTGATGGATACTTCTAAGTTCAGGTGACAAAGTGGATAAGCTGAGCCCTGTTAGGAAAGGAAGGAAAGATACTTCATTTAGCCTCTCTTCTTTATGATTGCTGATGCTTCAACAATTACCAGAGACTGGGGCCACAAAAGTACTCCCCTGACACCTCCCTTTTTCCTTTTAACAGCAAGAAAATAGAAAGGAAGAGACAAATGGAGATTCCAGAGCAGCATCTGGCCCACGGGTAGTGTTTGAAAGCAGGAGAATCTGTGTGGCAGAACATCACCGGTACTATTTAGGACCTGGTGGCTGGGGAAACACACCAGACGAGTGAAGACGAGCTCCCTTTCTAGACACTTCACAGATTAGTGACTAACTAGTCTCCATAAGGACAAATACTTCAATTAAAACAAAAATCCAGCTCTGGTAGGAACATAGAAACCCCAAAGCTGGCTTGACTTTCAGGACAGGATCAATGGCAGTAGAAAGACAGGGACAGCATCAAGAGATCCATGTGAGCTGTATACTTGACACAGCCAACAAAAACCTTGAAAAGATAGTGAATTGTGGGACATGGGTCCCATTGGAACCTCCCATTTGTTATTCCATTGCTGAGCACAGTAGGTTACAAACGGTGCAATCTCCTGCTCCTGGAGCAGCCCGGAGCCCACTCAGATCCTGGGAAGACCTGAAGGGGAGGGAAGGGGTTTCTCTCTCCCTAAGCAGTCACTGTAAGTCAGCCTAATTCCCAGAAGAAATCCCTTGGACTGCTCTCAATTATGCTGATGTGCAGCAGCCCCGTGGGACTGTGTGCCCACTGGGATTGGTGGCACGCTGCCCCTTGGCTGCAGTCCCTCCCTGCTTCCCAGGTGGGAGCAGAGAAACAGGGAGCTCCCTATCAGGGGAAAACTGCCCCCATCAGCCAGTTGGGTGTTTGAGCCCCTTCCCACAGCACCATGACAAGGCTCAGGACTGAACCTGCAGGGATAACCTCCAAGGAGAACACCACCATCTTACCGAATCCTTAGGGGGATAATCCAAGACGAGATCTTCCTGTGACGTGTTTCTATTTTAGGCAAGCTACTTTGAAAGCTCGGGAATGAAGTGGAGCCCTGCCAGGTTTCTCACAGCCAGAGCAAAGATAACTCACCTGAGAAGCTGCCACTGCAGTGAGTTAAACAGAAATGAGGGTCCGGTCATAGGACTGGGAAGTTCAGATAAGGTAGAAAGTTGGATCTGCACAGGTCAAAGTCAGAGCCTGGCAGTGCTGCTGTGTCTCCAGTGCAGTTCTGACTGGGACCAGCTCAGATCCAGCACAAACTGGGTTCAGACTAAGAGAGGCAGATAGGAATACTGAGAACTGCCCAGGAAGGGTGCCAAGTTGGAAATAGGCACCCCCCAAACATCATCCTGCTGGCAACTCCCACAGATGGCTGGCTCACACCCTTCTCCAAAAGTTCACACAAAGTCCAGCTTACAAGTCTCAGCTTAAAACTCCAAGGTCAATCCTGAGTGTCCCCATTATCCATGTCTACGACGAGGACACCAGCACTTCCCAATTCCCACAGGAAAGGTGGGGCAGCCCATGTCAGGAGCACCACCAGGAGACATCGCACACTGCCACGTCATCAGCTTATTATGCTTTACTTCTTGATGGCCATGCCATGAAAATTCCTCTGCTGCTCACCTGCAAAAACCTTCTTCAATCCCTGGGAAATTCAGAGTGTAGATAGGAGGTCAATCTCCCTGTTTTCTCTAAGCCAACACTCTCCATCACCGTGATCGCTGCGGCTACCTGACCCATGGGTCTCCTGCCTTCTACCCCTGCTGCTCCACATCCTCACCTGCTGCTCCACATCCACATCTGGCCGAAGCACCCTCAGCTCCCACTGCACCTCCTTTCACCCTCTGGCATGCCAGCACCCGGCACAAGAATTGCAAACTCTTCTTTCTCGCCACGTGATTTTGGGGGAACGGCCTTAGACTGAAGGAGGGCAGGTGTAGATCAGATATTGGGAAGGAATTCTTGGCTGTGAGGGTGGGGAGGCCCTGGCACAGGTTGCCCAGAGAAGCTGTGGCTGCCCCATTCCTGGAAGTGTCCAAGGTCAGGTTGGACAGGGCTTAGAGCAACCCAGGATAGTGGGAGGTGTCCCTGCCCATGGGAGGAGGTGGCACTGGATGAGCTTTAAGGTCCCTTTGAACACAACCCACTCTATGATTTCATGATTTTTGGCTAAGCAGTGACTATATCCCCCTGAGCAGATAAAATATTTTTATTTTATGTGTCACACAAACAGCAGTGGGTTTAATTATGCCAGAACTGGCTCCCTTGTGGCCCATCTTCATTATCAGTCCTTTACCTGGGGCTGCATGAGCCAAAATATATTTTGAGTTTTTCTAATGACAATTGCATGTATCCATTTACTGCCTGTCATGCCAAGGAATCCCCCTGCACTGTGAAAGGGGGGAACCACTCTACTTATCCCTGAACTGTAACTACCTCAACAATGCAAAGTGGCAGCTCTTTAACAAACACACCAGGAGGAAAGTTTCCCCAACCTGTGACAAGAAGGCGAAAGAAAACAACTTTACACAGCGAGTTTCTCAGCACTGAGACCTTTGGCACAGTCCTCCCCCATCAGGCAGTGCCTTTGGGACACTGCCATGCAGACACAGGGGTGACTCTTCCGAGGCACACAGAGCACAGAAGCTCTCGTGTTCTGAGTGTGCTGAGAACAGAGCTGTTTGGTCAGACTTTCAGGCTGGAGACAGTGCTGAGAGACATACAGATAATGCCACTGAGTCAGGGACCCTAAAGTAAACACTGATGTCCTGCAGCTTGAGGAGAGATCAGAGGAGGTGCAGGCTCTGCTCAAACACGGGAAGGAAACACTGCGATTTACAGAGAACACTTCAGGATCTCCAACACCGCAAATTTTTTGAAGGGCAAACTTATGCAAACCTGAAGTTTGAGCATTTTCTCTCCCAGCTGTTTTCTCTAGGAATCCTTCTCCTAGAACAAAGCCTTGTTGTTAATGACAAAGATACATCCATTCCTGACAAAACCCTCTTTATGAAAGGAAAACTTGCTAAGAGATTCTTGGCCCCCACCTCTGCTCCAGTCTCCCAAGAGGGGCAAGCCAGGGCTCCCAGTTACCAACCAAGCACCATTAAACTATGACTCCCTGAAGATTTGATTGGAACAACGATAGGTATGGGAGCAACTTCCAACCGAACATCTCCTTTGCAGCAGATGTGAAGAAGGTGAATGGTTGAGGTCAACCAAAGCCAGGTTCTCGATATTGAACATGACCTCAGAAACTTCAGCAGCTGAATATAAAGGCTCATAACCTATGCAGAGGGCAGGGAGTTAAGAAGTGATTCATTTCTCCACAGCCACCCTCCATGATCTGGAGGAAATCATCAGGCTTTTCTGAGTTTCCTTTGCCTCTTGAGCCTCCTAGGAACGATGGTGCAGAGCTGCTGGGGTGATGGGAGGAAAGCTCTCTGGTGGCAGACATGCCACATACCCTCCTTCTGTGGTGTGACATCCTTTCTGTCAGAGGACTTCTTAGTCTCCCTGAATTTCCTCAATAACCACAGCTTTCAGAATACATTTTAAGACAAAGACATGCTTGAATATTAATGCTATTGAAAAATGATGGGAGTTGAAAGTATGTCCTTGATCATGTCTAGACAGGATGAGATATAATGGATTTCTAGTATTTAGGTAGTAGATATAAATAGATTAATATTACTCAAAGACCTGGAACATCTCTGTGCATTATCCAGAGAGGTGTGACCTATAGCACAAGCTATTACCAAATATCTGCTAACAGAGAGTGAATCACTACCTGAGAGACCAGGCTGGATGGAGCCCTGAGCAACCTGGTCTAGTAGAAGGTGTCTTTGCCCATGGCAGGGGGTTGGAACTGGATGATCTTTAAGGTTTCTTCCAACCCAAACCATTCTGTGATTCTATGATTCTATAAAAGCAGAAGAAAAGGGTCAAGGGGTGCTGGGTAGTTGCTCAGAGCCCATTTGCCAATCTCTTCTGCTCTGGTAAAGGCAGTAAAAACTGAAACTCAGTAAACTTTAAAGATCAGCAAACTGCATCCAAAGACTGCAGGCAAAGTGCCCTGTCAACCTCTGAGCTGAGAGGAGCATCAATACTCAAGTCATATCACTGGCCAAAAACCCAGGAAAAGCAGATGTGAGGTCAAACCTGGGTCTGATCTCCATGACTGTATTTCAGAACCCTCAAAGACAGCAGGTGAATTCCCAACCCTGAGCTCCTAAGGAATTTACACTCCCATCCTGCTACAGCCAGCAGCCCAGCAAAGGCATGAACTGAGCTACTCCAGCATCCTACACAGAGGCTGTTGTGGTCAGAGCCAGGCCCCTCGGAATGCTCGGCCTAGGTCCACAGACAGCACGGGGCCAAAGGGTGCATCAAAACCAGGAAGGGCAGAAACAGCACCAAAGCTTTGTGTGATTGCTGTACCTTGTGCTCTTTCACAGATAGCTTTGATTGTGGAACTCACACACACAGTGTGACTGTAATGCTATCCCTGAAGAGTATTCCTACTTCTTCCCTTGGGAAGGGACAACGTCACTCCCCTGAATGCACCCCAAATTCCTCCTGCATCCACTCCTCACAGCAGTTAGTGTGATCTCTGGCAGCTCTGCATCAAGCTCACTATGCTAAGCTCCCAGTTTCCACTTTCTCTGAGAAAAAGCCTCCATCAGGAACCAGCAGATGTTTTTGGGAAGGCCCAGCACTTGCTCCCCACCAAGGCTTGAGTTTGGGTACTGCTGAGAACCCAAATGTTAACTGTGCAGTAGCAAACAGGGAATCTCACCCAGACCTGGATGCTGAGGAGCAAAAGCACAGGAGTCCAGGATCCCTGCTGTGCTTCAGATGAACCCCATTCCCACCGCTTATGGCCACAAGTCTGTCTCCCCAGGAGCAGAACAGGGATGTGCCTCTGGACCCAGAGCTGGCTGGGGGAAAACAGCCGTGTTGGCTTAAGAAGCATTCACACTTAACCAGAGTTCAGGAACATGAGACCTTTGTCAAGAAAGAGGAAAACATGAGAAAGGAAAAAGAAACAGAGCAAGCGCAGGAGCGGGTTCATCGATGAGTTAAGGCTGTTTTAGGTGTAGGCCTGGGGGAATTAGTTTAACACTCCATTTCAGCTTCTTTTTCCCCATTTTCTTTTGCACAAACTTGCATCTTTCTCCTGTCAAGACTTTGATGGCTTTATGTAACTGTTTAAAAATTGAACAAGCTTCTTAACTTAGATTTAGCAGAACACACTTTTTTTGCTTCTCTGTCTCGAATGCACATTAAGAATAAAGATTTCCGGAGAAAACAAGACCTTTTCCATCCTCTGACATCAGCCACTGGAGTACACAAAGCCAAGTCCTCGAGGACTCTACATTTTGTACATTCTGTTCCAGCACAAGCCGACGCATCTGCAGCCCCAGTGGGCTTTACAATTGGTAGTTGGAAAGAAAGACTCATCCCAGAGAAAATACACAAGTTCCCCATCACAGCAGCACCCTCAGTGCAACACTGCAATGGGGGGAGAATCCTAGAAAGCAGGAGTGAGGAAAGAAACCCAAAACCTTGGCAGGAAGGTATGGCAGCCACAGCCCCGAGTGGCAGGAGGGGTTTGCCTGAGAAACAGCCTTGGACCTGCTGCTATTGTGAGAATAATTCTTCTTTTTCTCTTTTTCTTAATACAAGCTGAAAAAATTTCTGTTCCGTGTGACTAGATGTAAAAGCTTGAGAAGAGCCTCCCTCAAGGCTCAGAAAACAGAGGCAAATAACCCCCACCCTTTTCTGTGTGTTTGCATTTTTTGATCACACCAGTTTCCAAGCCAGAACTGTATTTGTTGATGCTTCAGGTTGGCAGTGCTGATGGAACAGGTTTTCAGGAAACCCAGTAAAAACAGTCAACAATAAGATTTGTAATTAAAGCCTTTCTCCTCTTGTGCTCTGCCTGTTAGCAAGTACCTCTGTGTTTGCAGCGTGGGCTCTTCAGGGCGAACACTGCTCTTTGCTGTTTGCAAGAACCAAGAGACTGGATCCCATTGAGGGCCACGAGCCACATTTGACCACAACACACAGCACAGCCACCTCTCCCAGGAGCTGCTTTGCTTCCAGCTTGGAGCAGAACCACAGGGCTCACAGCAGCAGGCCAGGCCTGCAGAAGGCATCAACCACAGACTTTACCCAGCTCCAGTTATGAAGACAAAGCGCAAAGTGCCCCCAGTTCACAGAATCACAGACTGAGTCAGGCTGGAAGGGCCCACAGTGGCTCCTCTGGTGCCACCTCCCTGATCCAGCAGGGTCATCCCAGAGCATATGGCACAGAATTGTGTCCAGAGGGCTCTGGAATATCCTCAGTGAGGGAGACTCCACCCCCTTTCTGGTCTCTGTTCTTCCTCACATCTAGGAGGAACTTCCTGGGCATCAGTTCCTGCCCGTTCCTCCTGTGCCGTTGCTGGGCCCCCCCCAAGCAGAGCCTGCTCCATCCTCTGCCCCCTCCCTGCAGACCCTGCTAAGATCCCCTCTCTTCTCAAGGCCAGTTCTGCTCCTGGTTGTGGCTGCACCAGCCCAGCTGCCATGGCAAGGTGTTCATCCTCTCCTCCCAGACCATCCTGCAGCAGCCTCTTCCTGCTCCTTAACCCTGAGCATCCCTGGCTCAACAACCCCAGCCAGCAAGCCCAGAGTTTGTGCTTCACAGACACCACTGGCCTTCCCAGCAGCGCTGTGCTTCCCTCAAGTTCCAGAAGAATCCCAAAGGGCACAAATTGAGCACTGCAATCCCAGCAGCATGAAACAAATTGAACCTCTTGTACCTAACATCTGAAAAACTGGGATGCATGGAGGCCATGCTGTGCTGCCCCTGCTAGGGACGGCAGTGCCGAAGTATGGCAAAAGTTGGGAATTTTCCTGCATCCCACAGTGAGTCAGCAAGATGATATTAAAAGATAGCACAATTTAGGGTGATTAGCTGCTGTTGATCTCGTGGCTGTGTGGAGGCTCTAACCCATTCCTGCCCACACCCTGGCACCATGTGGGGTGGGCTGGTAAAGACCAAAAATGAGCTACTTAAAGCACTGTGGTGATTCCCTCTCTGCTGCTTTTACCTGCCACCTTCCCATGCCAAGCTTCCCAAATCTCTTCAAGGATGGCCAACTCTGCAAGGATCCTGTTCCCAGGGCTCATCCCTGCATGGTTCCTGCTCCCCAGGGCTCATCCCTGCAAGGACCCCGTTCCCAGGGCTCATCCCTGCAAGGACCCCGTTCCCAGGGCTCATCCCTGCAAGGACCCCGTTCCCAGGGCTCATCCCTGCAAGGACCCCGTTCCCAGGGCTCATCCCTGCAAGGACCCCGTTCCCAGGGCTCATCCCTGCAAGGACCCCGTTCCCAGGGCTCATCCCTGCAAGGACCCCGTTCCCAGGGCTCATCCCTGCAAGGACCCCGTTCCCAGGGCTCATCCCTGCAAGGACCCCGTTCCCAGGGCTCATCCCTGCAAGGACCCCATTCCCAGGGCTCATCCCTGCAAGAACCCCGCAAGGGCTTCCCCCGTTCCCAGGGCTCATCCTTGCAAGGACCCCGTTCCCAGGGCTCATCCCTGCAAGGACCCTGCTCCCCAGGGCTCATCCCTGCAAGGACCCTGCTCCCCAGGGCTCATCCCTGCAAGGACCCTGCTCCCCATCTCGGCACAGGCAGCTGCAAAGCCGAGTGGGACACCTGCCTTCCTGACTGGAGCTTCAAATAGCCCAGTTTTCAGCCCCCAAAGCAGGCTGACGTGCTCTCAGCCCCCACCCCTTGCCTACTCTGTACAAGGCCCTGAGGGCTCAGCACCATCCCTGTGACTGGCAGAGGTGGGTACATCATGCTCTGTGCCCTGCGGATGCCCAGGCCTGTGCTGCCCTATATCATCATGGCCAGGCTTCGCGAACGAAGATTTGGGAAAGGCTCTACCCACATTTGTTACAAGCATGCTGGTGGCTAATAAGGCCAATATAATGTGCTGCCCTATATACAGCACATTATATAAGCTATAGGGGAGGCAGCTCCTTTGGCACCCCCAGCAGTTACCTGGTTAGCCCCAAAATCTCAGCAGCCCCTACACCAGCCCTGCTCAGCTCGGCTGCTTCGTGTCAGGCAAGAGTTATCCAACTTCTGACCTACTTCTGGGTTGTGTTCCCCCCCCTCCCTGCTCCTGCCCTCAGTCCCCAATTAAATCTGTGTGAGATTTCCTCAGTTATCCCCTTCCTGCTAATAGATATGGAAAGAGGATGCCATAACAATGTATTCCTCTGGCAATGGTTCAAAATACAGCTCAGAATTACTGTTGAGGAGTGCAGGATGTAGGAATATTTTAATTAAACATAAATGTATAGAAACAAGCAGTTACAGTTAAGAAAGCTGATCTTGTGCTGCCACCACAATACTTAATCTCTCAGCCATGCAGTGAGAATCCTCGTGCTCCTCTTTAATTGACAGGCCAATAAATCAGCACCAATCTCCCCCTTCTGTGCAGCTGTGCATGCTGATGTTCAGCTGAGGTTCAGCTGGTTTGGAATACAGCAACACTCAACCGGCACAACCTGAGCAGCAACATGCACAGGAATCCTGCTTGGAAAACACTCCAGGCAAAGCATCCCGATGCTTGAAACAGACACAGACCTAGAACAGAACTTGGAAGGGGGACCTGAGCAATAAAAATCTGTGTTTGGGAATTTTTGCAGGAGAAGTTTATATGTATCTTTGGAAAAGGAGGAGCAGAAACAGAGAACTCCCCTTTGAAGGCATGAAGATATTCTGATAGGCAGCTGCAACTCTGGATGAATACAGAGGTAGTTTGAACACGATTTCTAAATGAGACAAGAACGGTCTGTGAGGAACAGGGAATGAGCAGTGCCTGGGAATTGCTTTGCCCATTACAGAAGGCATCGAGTTTTTATTCAACTCTATAGGCCCCTTTCGACTCATCCCAGAAAAGTATTGTGAGAAAAGAAATTTCAAGTCTTCATAAAGGGAGGCTTTAATCCAATGGAAACTACATCTGCACACCTACAACTGCATTTCCCATACCTGAGTTCCTACTTTATCTCCTCTTCTTACCCAAAACTGTATCTGGGGCCAGAAATGCTACACAATCTGGCAATTAAACACACCACTGCAAAAGGAGCTCATGGTAGTGATATCACAGAAGAAAGAAACAAGTTTATTTTAAGCCTGGTAGAGAGTAGCTTGTAGCACATTAAAGGAAGCCAGATCGCATCCCTGCATCAAACACCCAGTAAATTCACAGGCAGCGAGTCCCTAAATACACAGCAAATAACTAGTGGGAGATCTCCAAATTATTTAGGGCACTGCAGTGCTGGATGAGACTGAAATGAAAACAGATGGAGACTTAAGCCAAGATAGCATCTCTGTGTGAGATGTGAACCCATCTCTCACAGCAAGGAACAGACAGACTACCTCAAAATCCCAGGAGACCACAGGAACGACCAGGCTTCCTCCATGCTGGAGATGGACTGAGGAGGGGAAGGAAAGAGAACATTTTTTAACTGTTCCCCATTACTTCTTCATGCTCTGTGTGGCACCTGCATGTTAAAAATTATCAACACCCCTGGGAACACAGTACCCTCTCTCAAAATCCCAGTCCCCTTTATCCACAAGGAAGGAAACTCCTGTCCCACTGAAATTACAAGCAGCAACACTCTGCTTGTCTCTGGAAAACACACTTCTTTTAAATATCTCTTGAGAGGCTCTAAACAAAAAGCTGTAGCTTCCCCTCTCACTGCTGTTTGCTGTATTTACACCAAAGGC
Organism: Manacus vitellinus; assembly: GCF_001715985.3. NCBI lineage: Eukaryota > Metazoa > Chordata > Aves > Passeriformes > Pipridae > Manacus > Manacus vitellinus. The sequence goes on from NW_021940704.1 coordinate 3,157,404, forward strand.
CTTCGTTTCCACCTTACTGCACATGTACTGAAGCTATTTTTGGCCATGAGTGACGTGGCTTTGTTTGCATAACTGGGTTCCCACCTCATGATCTGCCGCTCTAATAGTTTGCAAAATAATAGCTGGAAAATGTTTGATTCCCAAAGAAATGCCTGTAAAGTTCAGTCTGCCTTTATCTTAAGTCTGAAATAAAGGGGGAAAAAAGGAAGAAAAAAGCCTTTCTGCAGCATCACTTATTAAATGCTTCAGCAAGATGTAAAGCAAATTATGTAGTGATGACCAGCTGGGATGTAGGGATTTAATTCTGCTCTGGTTTGGGTAAAAGGGTATCAAACCAGAAATGACAACCCCAAATTCACACAGTGGAGCTTTAAACACTCCAGCCAGATCCACAGCAGCCCTGATTTGTAACAACTCATGTCAACCCAAAATATCATCCGCAGGAAATGCAAACTTATCACTGATGGTTAAAAACAAAAGCAGAGCTCAAAATAGCAGCATTTCAGATGAGGCAAATACTATTGCTATTCTCAACTGTCAGAACTGAGCTGCAATCACAGATCTCTCTTGAGGAATATTTGGTGTTTGTCCAGGGTTAAAAATAAAAGTGAGATATTTCAGAAGAGAAAGAGATGGCCCTAATAGAGAATGTATGGAAATGAATTGTGGGTACAGAAAGATCCAACCACTGGTTCTTCTTGTCCAGTCCCCAGCTACTGGCAAAAGATGGACAAAATCCATTTCTACAGGAACTCTGTCACTGCAAAACACTGTGGTGGGATGAACACTGTCCTAATCAGCACAGCTGACTGAGCCAGGAGAACTGGGCATTTTTGATTTAGCACACCTTCTTTTGAAAGTACCGGTGCTTCAGGTTCTCGCTTCACTCCCAGGATGGTGCTGCCTGAACCAGAACTTCACATTTGGGCAGCATTATTGCTCTGTTTTACTGGTGACATCTCCCTTCGCTATCTTCCTCCCTCATCCATTACCCTCACTCACCCCTGCACACAACCTTAGAAGGGCTTGAGGCATTTCCCTTTTCACCTCACATGCTCACTGGTTCCAGGGAAGTCACAGATTAATGAACATGTGGACTCACATGCTCATGATTAACGTGAAGCCACAAAAGACCACGAGCAACTCAGTCCCCCACAAACCCTTGTTGCAGCAAAGAGCAGGGACAGAGGCTGTGGTGGGGAACAGCTCTCCCTCCTCATCTCTAGGAAGAAATTTCTCACCTGCAGGAATCACTGAGCTGCCAGAGAGGGGAGGAGAGTCTAGAAACATCTTTCTTACCCTGCACTGGCAGAGCACATCCAGGGAGCTCCACCCATGGCCGGCTGTGCTGAGCTGGATTTCAGGAGGGAATCACAGAGCAAGCACCAAGCACTGCAATCACAGGGCACGCACCTGGCAGCACACTGTGCAGCAGGGCTGATGGAAACAAAACAACATACCTGTTCACTAAACACTGCACTACTGTCTGAACCATCCCATGGACTCGCTGTGGGGCCGGGAGCCTCCCAGTGCCAAGCCCAGGCCTGTCGTACTCAGACACTGGGAAATCTCCAGAGGTGTTGGAGCCAGCAGTGGCACACACAGATGAACAACTGGGAGTCACCACTGCAAAGACAAAGGCAGTCCTACAAGACAGCTTGTCAGCATCACCCTGTGCTGTTCCAGGAACACACAGCACTGCCAAGGCACCTCAGTGCATCATTGCCACAGTGAAGTCTCGAAACACTTTAATTCACCTGTGTCTCTTTGTTTGCTTGCTTCCTAGAGGATGACACCTGACTGCAGCCTGTTTAGGTGCCTGAAAGACAACTGCAACAAGACAGCCCTGTCACTGCTTGGCAGTGAGCTGCTCATTATTCAGCTCAGCCCCCTCCTCAGCACTACACTGACACTGATCTGACACATCTACATCTGAACATCTCAGAGACACCAAGTACCCCCCAGCACACAAGTCCCCTTCAGAAGACAGACAAATCACTGCCTGGCTGCCATGGGACTTGTTTGTTTCTCCAGGCAAGGCTAAACTCACCTAAAAATTTGGAAATGTGTGAAGAGGCAGAGCTGAGGAGCACCCATCACACAAAGGGCAGCGGTGGAGTTATTTCTGCTCTTAGATATAAGTCCTCGTATGAGGAGCAGTGTAAAGGGGAATCATTCCCCAGTGACTCATCTCTGTTGGAGGAACCTGCTTCCTGGGCATTCCACTCCAGCTGCAGTTTACAGCAGCCCTTTGCTGGCTTGCAGCAGTTGTTCTTTTTCCTTTCTCTCCAAATCATACACAGCATCCCTAGGGAGAAATCCTACATGGGACATCAGCACAAGGAGCAACAGCAGACAAGGAGAATTGCAAAGACAACTCTTTCTCAGATTGTAGATTTACAGGAAAACACAGATTGACCTGGGAAGTGACTGGTGCCCAAGCAGCTCTCCACATTCAGCAAAAGTTAAGCCAACTGCTGAGGGCAAGGGTGATTCAGGGCCAGTGGCCAAAGACCCTTCCAAAGGTGGTCCCCGATGGCCACAGGCTCCACGTCCCCAACAAGGGGGTGATGTCTCTGCTGCTGGCTCACAGTAGTTCAGTCCCTGCAGCCTTCCCACTGCATCCTGCTGATGCACAGGGTGACAAATGGGATTTCATACTGGTAACAGCAGCACTGCCACCAGCTGTTATTCCATCTCTCTCCCAGTTGCACAGGAGTGCCACCGCTGACCCCATCACAGCAGAGCTACCACGAAATCGCTATTCTTGCTCAGATAAGACTGATCTCTCAAGGATTTTGGACAACAGGATAATGTATTTCCTTAGATATTAGAGACTGAAAGAGATTTATTAGGGGAATTTTTCTCTATATTCTGTGCAGTCCATTAAGAGATGAAGTTTTCCCTGATTCATGAGGAGCTCACTGCAGGCCATGTGACTGCACTAATATAATACCCAAGTTCCCTTTGCAGCCTCTTATCCTCTTAATTCTATACTCCTCATTCTCCAAGTACAAGCACAGTGATGGGTCAACATCCCAAGTTTAATACAGGTACGAAAACCTCTGTAATTCTGCAGGACAAAAACAGGGACAAAATTAGACCCTTTATTCCTCCCTGTGGTACAAGAGGCAGCTTGTTACCAAATCCTACTTCGGCTTCTTCATTTCAAAGCACAGAGCAAAACCCAGCCAAAGCAGCTGCACCTTCCCTGCAAGCCCCATATTTTCACATGGCAGCATCACAGCAGTGGGGTCAAGTTTTTATGAACCTGTATCTGGGGTTTATGAACTTATCCCATCTCCACATTGCACCAGGTTCATCAGATTAGTCCAGGCTGGGGAGAGCAGCACAGGGAATGGTCCTGGATGTTCCTTCCAGGTTGTCAATGGAAACAAATCAAGTGCTTTGCACACATGGGATCACACACAGCTCCAACACCACAGGAGCAGGACGGTCCTCCCACCTCTCCCCCACAGGATCCCAAGGGGACTTGCCCTTGGCCATGTCAGGCTGACAGTGCAGTGAAGCACTCGGAGGACAGGGAGCCACACACACGGCAAACACTTCCCCTTCATCCCTCGATGCATTTCTGGATACATCCACCTACCCAGTGACCAGTGGCTTCAGCAACACTTTTGTGATGTATCTCAAACCTGATGCATCCCAGAACCACATCTCAGCAGAAGAGACTCTGAGGCCATGACCTGTGCTTTTGCCTTTCCCTCCCAAGTTTAGCTCCTTTTCAGCTAAATACTGGTGACACTGCAGTGGCCTTGAATCACAAACGCAGCCAGAGCTTAGGAAACACCACAAAAGCATTTGTTCCAATATTTACTCTGAGATTTTTCATGCTACACCTACCACGAACTTTAGTTTATTGAGAACACAGTGCACTGGGGAAGGGCAAACCACAGAGTATATACTGCTGCCAAGCAAAATGTCATTAAGGTTTTAGCAATGCAACACAAATTGACTTTACATTAAAGCTTCTTTTGTATAAACCATATCCCAGAGTGAAACACAGTGACAGAGCTGAGTAATGAGTTGAAGCAGAGCAATCAAGGTGGAACTACTGAGCAAAAGGAAAAAGGAGCCATTCCAAACTGCTATTTAAAGTTAGGTTGAGAGCTTCATTTGAACTACAGAAGAGGTGATTATGTACAGTCACCATCACACACATTTAATGCCATGTAGGATGCAGTACCTACCACCTGCAGTTGCACAGAAGACACCCCAAGGTTCAATTGCACTATAAAACCATCATGATCTGGAAGCTGAAATTCTTCTTGAGACAGAATTAGACATAACTGCTGAAGAGCTGAAAACCTCTTCGAAGTCTGTAACTTCAAATCTCTGCCTTGTGCTACCCAGCACATAAACCCACAATTAAAATTCACCATTTTGTCATTTCTAACCTCTCCTTCCTGTCAGGACCCACACTCCCCGTCTGGCCCCAGGAGTGCTGGAAAACACCTGTGTTATGGCACTGCTGGTGCAACTCCAAAGGAATCAAGGCTTCTGTGCCTCCAGCCCTGCTCTGCACAAAACCACAGCACTTTTAAACGCTATTTCTAAATAAGCAGAGCATGGTAGGTTTGGAAGCACCACTCAGTTCTGGTTCTAGGCATCCTTGCTTGGCATTAACAGCCATCCCAGCCCCTGGGGAGCAGGTTCAAGGCATGGCCCGTTCATGCGAAATGGATGCAAATGGGTTGAGGGCTGACCTGGAGTTCACACCCTCATTCACAGTGCTCTTCATGCTCTGACCAGCTCATAAATCAAATCAGATCAGACACATCACAGCTCAGGTGCTCGAAAGGTTGCAGTGCTGCAAACCCCCCCAGTTCGAGGACCCTTGCTGGGCTCTCCTCACGCAGACAGATGGGGTTGGATCACTGCACTGGAGAGCTCTGAGGCTTTGAGACAGGGCTGCCAGGACCTGTCAGCCTGCACTGAATCCCTGCCTCCTCCTCGAGTGAGCAAGCCAATTTTTATTTATTTTAACAACTGTGAACAGAAGACAGTTTTACAGAACTTGCTAAAAACATTTATAAATGCCCAAGAGTGGCTTCAAGAAGGAAAAAACTACATAAAGATTTCAGAGCACTGCTAAATAGAGTAACATAATAAGTTTATAAAGATATAAAACAACTCTCCCCAAAATACACAGCTCAGACATACCCTGCTAGCAGAAGCACTCAATGTTTAAGACAAGGGAAGAGAGATTCAAAGAGGATGTGTTTTCCTGGCAGCCCTCCATACATGCATATAAACCTCTTGTAGCAGCACACTGATATTTAAACTAATTAGCACCAGGAAAGCCATGGGACTGTGCTTTTCTCTCAGCCTATTCACAGGGACAGGAGGACTCCAAAATGCCTGTGATTACATCCCACTCACGTACCAGGATGCTGCAGTCCATGAGCTCCAGCACATCCCCTTCCTCCCCAAGTACAAGGCAAGAGAAACACGATGCAGGACACATTGCAAAGAGGAAAAAAAAAAATCGCCCCACTACCCAAAATGCCCACTCAGCATTATGTGAGAGGATAAAAATAGCAAGCAGCAGAGCTGGCCCTGAATATCAAGCAGCATTCCCTGTTCATTGCAGCACAATGTGAGCAAGAGAGAACCCAAATCAACTTCCCCTTCACTCTGTTCTCCTGGAGGCTGCATGTTGTCTGAATTTCCTACTCCTCATAAACACGCTGGTGGGGAATTAGCTCAGGAGAGCTGCAGACATACATCCACCATCATTGCAATGGCAACCCCCTACCAGCCTCTGGAAACAGTTCCTGACTTCCAGAGGAGAAAGGACAGGCTGGGGGGTGGGTTTAGTGAATATTCAACACCTCTGCACAGCAGGCCTGCCTATTATTAGTATAGGGGATGTCAAAGAAGCTGGCTCTCATGCAAAGTTTCCATTCTAGCTAATTAACAGTGGCTTCCTCCAGCATATAAGTTTGGGCTTTAGTCCCTTGTACAAGAGCATGCAGGGCAGGAAGGGAGGAAAGGAGCAGAGAACAGGAATGGCTGCAGTCATCTTTGGGAACTTAAAGGCTGAAAATTAAATCTCTCATCACAGAGCGAGAACCAATACACATCTCCACACATTGAGAGGATAGTTCCCATTTTAGGAAGGGCTGAGTCTCCTGGAGTACCATCCCCACCTGGAGTAGTGTCTGCCTATGGAGAGAGCTGAGACACCTTCGACTGGGAGCCACAAGTCCCTTCTTGATAGGAAGCAGCAGAGGCCAGTGATTTGGGTCAATATGAAGCCAGTCCAGGATGGGACTGTCATCCTCTGCTTCTGCCACCCAGACCATAAAACATCTCCCAGCACTGCTCTGGGGCTGAAGAAGGTAACTCGCTGCTGCCCTTGTCCATGGTCCCCAGGGATCAGCCATGTCCCAGCTGGCAGGACCTGCCTGAGGGTAAATCAGAGGCATGATCGATGCTGAGGGCTCTGTCAGAGCCAGGGCTGCCTTCCAGTTTCCTCTGGGATCTCAGCGAAGTTTGCAGTTTGGGTACCTTGAGGTCTCGTGCAAGATGGTTTTGATTGCGCCAAACTGCTCCCATAAAAGCAAAGGCTCTGAGTGACCTAAGTGCTAAACCAAAATGCTCTGCACATAAACCATTTCAACGCAGAGTTTTCTCCAGGCTGAAAAGTGTACTCTGGAAAGAAAATAAAATACTGAAAGCTTTCAGAAGTCATGTCAGTTTGACCCTCTTTACTTTTTACCTGCTTTTTTAAACCAGGAGAGTAATAAAAAAATAGTTGTATGGCTTTACATGTACCACCCTCTAGTGCTTCAGTTTTCTTATTCCTCCTACGAAGTGGGAACAATAAACCACACCTACTCCACAGAAAACTTCTCCAGCTTGTGCCCAGACTTGCAGACTCTTTGGTTAAGAGAACAGAGCCACGAGCAGCAAGAAAAAACACAGGTTTGTGCATGCACACATGCACTCCCAGGATAAAAATCAGATGGAGACATTTGCCCTTCTCTCCTCTCCTGTAACTGCATTTTGCCATCCCTGCTCTCTTTTAATATGCAGTCATCTGTGAAATGATGAACGCTGATAACAGATGTGACAGATGTGACAAACAATAAAGGGTGGTCCTGACAAGGGGATTCCTCCTTGGGCTTAGGATCAGCCCCTCAGCCCAGACTTCTGGGTTAGCAGGTAGTTAAGAGATGTCATTTCTAACTCACACATACAACTCCACAATTAAAAAAAAAAAAAAAAAAAAAAAAAAAAAAAAAAAAAAAGAAATAAAGAAAGAAAAGGGGTATGTTCTTGCCAAAATCTGCACACTGTGCAGAGCAAAGAACAAGCAGCCTCTGAGGGTTCACAAAGCAGCTGCTCATCAACAGCTTTGGAGTTTTGAAGGCCATGCAGTGATATCAATGTACCAGTGCTCTTCTTGCACAACCACCCTCACCCCTCCAAGGGCCAGGATGGCCCTGGTGCCCCTAAGACAAGCCTGATGCTTTGCCAGTCTCCTCCTGCTCTCTCCCCAGCTCACACACTCCCATCCAAGAAGGAAATCAGGCACAGTTTCTGCAGAAGCCTGGCCTCTGCTTTGGAAGTATAAATCACCCCTTTCTGCACTAGCTCTGTCACCTGACCGGTGTCAGCCGTCAGTGAAGGCATCTTACAAGCAACACAGCCAAGCCCACAAGTCTTACCTCAAATTTATAAATCTTGCCCGAGTACAAATTTCTTTCTGGCAAAGAGATGATTTACAGACCTGCAGATCTTCATTGAGCTTGGGGCAGAGGCAACAGATGAGTTTTCCAGCACTGCTGTTGTGAGCCACATTTAGAGATCCTGCTCTTGCAGCACTGGCACAGTACCCCTGATTTATAAACCCCAGCAGAGGTTTCACACCTGCCTGTTTGCCATAATTCAGGCTGAGCAACAAGCTGTCTAATGGTAGCTCTGAACAAGTCTCCCCAAGCCCAGTTCTCTGCCCCAGGGGTGCACAGACCTTTGGTATGGCCATGTCTGAGCCAAACACCACCCATAGATCTCTGTACTTGTGAGAAGCTCATGTCCCTTTCCAGCTCCACATCTTCCCTAGATACCACCACTGGAGAAGCAGAGTTTCTTAGCTAACCCTTCCCAAACTTCAGCAGGGTTTTTGGTTTGCAGAGGTTTCAGTTTTCCACTGGCTCTCTAAGGGTCTCTCAAATCAGGCTCTGTACGCAACCAGAAACAGCTCAGGATGTGGACCATTCAGGAGCAATTCTGTGTCAAAACAGAACAGCACCTTGGCTTCCAGGAGGGCCTCAAGGACAGCTATGAAAGCTGCAAAGGCTTCTCTTCAGAGATTAATAAAGTGATCAAATATATCCATGCACTGGTCAGTACCAGATTCTGAACATGGAAACAGTTAATGAATAGCAGACCTGATGACATTCCAAGGTCAGACCTGCAAGCTGTGCAACAGGATGCTTCACTGCTGTACTGCTCTGCAGTCACCTGCCTCTGTCGTGGCCCCAAGGACAAACAGCTTTATTGGATCTGAATCTATCTTCCAGGAACTTAGATGATCCAAGCTTTGGATGTTCAGCTTGTCTAAAACCAAAACAGCCTTCCTGAGTTGAAAGAAGCAGTTCATGTCTGGGAAGCAAGGTAAGACCCAAAGGGAAGGGAGAGAAAAGGAATGGCTGAACTCCCTGTCTTATCTGTCCCTCTGGCTTTTATCTCAGTCCACAAAAAAATCAGGAAAGAAAACAGCAGTGATGCAAGATGGCATCCCAGAAAGGCACAAGTGACCGAAAAACCAGCAGTCCATCCCTGCATGTGTTCCCTGGAATCCAACACCCAACCCAAGGATGGAGAAGTCAGTCTCATTTACTGCCAACTTACTGCTTGTATGATGGAAAAACAGGCACAGAGGCCGGGTCCTCCCTGGAAATCACACTTCAGAAGGGCAGTTCATCAGATATCAAAGGGAAAATGAATACAATAAAGGTCTGGTAGGGAAGGACAGTAGTGGGGTGGGAAAGAGCCACAGAGACACAGCCACAGGTCAGTCCCCCCCTCTCGATTCCAGCAGGGAAATTCCTGGCTCCCAGATCATCCTGTGTTTGTCTGTCCTAGAGGAACAACAAGGGCCATACTCACTAGAAAACTCCTTGCACCACATTGCAAGCTAGAAAATCTGTTGGGTTTTGGACAACCCAGAGTGCGATATGTTGGGTACCAGTGAAACCAGACTCACAAATACTACAAATCCAAAAAAAGACCATGGAATAGCCAAGGTCTCCAGACCTCAAATTCATGGCACAGCAAAAAAAAACCAAGCCCCACCCAAGCAAGGAAACATATCAGACGAATTATACAATTGTTGCCATATTTTCTAAATTTTTCCCAGAGAAAGACGTGAACATCCCCAGGCCCACGACAGCTTTTACTTCCCCTGCTAGAAGCATCATTCACAGAAAAAGAACAAGGTGGATTGTGCCTCTATTTGCAAAACACTTTGGGAAAGAATCAATTACATGAATTTATCACTGAGATGGTGCTGGGGGCAGTACCAAACTCAAAGGACACATGACTAAAAAAGGAGGGGCAAAAATAAATCCATCAAAACCATGGAGCAGACCTAAAGGTGATGTGGAACATCACCTGCAAGGGACATTCAGCCACAGGAAATGGAGGCTCAGTGCCTCCATCAGACCAGAAAGCTTCCAATATACACTGAAGGAAAGCTAATTCAGGGGAAAGCACCTGTTCTTTTATTGCCACCAAATGACTCTAATAACAAAAAAATTCCCGTGTATGGCTGGAGGAACCACGGCCTGAGGGAGCTGTTAGCAAAGCAGATTGTTAGTTTGCCAGGCTGAACACATAGCAGGTAAATCCCACCCCTGAGACAGGCATAGGCACGTTCCACACTGCACCTTACCCTACTGATCTGCAGCTTCTCAGCTCCAGGCTTGAAGAGGTTCCACCGACGGCCACCGTTCCTGCAGTTCCCGCGCACCTTCAGAGTCTTTGAAGCCTGTTCGTTCTCAGCTGCCAGGAGAAAATCCACAGGAAGGGGAAAAAAAAAAGGGAATGACAAAAGATAAACGCTGTGCTTTAGCTCAGGCTGGGGGCGGAGGCTGTTCTTTTAAATGAAAGAAACAAAATTGTTTGCAAGAGACTCATTCAACCTCTTCTTTATAAAAAGAGAGCAGAGGGTATATTTAGGTGCTTTATTTAGTGCTCTTGGGATACAAGAGAAGCAGTGCAGCTTGGATACTACAAAGCACAAGCACAAGAGAGCAGAGCCTGAAGCCACATCCAGAGGTGGGGTCAGACAGGCTGGGTGTGGAGCCAGGATGCTCCCCCAGGAGCTCCAGGAAGCAGGAGACCCCCATCTGCACACACAGGGCAACAGCTCCCTGGCCATCACTGACACCAGCACCACTGTAGCAGGACCTGCAGAATTCCCAGCTGGACAGTCACTGTGGGCTGTATGATGCCAGGCCTTGGAGAAGAAACAGCTCCTTGAATTTACAGAAAACAGAAATGGAAAAGGTAAAAAAAACTTGATTTTTTTTAAGGAAACTGGGCTAGTTCTCACCCCAAGAGTTTCAGGCCAGCCCCTCACAGATGCAGTTCTGCTCTAGCTTTAAGCAAGCAATACCACTTACACCAAACCTCAGCCTGGCCCTGCAGATGGCACATACCCAGGCACAAAGCAGCTTGCAGAGGAGAGGCAAATGAGCTCTACTTTTCCAATCAACCCAAATTTTCATCTCCCCATCCTATCCCACTCTCTTTTTGAGGTGAGGCTGCCATTCTGTGTGAGACTAGAGTCTTTCCCTCCCACAATTAGCAAGCGATTTTAATCCCTTTTTCCATCAGGGTTCCATCTGGCCTGGAGGAACAGGCACTAGGAGGAAGGAAACAGGGCTGGGCACTGCACCTGTCCCCCAGCAGCTGCCATCACAGGTACGTGTGGGCCAGGCAGGGCACATGGATGTGTAACCACACCCCCATGGCTGTTCCCAACCCCTGGAGCCTTGTCATCCCTCTCATGGAGAATGGCATCTACAGAAAACAGCCACATTCTGGAATTCTGCCCTAAAAGATGCACCGTGCTGAATTTCTATTTCCTCATGTGCCTCTAACCCAGCCAGAGCTTTCAGACTGTCAGTCATGGGGGGTTTGAAAACAGCACAAATGGTCCCAGGCTTTGGAAGAGTGGAGACCCCCAAACCAAACAGGTTGGGGCCCTGCTTTGCCCAGGACTGAGAGCAGCAGAGCAGGGGCCCTGCTGCAGGTTGGGTGGGCAGCAATCCTGATTTTCTTCCAGCGTTGCTGGGAGAGAGATTGCACTGAGACCTATTTCCTGAACGCTGATGCAGGCAGCCTGCTGCTATTTTTAGCAATACACACTTCACTTTGGAGGCTCAGGGAGAGCCAGGCTGCAGCACGGTGCCAATTATAGCAAGAGGCTGCTCCTGGCTCCAGCGCCCATGGGCCATGGAGTAGCACCCGGGAGCAGCAGCGAACCTGGGAATGCTCCCGCTGAGACGTGGGTGACTCCCCATGTGCCAGCAACGTGTGCACCCCAAAAGCAGAGCCAGCAGTTCACAGAAGAGGCAGCCAATTCGCCTTGTCCTTCCTAGTTGTTCTCAACCCTGATGTGCTGCCACCATCCATCAACTGCTCGGATCCCCAGCATGCTCCTGAGTGATGCCAGCACAGTCTGGCAGCACTCCCGTGCTTGCCCATTGCTAAATCACAGGATTCTTCATGCCAGCAGTATCCCTTCAGGAAATCATCTCCTTACTCTAATTATCAATCTTTTTAATTAGGAGGTTCAAAAATTATGTCATCTATTCAACCATCAGCCAATTTACCTGCCAACACAAGACCCTGCCAGCAAATACATTCCGTGGTGCTCTCTCTAGCATCGTGAGCAGGACAAATGCAGGACAGCTCACCCCAGTCCTTGGCTCATGAGATTCCCTTCCTGATGAAGAAAAGTACCCAAGCACAAGAGATAAAACAACTCCTCACTTCTTCTTGTCTTTCCAAACAAACACGAGACTTGAGTTGTGATCTCAGCATCCATCACCACTCACCACCTCCAAACGATGAGTACTCACAACAGAGTACTAAGAGGACAGAGAAAACTACCAAATGTAAACTCACACAGAAGCTGCTGAACACCTCTTACACCTTATGTGCCTACCTGTTCATCTTCTCATAACCAAATTACAGGGACTGTGTTCAGACACACTAAAGAGAGAAAGCAGTCTTATTTCCTAAACACACTATACACAAAGAGACCTTATTAGCCAACAAGCAATTCCTCAGCATGGGGCTATCGGAGCTCCCTCACCTGGTGCCAGGGGTGTAACGAGCCACATTCCTCACTTTTGCACCTATCCCGCCCTTGGCTGGCTCTGCAGGAGGGGTGGCACCGAGACAGCTGGGGGAGGAAGATGCAGAGCTACTCACCACGCCGCCGCAGCAGGTGCTGCATGCGCCCTCCCAGCTGGTCCAGCCCCTGCGGGGTGCTCTGCGACAGTGGCTCCGAGCGGCACCTCTCCACCAGGACCTTGAAGGGTGGCGCTTGTGGGGACGGCTGAGGAGGATGAGACACTGGCTGCCAAGAGAAGGGTCAGAGAAGAATTTTACCAGTGAGTCAAACTTCAGGCAAAGCAATCACAGAACATATAACAATAACAGAATTTCCAGGACAGAGCACACCTCGGACTGCCCGCTGCAATCTGCCCCCGCTGCATGTCTGGCTGCGAGATCGAGACCTGCTGGCTCTGCTGCTGGAGCCCCCAGTGCCTCCATTGCAGGGGGCTTGTCCCTGGAACACAGCAGTATTTGAGTCCAACAACTCCCAGTGGCATTGAGCAAACAAGGCACTTCTGGGAGTAACACTGATGGAGATATCTGCTTCCAGCACAGCGTTTAGGCTACTCTCATGTTCCCAGCTACTAGCAGGAGCACATGCAGGAGGGAATTAGCTGGTGCTGAGGACACAGGAGTAGCTAAAACATCTGGGGTTGGCTTCACAATGTGCAACGAGGGCTGGCTGCTTGCTAAGGGACAGCAAACAGCAGCCAAGGAATGGTTGGCAGGATGAGGCCTCACTCCCCAGCCCCATCAGAGCAAAGGACCAGGCCAGGCCTGGAGATGGTGGCCAGGGTCAGCCAGACTTCAGATCATCAGGCAGGTCCCAGGTAAAGCTGGTGAGTCACTTACAGGTCAGGGGCAGGCCCATGAGGGGAATCTCTGCAGGTTCCTCTGACCATCCATTACAGGGGCCATCAACAACACACACCTCTAACACCATTTTCTCTCTAATGTTTGTAGCAGCCACTACAGCAATTGGTTTGTCCTTTTTTTCAGTTATTACAGTGTGCCTTATCTCCTGGAAGAACACATCTTACAGCCCTTGCCACGTTTCAGATGGTCCAAAAGCAAGGATGGGGCAAACCACAGCACTTACAAGAAAACTGGGACCTCCTTCTCTGAAAACACCCAGGTACATTTTTAGCAAAACTAGACCATTTTTCCTAAAAGATTCACAGAGGAAAGCAGGAATTATCACAGCAGTTTCTCTGGAGCTGACTGATGACATCAGCTAACAAGACATGTTACTGGTCTATCAAATATTACTTGCATGAATAAAATAGTTCCAGTTGATGGAAGCACCCATATAGCAGTCAAATACCCCAGTTACACCTTAACAGTTGGTAACCCAAAGAATTAGCATATAGAGCTAAGTGGAGAAAAATGTTGGAGGTTTCCTCACTCCAACTTTTATTTTTCTATTCCAGGAGGAAAAGCTCCTGAAAAAGACAACTGTGCTGTGACATTTTGCAGAATGAAATGTCCTTTGTAAAAACATCACAATTCAAACTCCTATTTTTCATTTTATTCTCTATGACATGTGACACCGTGGAAGTCGTGTGTATAATCTTAGAGTCAAGAAATCAGAAGAAAAATCATTTGACAAAGGTCAGGAGAAGCAGACAGGAGGTGTTTCCTTCTGGGAGGCTTCTGCCCCCAGTCAGAGATACATCTGTCACACTTCCAGGGCCCTGCTAATAGCTGGGTGCCTGGGATGGTTTGGTGGATCTGTCTAAGGACTCCAGAAGCCCGTTTTCACTGATGGGCTCTTATTTTCATTTAAAGCAGACAGGCTGTAATTACCCCAAAGGCACAGTGGGAAGCTGTGGATGAACTAAGGCTCCATCTCCCATTGCCTGCTCCCAGCACTGTATCCAGTGACCCAGGACTCTCCTCTGGGCTGGGTAACAGCTGGGAGGAGGTAAAAGCCAAAGAAAACCTTCCATCCAGGGAAGTTTTGCACACACAGCCCCTTTAGCACACAGACCCAGAGGTTCCCATTCCTATCACTACTCTGATGGCACCACAGAGGTGGCCTGTTGTAACTTTTGAGCCTGGGAATGAGACACAACAAGTAAAACGTGGAAATCTCAATTATCCATGTGTTCTGTGGCTGGTTATATATACATGCAAAGCCTATCAGCTTTGCACACTCAATCTACCTTTCCCTGACAATGCTAAAAAAATGTTTCCCAAAAAAAACCTCTGCCCCACTATAGATAGCACTAAATATAGGCTTTAATTCAAGATTTTCCTAACACCTCATGGTTATTACAAATACAAAAATCTGAGCAGCTTAAAGATAGGCTTTAGAGATTTTGTCTTCTCCAAAAATAAGATGATTGTCAGACATAACCATATTAAAAGCCATAAATACCCCGAATCTTCGTTCTGCAAGTAAATTGCACCTCACTGCAGACAGGAATACAGCGCTCTTTTGGCAACAGCAGGATTTGGAAAGTAAAGCGCTGCTTATTAATTTGGAAGGACTATAAAGTCTTTTGTAAGCAGCAGACTGAGGAACTGAATAACCAGGAGATGAAGAGAGCTCTGAAGACCAACTCTCCGAGACACCATTTCCTGGTCAGTGCCATTCAAGAGTGGGAGGGAAGGAATAAATTGACTCAGCAATCCCATCTCTGCAGCTGCTCCCAACATGTTCTGCAGCAGAGAGACAATAAAACAATCTCAAGCTAAAGGTCACTATCAACTTGCTGGGCATCACCTGCAATTTCTCATCAAACACAGAAAAAAAAGTTGCTGTATCTTCCTCTCATGAAAAGACACTTGCAGCTGCACTAAAGCAAAACCCCAAACCTGTGGGAGGATCTGAGATATGCCCCAGCTCAGACAGCAGATCTGCAAACCTATCCTCTGGCATGTGCACACTCAGGCAAATCAGTAATCCTGTGCTTCCAGTCAGACCCACCACACAGGGAGAGGCTTCTATTTTCCCACACAAAGCACACAGTGCAGGAACCACCAAACCTATTAATTCCCTGAAAGCACCAACCCTGCCCCAGCCCTCTGGGCCACTCAGAGCACCATCACACTCCACAGCAGGGAACACTGGGACAGGTTGGCTCCTGAGAGGCAAAAACTCAACAGCTGCTCAAGAGAAGCATCTGCCGTGATGCTGAGGAGTGAGTTTGATCACACTGCCCCTTACAGAGCCCTGAAACCAAACTGTCTGGAAAATCTGGGTATCCCAACGGCCTGGCACCTCATCCCATGGTTCACACACCGCCTGCCCAGGTTGGCAAGCCTGGAGAAATGTCATTGTCGCACTTCTGGCAATCCTAATTCCCCCGGAGAACGGCCCCACAAACACAACTGGTGTCTGTGCGCAGCCACAACAGCCAGAAGCAAGCGGCAGGCTGCAAACTTTCTGGAGATAAAATCCAAAATCCTATGGAAAAAGGGAAGGTCTGCAGTTCCATAAAAATCACCTCCTATTTCACGAATAAGCCAGCAGAGGGCACAAAAAGACTGCGGTGAAACCCCTCTGCTCTGTCACTGCGAGGGTGACACGAGCCCGAAAGATCCACGGGGCTCAGTCCCAGTGGGTGGCCCTGGGATGAGCAGGGACGATCTCTCTGCCAGTAATAAATCTAACAGTTGTTTCTGGGCCCTAAAAACTCTAAACTGATACCTAAAATATGATCTCAGATGCATATTCTTGCAACCTTTCCTCATGTCATTCCAAAGGAGGTATCAAAACCCCCACAAACCTTGTCCAAGGACACAACATGGAGTTTGAAACCCTGATGTGAAGCTGGAACTGCAAACTAATCTACGTCGTATCAAAGCTTCCTTACACCTCAATGTCATCTCAAGCTACTGCAAGTGGTCCAAGACAATTCATGGGGCTATGCCTGACTCCCTGCAGCAGCAGTCTTCCTACTGGGATGCTTTAGAGGCAGGATGAGGATAATTCCCTTCAGCAGAGGCATGGAAAACGGAAATTTCTGGAGTTTGCAACTGTCCAAAACTTAGTAAAGCCTCCATCTCATCTTTTACTCCATTTCTCATCTCTCTCAAAACAAGGAAGGCACCTTCATTCCAGAGATGCAGCAGTGTGAATGAGTAATTCATTTCCCATTAGAATCTATTTGACCTTTATTGTTCTTCCAATTCTTCGAAACATTTTATCTCCACTGTTTCACAAGTTTCCAGAGCACAGGAGAACTTGGGATGGTGTCTGAAAGCAACTGTCAGTGGGACAGTTTAAGAAGTAAGTGGGTTCTACCTTTCTACAGTTGCTCTTATTAAATGCTGTTGCAATGCTATTTCCTTTACAGCACTAAGATCAAATTCTGTTGAGCTGTTACTTGCCCATAAAATCGGTCAGCTCCTGCCCAAAGACATTACAATTTTAAAAGGCAAGGCCAGGAAAGCAAGAAACAGGAGCATTACTTGCAGGAGAGTACAGCTAGACAGATTAACTTACTGCCAGAACCAACCTGCATGTCCCCCAAATGCCACTCCAGCATCCCTGGTACTACACCAGCCTCAGCCGCTCACACCAAATCCTCACGGATTTGGGCACGAGTCTCAGTGGGAACCAGTACTTTTGTGCTTTCTGTGGGACAATGTGGAAGTTGTTTGGAAAATACTTTCTTCCCTACACTGCTCACAAACTGTAAAACTACTGGGGAACTTGCCTACAGCAGCTGGCCACGCCAAGCCAAGCCACCCTGGCCCGGCAGCATCTTCTCCCTGCTTGAGGTTGAGCATTTCCCTTGAAATACAAAGCCTTCAGTTAATCACAGCAGCCTGGAGGTGGCAGGGCCAACAACTGTCCTGGGGAACAGGTGCCAGTAAAGAGCTGAATTTAGCCCTAAAACAATAAGAGGCTGGAGTTTGCTGCCACTGTCACGCTCAGGCTGAAGTTCCTCCTCTTCCATATTTATTTTTGGTCAAACATTTCCGAGTGCCGCTCCCTGATGAGAGATAGGCGAGCAAATCCCTGGGGGATCTCAGGTCAGTTGTTACTGGAGCTGCTGGAGGACTTTCCAGGTCTGTTCCCATCCCAGAGCATCCTTCCATGAGCCTCACTTTGACTGCGCCGGGTTTGCTGCTGCTGACAATCCATTTTCAAATCTGCAGGGCGAGTCTCTGGGATGCAGGAGGTGTTTACAACCCAGGAGGGGGGCGCTCTGCTCTCCCTCCCACCCTACAGCTGCTCCTGCTCAGGGAGGAAGCCGCGGCAGCCTGGAGGTCCCGCTGCTACCGCCACACTTGACGGGAACACGGGAGAGGCTTCCTGCCCAGTTATCTCAAGCACCATATTTAAGCTTCTTGGTAATGTTTGTAACCTGCAGCAGCTGAGCTGGGACTTACAGTATCTCCTGTTCACACAGCTGAGCTGGGATTCTGCCCTGGGATCACACATGCAGCCACTGCCTTCAGCCAGTGGAGATGTGGCTGCCCTGGGAAAAGGGGGACACTGTTCTCCTCTGCTCCACTCAATCCTTTTGTGCCTCTCTTATCTTGCTTAGTCCCCATGAAGGGATATCAAACCACAGCCCTCTCAAGCTCCTCCTAAAAACATTTCTTCCAGAGACCACAAGAAGTGAGCAACCACTACTCACCTCACCTCTGGAGTGCCTGGAATTACACAGTGAGCTGTCCGTAATTTGTTGTATTACACAAAACGGAGCAGAAAAACAAATCCAGGAATAACTAACAATGCTCCTGCCCGTTTTAGCTGGGAGTCAGAACTTCAGATTTCCCCCCCCCCCCCATCATTTCTAATCTGCTGCCAATTTTCAAACACTTCCCCTCTTGGCTCAGAAGCTTCAGTGACCCCTTTTCCAACAGGGAACAGTGTCATCACCTCTGGAATATCTCTGGTCTCTCCAAGCCTGAAAGGAAAGGAGTCAGTTCCTTCACAAAATTGACCCAATTTCCCTACCTGGTACCTTAAAAAAAAAGTCATAATTGCAGCCTCATCTCATCAGCAGGCAACCAGCTGAGCTGATCACATTGGGTCCTGCCATGTTTTTCCACAGTTCCACAACTGGCACAGAGTGACAGAGACTGGCACAGGTGATAGGACTGTCACTGCTCACACTTTCTGCTGCACAGATACACTTGTGCAGGTGATAAAGCGATGGGATGAGAGTTATGGGATAGTCTGTCAGCTTCAGGAGGCCTTTTCTCATGCCATACATCTCCCTCCCTTATCCACGAGACTTCTGAGGTTTCCTAGCATTAAGCTGGACAAGACAGGTTTGTAATACCCGGAACCTACTGCACAATACAATGTCCACTTAAATGTTTTGACAATTTTAAGGGCTTTGGAAGACTTGCTTGTACCAAACAGGAATGTCCTGCCCTGATTAGAGCCACCACCACTGCCCACCTCTCATTCAGGGCTGGGTATTTAAAATCCCAAAAGAAAACATCATTTTGTGTACAGACAGATGCAGGGAAGTGCTGACCAGACCCCTCTTGGCATAGAGTCACATTAAGAAGTTATTTTGCTTATATTATGTACCCAGATCCTAAGCAAGGCATTCCACTACAGGCTCAGCACAAACTACTGATGCCACACAACTTCTGACATGTTTGGAGCAGGGGCAAAGCTCAGTAGAGCAACGACTCAGTGAGCTCTTCAAGACGTGTTTTTATTTTTCTGTTCTTGCACTCCATGCCAGGACTCTGACAGCTGTTCTGGACGCTGTGTTGTGACCACCGTCATTCAGTAAAAATCAAAACCTACCACCTCTACTGTCATTTTAGGTAAGAAAACAGAGGCCACAGTGCAATTGCTGAATGCTGTTTGTCCACAGCACACTTCAAAACTCTCCATTTGCCAAAACCACTCTTCTCGGGAGCTTCTACTTCAAATGCACTAAATGTAAAGAGGAAAAAAATTAAAGGTAGTGCCTACAACCAACTTCTGCTCCACCCTCTTCTAGAGGCACTGATACACACAAATGGTCAAAGGGCTGCAGGAGAACCTCTGGAGGTTTAACCAAGAGCTCAGGGATATGCCAGGTAACTCAGACTGATATGGTGTCTACTGCCACCATTCACAGAACGATCTACTGAACTGAAAAGTCTAATGAGGATGTATAAAAATGCTTTCACATACAAACCAGCTTCCTAGGATGTACAACAGTGGGGTCTCATTGCAGATATTATAGTAAAAGTTACTCACATTACTCAAAGTTACTCCTACCTTTCCATTTTTGAACCGTCCAGAGGAGACAATCCTGGAGACATGCACTTGGAAAGGCCGGCACTCTGAGCTGCAGTTAAACTCTTCCACTCCTTCTGTGATCTCCACAGAGCTCTGTTCTACAAATGAAGTGATTCCCCGCTTCTTAAAGCGGCCATCAGTCTGCTCCAAAACCTGCCTTTTCACTGTTGAACACTTCAAGAAAGTCACTACAGAGAAGTCAACGTCAGCAACTGCAGAACAGCCCAGGTCTGCAGCGTCCAGGATATTCACAGGAAGATCTTGAGAAGGCGGCAGGTCCCTGCCCATGACCTGACTCTTCTCCAGAGCACTGACAGTATCTTCAATCTCCTCACATGGGGTTGTCTCTGGAAGGGGGATTAAAGTCTCAGTCACTACAGAGAAGTCGCCATTGGCAGCTGGAGAATGGCCCAAGTCCACAGTATCCAGCTTATTCACAGGAAGATCTTGAGAAGGTGGCACATCCCTGCCCACAGCCTGTGCCTTCTCTGGAGTACTGCCTGAGTCCTGAATCCACAGCTCACCTCCAGACAAGTCTTGCAAAGGCAGCTCAGGATTTCTCAAGTCCTGATTATGCAGCTCTGCCTTTGAAAGCTCCTGAGCCACTGCTGGAGATGGATTCGTGTCTTTAGCAACCACTGGGGCACAAGCCACATCCTCAGTACCAAGTTTAGTCGGCGATGTCTGTGGAAGGTGGATCTGAGCCTCAGTCACGGTAGAAAAGTCACCATCAGCAGCTGGAGAACAGCCCAGGTCTGCAGCGTCCAGATTACTGACAGCAAGATCCTGCGAAGGTGGCAGGTCCCTGCCCACGATCCTCTCCAGGGTACTGCCAATGTCTTGAGTCCCCAGCTTATCTCCAGACAAGTCTTGCAAAGGCAGCTCAGGATTTCTCAAGTCCTGAATATCCAGTTCTGCCTTTGAAAGCTCCTGAGCCACTGCTGGAGATGGATCCATGTCTTTAGCAACCACTGGAGCACAAGACACGTCCTCAGTATCAAGTTTAGTTGGCAATGCCAGTGGAAGGTGGATCTGAGCCTCAGTTTCTGCAGGAAAGTCACCACTGGCAGCTGGAGAATGGCCTAGGTCCACAGCATCCAGACTATTCATAGGAAGATCATGAGAAGGTGGCAGGTCCCTGCCCATGACCTGTGTCTTTTCTGAAGTACTGCCCAAGTTCTGAATCGTGTCAGTCAGAGTCGTCTGGGGAAGTTCAATCAGATCCTCAGAGGGGTCTTTGCTATTTAGCTCAGTGAAAGAACCATCTGCAAGCTCTGGCAGGTGGGAGATGGATGGTTCTGGCCCAAAAGGAAAAAGTGATGTTCCATTAACCCTGTCATTCCCGCTGCCCAGGGCAGAGGAACCAACCTCTTTGGACCCTTCCGTGGTTCTGCAATGCTGCACAGGTTCCTTCCCCACCAAACTCTCAAAGCTCAGGTTCTCCCACGTGCCTGAATCTGGGGACTGCAGACACGCTCCCACCGTGCAGAAGGCCTTTGCGCTCTCGTTCTCAATAACCAAGCCCTCTCTGTGGGAGGCAACATCCTGCCTCCAGCCTCGGAAACTCCGCTGAGGCCTCTTCTCATCGGGGGAAAACGCCCTTGAGGAGCCTCGCAGCCTCCGAGCTGCCTCGGCAACGCTGGTCAGGAACCTCACAACCCCCCCAAAGTGAGTGGCCTTGGCAGCACCGTTGGATTTTTTCCGCTGTCTGGGATTCTCCTCACATTTCGTATCAAAGTCAAAATAAGAAGAGGAATGATCAGTTGTATTTTCTAAGTTCTGGAAATTGGTTTCAGCCCTTTGATCTGGAAGCTTTGAATTATCTTTGCTAGTTAATGAAATTCCTTTCAGATAACTCCAAACATCAGAGCTCCTTCCTCTCCGGCTCTCCTGGGGGAGCACAGCACACCTCTTTTGACTGTCCCCTTCTGCAGCTGCAGGACTCTTAAGGTTTTCAAAATTCAAAGACTCACTCTTTCTGGCTGGTATTCTGTGGCAGTTACCATCATTATCCTCATTGTGTAATCTGACACTAATATCCCTGAGACATTTACTTTCAGTGGCATCAAGTTCAGGAATGCTGATGTTCAGCTCTATGTCTTCAAAAGAGGAATCGAAATCCTCAATGTACCCTGCGTACGAGTGGCGGGAGGGCCTCCGACCGTCCCCCAGCTTCTTCACCCTGTAGACAGCTCTCTGCCCACTGGCAGGAGGCTCCTCCTCGGGGTCACACGCCACCTGCACTCTGGATGCTCTCAAATCCACATTCTTGGGTGTCTTGGAGGATCTTCCCTTTTTCGACGACCGTACCCTCTCCATGAAGGATGGCTTTTTCAATTCCGAGACCTCAGAGGTAACTCCCAGCAGGATCATGGACTGAGGTCTGTCTTTATTCGTGGAGAGTCCTTTCCTTCGTCTGACGAAATTCCAGATCCGGTTGCCCTTGGTTGTCTTCTTATACCTGGGTGCTTCCTCCCGCTCACTCGGAATTGCGTCGCTGGAGGTGCAGTGCTCAGCACCGCAGGCCTCCAGCGCATCAGTGCTCCCTTCCTCCATGTTCGCTTGGAAAATCCTGTTTGCATATCCATTGGGAACTGTCGCGAGAGGAGTATGCTCTACAACTTCCATCGCCCTGACTCGCAAACTGGGATCGGGGTCACGGATGCATTGTCTTCAGATTGTTTTCTTCATAAGACTGAGGGAAAAAAGAATAAAGGAATGCAATTAGGAGCAGAAAGCTTTTTTAGGAGGCACATTTGTTAAAGCACCACAAGTCAAATCTCATACCAGTGGCCACAGTGGTTTTGCCATTGATTCCAGGAAGGCTGAAATTTTGCTCCCAAACCACGATTAAATCTGATTTAAATGACTGAAGGTTTAGTGACCACAAATAAACTTCCTGCATTAATAAAGTTACCACAAAGTATGTGCAGAATACCATGAATCACGTCTTCGTTTTGCAAGTCTCTGGGACTCCAAATACATCAGAGTACGTGGTGGAGAGGGAAAGAGGAAATTCCAGTGAAGTGTCCCTGCACATGTCACTGTCATCTTCACCAGCCCTGTCTGCCAGGAATTGGCAACGCACTCCCAATGAGTTCAGTCTCTTCAGGGAGGCATTCAAAGTCACGACGAGCCTTTTCCTGGAAGCAATGCAATTCTGAAATACTACAACATCAGAAATCTCATGGAATATCCAAGCCAGATTTTTCCTACTTTAGTGATGGCACCAGCACAGGAATCCCTTGCTGGAACTGGACCACTGAATGAAAGCTGCTTGGCCACCACTCAACACAACACAAAACACATGTGATCCCCTCCAGTGAGCTCCAGTGAACAGGATTAAAAATACAGATACCCCACATGGAAACCACTCCAAACCCTCTGTGGGAAAACATCTGAACTCCCACTCTTACAGATCCTAAAGCTTCCCTTCCCCTGAAAATACCTCTGCCCTGTCTCACTGCTACAACTTCCCAGGTCCTGAGTCTGGTCCTGGATTTGCTGTCTACCTTTGCAACATGCCAGGCACTAATTGGGATTAATTCCTCTCAATTCCCAACCTTTCTCTCAGGAGGAAGAAGGAAGCAAAAGCAGCAACAATAAGGGGTACAGCCCCAGAGACTCAGGTTTGACAACGGAAAACCTCTTTTCCAGTGATCAGAGGGAGAGCAACACCCACATCAGCACTGTTCATGGTTCCCATATCTATAAAAAAAAAAAATTAAAGTTACTATATCTGTTAACACAAAGGTTATTAATGCAGCACCTGTTGCCCTGGAACACCTCTTGGCCAAGGAAAGGCTCACCCTTGTACTCAGTCAAATGTAGTTGCTTCTACCTTGCCACCACATCTGTCTTACACCCACGGGTGGCAGAGACACCACAGAACCAGAGTACAGCCAAGGGAGGTCAGAAACCTTAGGAGAAACAACTTCTGTCCCAGTTTTTTATGAATAACAGTCATCTGGCTTTCCACGAGCCACACCGCAGGGGTTGTGCCAAGCATTTCTGGCACCAATAGTACTTAGGGTAGCAGAAATGAATGTTTGCTGCTGTGGTGGGCTGACCATGGCCAGCTGCCAGATGTCCACTCACTGTGCTGTCTCTCCCCTTCCCCACACAGGACAGGGGGGAAATAAGATGAAAAAGCTGATGGGCTGATATAAAAATATGGTGGTCCCTTACCAATCACTGTCGGAGGCAAGCAGACTGTGACTTGGAGAAAACTGGTTTGATTTATTACCAGTTACAATTGATTTGGATAATGAGAAACAAAGACAAAACTAACACAACCCCTTACCCTCACCCACCCCTTTTTTTCCAGGGCTCAACTTCCCACCTTCACTCCTGAGGGACCTACCTCCCCTCCAGGGGTGCAGGGGGATCGGGAAT
The DNA here is from genome assembly GCF_001715985.3 of Manacus vitellinus. NCBI lineage: Eukaryota > Metazoa > Chordata > Aves > Passeriformes > Pipridae > Manacus > Manacus vitellinus. The sequence goes on from NW_021940704.1 coordinate 3,181,396, forward strand.
TGGGAGAGAGACAGTCAGGGCATAACATGTGTTCTCTCTCCTCCTCCTGCGGAGCCTCCACAGGCCACAGTTCCTGTCAGGAGAATCTGCTCCTGTGTGGGGCCTCCACAGGCTGTGACTCCTGTCAAGAATATGGTCCTGTTCCTTCATTGGGCCTCTACAGGCCACAATTCCTGTCAGGAGAACGTCCTTCAGTGTGGAGACTCCACAGGCCCCATTCCCATCAGGAGAACCTGCTCCTGCGGGGCCTCCACAGGCCCCGTTCCCGTCAGGGATCTTCCCCCAGCTCCAGTACCTCCTCCCTGTCACCTTCACTGACCCAGGCACTCACAGTGCTGTTCCTCACCTTTTTTTTATCCCCCCTCACTCCTTTTGGCCATTTCCGCCCTTTATTAAACATGTTTCAGAGAGGCCCTGCCAGCGCTGCTGCCGGCTCTGCCACAGGATGTGGCGGGGCCGCTGTGGGAACAGCTGGGCCAAATACACCCCACAGTTAGATATCCTAAACGTACACTGCCAAATACACCCCCAAATCATATATCCCCAATGTACACTGCCAAATACACCCCAAAAATCATATATCCCAAATGGACATTGTCAAATACATCCCAAAATCATATATCCCAAATGGACACTGCCAAATACGCTCCACGGTTAGCTGGACATGGTTAAATGTACACTGCCAAATACATCCCAAAATTATATATCCTAAATGTACACTGCGATATACACCCCGTAGTTACACAGCCTAAATGTACACTGCAACATACACTCCACAGTTAGACACCCTAAATGTACACTGCAAATATACTCCATAGTTACACATCCTAAACATACACTGCCAAAAACACCCCAAGGTAACACATCCTAAATGTACACTGCTACAAACACCCCACAATTACACAGCCTACATGTACACTGCCAAATACACCCCATAGTTACACAGCCTCACTGGATACAGCCAAATACATCCCTACACAGTTACACAGCCTCACTGGATACCACCAAATACACCCCCCAGTTACACAGCCCCACGGAACACAGTGCTGACCCTCCACACATGCTGCCTCGCTCTGCTTTAGCCATCTATTTATTCAGCCTCTGGTACTCGCCACCATGGACATTTTAAGAGAGAATCTCCTTCCCCAAGCAGTTTTGGGGCCTCAGCACCACCTGTCACCATTTAAACCCTGGGGCACAAATTCAGCCAGGAGCTGTGTTGTCCTGGGTCCCTGCAGAGACCACAGAAGCTTTTGTTCCCAAAAAAACAAGGGTTTAGCAGGACAGTTCCTCCATCTGATACTTGAGGAGGAGACCAGCTCCTCATTCCTCAGGCTGTCGCTCTGGGATGCGAGTTATTCCCAGACATCCCTGCTGCAACTTAAAGACTAACATATTGGAATGGGTTGGAAGGAGTGAAAAAAAACAAAAAGAGGGTTTGAGTCGTTTCAAGTCGTGCAGGCAACTGGCAGCAAAAGACAGAAATCACAAATGGTCCCTTTTTTTTGTTTGTTTTCTCTTTTCAGTTTTATGTTTTATTGTTTTGGGCTGGGTGGATCCTGCATGAGGAAAGATTCAAAGGGAAGAGGTTTGTCTGTGAAGTCTTTGGAGGGATGTTAGCATGGAGAAGACAGGCTGTTCCTTATGTGTCAAGTAAAGAGATCCCACAACAAGGGACAGATCCTGCACAGCTCTCCCCAGAGAAGCAACAAAACCCAGAACAGGACGCAAAAGTGGCTTTAAAATTAATTTTTTTATTATTTTTTTTTTAAACAGCTTTAAACCAGATGTAAATTAAAGCCATCACCACTAAGCCAGACCTGAGTGCTCTAAGCAGAAAGGAGACCCATTCTGTGACCAGTGGTCGGTGGCTCCTCTCCACTTTCCCCTTCACCACAGCCTACCCTAAGCCTCTCCTCATCTTTGAAACCATCACCAAGACTTTGACAGAGATCTCCCTGAAGGATGAGCGGGATAGGAGGACATAAAATGGTGCTCAAAAGCCCTTTTGGTCAGCTGATAGCAAATACTGAAGTGAGGGAAGCACTTTATCGGTGAGTAATTCCCAGCAATCACAGGACTGCACACACTGAGATCACAGGCTGACCTTGGTAGGAGCCACAGCTTCGTTAGCACCCACAGTTCAAGCACTGTCCCTGAACCAGCTCCAGCCCAAGGACTGGCACTGCCTCACCCAGAGCAAAGCCTCCCACCACCGAGGCAAATTCTCTGCACATGAACAAATTCCAGCCAGCTTTGCTCAGTCCTCCCTGAGCAGGTGCCAAGATCTGCTACGCTCCGCTGACTGACACAGCCTCCGAAATGAGCAAACACCCCCAGCAGCATTCTGGTGGGAAACCTATGCTTCAAGTAAGCCAAACAGGGCAGGGGTGGCCTTACCAATCAAACCACGTGGGCTCGGGGGCATTAGGGTCCACAGTGACAAAATAAAACTTGACTATGGAGGAGAACAGCCATGAGAGTATCTGATGAACCATTACTTGCCTTTCTGGGGTGCAGGGGAAAGAGGTTTGGAAGAATCACTTTGAGAACACCTATTACCCAGAAAACTATACCACTTAGTCAACCATATGTTTATTTTTCCCCTCTGAGCTGGGACTACCATCATGAAGGGCTTTAACCACAGAAAACATGAGGTAACACAATTACCTTATACCTCTTCCTAGTGGAATTCCTCGGAACTACCTGGAGCCCGAGGAGGGTGGCTCAGCCAGGCTTGGAGGCTCCAAAACACACAGCACCTCATCCAGAGAGGAAGATGGTTTTATAAAACCCCAACTATCAACCAAACACCACAAACAGCTCCAGTGTACAGGGGCTACTTTGCCCTCTGCATGAGACCCTGTTCTCACCACACAAGCAGCAGTCCTTCATTCTGAAAATCCACTTCCCTTTTCCAGGTAATCAAGGTGGACAAAAAAGCTGGAATTGATGGAATCCGCAGCCAGTGGCACCAGGTGTGTTACACAAACATCTATATCTACGGCCACAATTCCCCCTCCAAATTCTTTCCATATTTTTTGTATTATCCAAATCTTTAAGAAAGAACTACACACGCTGTATCTCACCCATGATTGCACAACATTTCCTTGGCAACAAGCTCTTCCTGCATGATACAGGTGGGAGTAATAGCAATTTTGCTCCTTTTCAGTGTGATTTAGCAGACAGGCAAGCAGAAACATCACCACAGGCCCAGGAAACACCCACTGAAGTTAACAGTTCTCGCAGATTTAAAAGACACCAAATCAGGCCCAAGGAATCAGGGCTGTCACAAGCCATCACCCAGGGAATGATGCTTTTCTTGGGCAATCTCCTTCTGCTGAGCTCTTAGTAACCTACAGGAGTCATCCACAACCAGAGCAAAAACAGGGTCTAAAGGCAGCAGGGTAGAGAGACCAGGTAGAAAGGAAGCATCAATTAGGAAAGGTCTGATCCAGAATGAGTTTTCTCAAGGGATCTTAATGACGCAAAGAAACTGCTCATTTAACAATGCCCAGTTCAGGCCGATTGTCAGGCAGGCACCACACAATCCCTGAAATCTACTTCAGACCAAGCAGTTTTGGGGTAACTAGCAGAAGTATCTTTTTCCAAAAAATATTTAGTGCTGAGAAGCCCTGTGAGGGTGGGGAGGCCCCTGGCACAGGTTGCACAGGGAAGCTGTGGCTGCCCCATCCCTGGAAGTGTCCAAGGCCAGGTTAGATGGGGCTTGGAGCAACCTGGGATAGTGGAAGGTATCCCTACCCATGGTAAGGGTTGGAACGAGATGATATTAAAGGTTCCTTCCAACCCAAACCATTCTGTGATTCCATGATCCCTAGGCATTGTGGAATTCTGAAGAATGCATATTCCATGTTACAGTCAAATTGTAAATCCCCTCTATCAAGTGACCCAACAGAAGAACTATTTTGACTGGGGCCCTGAGAAATAACAAGCCTTCAAAGGGAACAAAAAGGAAACTGGCGGGAGGTTGCCCTTGGGGCAGCCCAGACAGGATCACACGCCAGAAACATGCTCTCCACCACAGAGCTCCTGGCTGGAAGCACTTGGAGAGACCTGAGGTCATCCTACAGGGTTTTGGAGCCAGAGGTACAGAGGGTCTGAGGCTCAACCACACCCTGCCTGCAAAGCAGACATGGGGGGGTTCAAGCCATGTCACAAATAGTCGGTACAAAAGCCCAGCTCTTCTTGGCACCATGACCACCTGTGCTGTGCTGGGTGTTCATGGACAGGATCTGCACTTGCTGCGGAGCAGTGACTCCAGACACCCTGCTAAGGCTCTCCATCCCCCTTCTCTCAACTTTCAGCAGTGCCAGATTTGCTCCAAACCCCCCTGTCCCCCCCGGCAGCACACAGGACATGTGAGCGGGAGGTCTGCGGATGGCGCAGCCTCGCAAGGAGCTGCCGGAGCTGGAATGCGCCGAGGGCCCCCAGGGACACGATCTTCCACTCGGCTCTTCCTCTGCAGGATCCAAAATAACAAACAAGAAGGAGCCCTTGGCCATTGTTTCTCGGGGAAGGGGGGTGACAGGGAGAGGGCACGCGGCGCAGCCTGCCAGAGGCATGGTTGAGCTTAGGAAGTCCTGCCTGGGCTTCGGCGTATCCGCTCCTCTCCAGGAGGGGCAGGGGGAGGCAGGAAGGAGAGAAAATAGAGAACAAATGATCATGTAGCCCTTGAGAGAAACCTGTCTGCTCTCAGAGAGAGTATTTAGCCCAAGCATGCAGCGCCTCTTGCTATACAAAAGAAAAAGAGGAAAGAAAACCCCGCCAGTTCTTCCGTTACCATGTTCTACTCCTGAAAAAAATGGGAGGAAACAGATGTTAAGCTCTCCAGCATCAGGAAATTATCTCTTTCATGAGGGTACAGTTACTTCAGTGTATTTAGGTCAAACAAATAGGGGGAGAATCATGACTTCTCCCCCTTTCAGTTTATGTCTCTGCAGACATTTCAAGTTCTCTGGGTTTTTGTTTTGTTTTTGAAGGACATCGAAGGACCAAGCACAGAGCTGTCTTTGCTCACAGAGCACAACCAGAGGATGCAGCCTGATGAACAATCCCCTGCCCACCTGGCAGGCCCCCAGCTCTCAGCCACCCACACCACAAACCACTGCAACCCCTACAAAAATTTGGCACCTCCTGTTTATGGGTCAAGGAGGAAGATTTGCTGCTGGGCTTTGGCCAGACACGGCAGCACTGCAACTTGCTTAATGATATTTTTTTTTAAAAACAGAAAAGGAGGTTAAAGGAGCATGGAGGAGAGACTTGGGTGAAACATCTGCAAAAGGGATCTCCAGGCCATCAGCAGGCACAGTTACGACTTTCCGGTGCCGGCTCCCCAAGGAGCGCTGAGCTGGTGCCCGTAGGAAGTGTCCATAGAATTGAACCAGCATTTTACATGCTCTGCAAAATACGTTACACAGGAAGTTAAACCCCCTCATTAGGAGCAGGAGAGCAGTCTGAATCGCTTTTCAGTCAGGAGTGGACAGACCTTATCAAAACAATGAGTTTAAGAATCACAGAATAGTTAAGACGTCCAAGATCATCAAGTCCAACAGTCAACCCAGCACCACCACCATGTTTGCCACTAAACCACGTCCTCAAGTGCCATATCCACACATTTTTTGAACGCTACCAGGGATGGTGACAACACCACTGCCTAGTGGCTGAAGGGACCCTGCAGCAATGGCCTCCTCCATCACTGAGGGCAGACTACCAGACAAATTAACAGCAGGCAAACATGCTGCATTCCCTGTGGCAGCAGGCATCTGCCCCACACAGTTTACACTGGTTTAAGGCAAAGCTTTTACAGTCCTGGATCTGCATTTGTGCTCCTGTTAATTCAATCTCCAGTGGGCAGACGGATGGATGCACAGACATACAGCTCCAGCCCTGTATTCACAAGGATGGAACTCAAAACTCCAGGCTGAGTAAATCAGTTCACTCATGTATAATTTAAACATTACTTCCTTCCCATTTCAGGGAGCTTTAGAGTTTGTGTGGTGGCTAAACACAATGAAATTAGAGCAGGAGAATCTTGCCTGAGGCCACGGGACAGAGAGAGAGAGAGTTGCTCGACTGCATCTGTCAGACAACCTGGGCTTGTGCTGGTGCTGCCAGGGGAGGGACCAGCTCACAGCAAACACCAGCAGCTCCACACTGGGGGCTTGGTGGGCCTGCTGAGATGGGGGGCAGTGCAGAGGGGTGCCAGGCACCTCCAGGGTACCAGCCCTGGGCTCTGCAGCACACTGAGCTCTAGAATCTTCCACTAAGCCAGGAACAGCTTTATACACACAGTGCCTGCACAGGAAAGGGGAGAGAGCTCCTTGTGCCAAACTGAACAGAAGAAACTCAAGGAAAAAAAGCCCGTGTTAACTGGAATTGAACGATGAACATACAACAGATTAGTTCCTGCTGATGGTGAATTTCAGAACAAGCCTCTCACAGAGTTCAGGCAGCTTTGGCACTGTACCTGTGCTAAATGTTCCTCCACCCTTGCAGAGCTGACCCAGGAACTGCAGATACACCTTCTGCCCACTGAACCGTGGCAGCATAACCCCTTGCACAGTTCCATTTCCCCTGCTTTGCAATTCTAATTCTTCTGCTCTACAGAAAATAAAACTGAGGTAAGTATCAAAGAGGTCCAAAAGGATCTGTTCAATATCGACACCCAGGGACTCCCAACAAAATGAAGGAGCCTGAAAAAGTATCCTCTGCCAGAACAAGGTGATGTTTTGATGCACAACAGCTGTTTCCCCAACCTCCCCAGCTATTTGGCACCAACTGTGGTCACTGTAATACAGAAATATCTGCCATTACACGTAGATTATTTAAGCTGCTCAGGACTCAGTTGAAAGTAGTTAATTATATGTAAGAACACTTAATTACTATCCAGTAGCATATGTAGGTACTCTAATACCACAGTGATGAGCTAAACACAAGAGAACAGGCAGATTCAGGGGTCTACACCCATACACACCTCACTAATGCCAGCTCAACACCAAGCCATCCTTCAGGAGGATGCTGGGAGGCAACGGCTTCACGATGCTTGTGACTTACTCTGCATTCCCAGTTAGTCAATTTAGTGGACATGCCTCAGGAACATTACAGATGTGATATGTCTTAAAAATCCTTTCCTTCTCCATAAATCCTTAAGCAAGAAAGCATGGCTGCCCGTGGGCTGAACATCAGGGCAGAAATCAGTAGCCAGCGCTTAATTGTTTATATCTTGAGACAAAGATAGTGTCTAAATAATTGTCTATTGTATCCCAGAGACAGTACAGGAAAGCTCTTCCCCTCGCTGGGAGCCTACAGGTCACACATGCTTCTGCCATAACATTTGCTATAAATAATCCTCAGTTGAGTAAAGGTCTGTGCTAGTTACAGAGCAAGGCAGCACTGTGCTCCTATCGGTTTCAGCCATTACCCCTCCCCAGAGAGTGCATATCCTACCCTATTGTTCCTACTCAAATGTTTGAAAGAATTATTTTTTCCTTGTTTCTTTTGTTTGGAGAGTTTATTTATATTTCCTCTTTGACATGGAATTACTACCAGAAAAAAATAAGTGCCATCTTTACAAGGCAGCTTACCGATGCCAACACTGAAACGAGGTGCAGAGGGTCACGTTTGTAGGATATTGCCATAGTTACAGACCTCCCAATCTGTGATTCTGTGTTAATGTATGTTCAGCACATTCAGATCAGGATTAGAAACAAAGAGCTGGGTGCCAACGCTGGCCCCAAATTCAGAAGCAAAGACTGGGAGCACATGCAGCAACCCGTTCTGCTCAAGCATTTCAAAGAATTTTTTCAGCATGTTACTCAGCCACTCCCTTACATGGCCCTGGTGATGTCAAAGAGCATCTCACATGTACTTAACTGCCTCCCTCCAAGCCCTATTTCTACCTCCAGACCAAGTAACCCATTCCTTTTAGGCAGATACACAGGTGGGATTTCCCCGCACTCCTTTCCCCCGTGCCCTTTTTCCTTGGAGCAGTTTGACACAACCATACAAACACAGGACTGGACAGTTGGGGCTCACCTCCCCAAGCACCACATTATGGAAAACCCAACTCATCAAGCAAAGCCTTCTGAATACAAGGTGAGGTATCTCCTTGCCATGCTCTGAAATTGCTGTCAAGTTGCACTTTAGAGCCCCAGGCGGAAGGTGTACAAGTGTCACAAGCAAACAATTCCTTTAGGAGTCTTGTGCACTGCTTTTGAGTAAAATCACCTCGGTTTCTGGGTGTTTGGAGGTTGGATGTTCCAAATAGGCCCAAGATACCCACTGTGCCTTCAGCCATTGCTACAGTCCAGGATATCCAGCTCAGGAAGACAGGCAGCCTCGAATAAAAATTGCCTTTAGGCACATAAAAAACCTAACCTTGTGTTTCCAGAAAAGCACGGTGATGCCTCGTGCCTGGCAGCTCTTGCACTGGGGCTTTTCACCCCAGAGAGGCACAGAGCTTTTGGGGGTCTGACACCTTACTTCTCCCTCACAAGGCTGGCATAGAAGTCTCAAAAGTCACATGGTGCCTCCCAGACATGCAGACACCTTTCTCCTGCCTTCCTCCTCCACAGCAACACCAAACTCCATCCTTATCTGCCTCCAGAGCAGTGACAGCCCATCCAGGACTGCCCAGTCAACCCAGGGAGACACACGGTGATGTTCTGCAGGAACTAGGGGCACATGGGTGATGTTCAGAGCCCAGATTTGGTGGCTGTTATAGGTGTTACCGTGTATTTGTGCAGTCCAGCTTGAGCAGAGCCGCTCCTCACATGCACAGCTCGTAATCCAAGGCTTCAAACCCACAGTCTGCCAGGGCCAGCCCGCTGTGAGGATCCAACACGGACACTAAACCAAACAAGCCGAGTTTGGGCGGACACTGGGAGCACATCCCTGTCTGGATTGCTGCATGGTCTCACTAGCGTGGCTTTGCCCTGCAAAAGGGGCTGTCAGCTCACATTCCTCACGCTCCAGGGCCCCACTCCAGCCAGCCACACTGCACTGGGTGAGGCAGCTCCGAGCACCGGGAACCAGCATCGAGTTCAATTACCATCACTGTTGAGGAGCTTTCTCACCTCCTGCCACACATCCCGGCCCCCAGGATGGGGCTGAGCACACACAGGTGTCTCCTCTGCCTTCCCACCCTGCCCTCCTCAAGGATCCACCCAGCCCATTTTTTAGAGTTAAAAAACTCAGCAGAGCAGGAGCAGCTAAAGGTTCCCTTCATCATTATTTATGGAATAAAGCCTGAATCTTTCTTTTTTTTTACAAGGAGCTGGGGATTATATTCCAAAGTACTAGTCATCTTTCTATTTCACTCTCTTCTATATTCTGTATATTCTATAGTCTCTCCAACAAATCCTTTTCAACAGCAAGTGAATTTATTGCTATGAGTGGCAAAGGACTAAAAAAAAGCCATGAGCAGAATAGGAGAGGACCAGTCACCCTGAAAGTGCCCACTGCATCCCCACTGCAATTCCAAGGATGAGCCCAGCACACCTGCATCTTCACCCATGCTTTAAAAGCACAAACAGTCCAGGAACACGTGCAAGCAACATCTAGTTTTTGCAGGAAATTGCACTGCATGGATATCCAAACACTGTTATCGTGCCAAAAAAACAACATGCTGGATTGCCATCACACAGACCTGAATTCTTTCTAGGTTACAGTGTTCAGCAAATGCTGAGCAGCAGTGATACCTGCCCTTAGTTCTGGAGAGCCCTGGAACTCCACAGCAGCCAGGCACCGGGCTGCAAATCCAGCAGCACACCTTGGAAAAGATAAATATATATGTTCTGCAAGGACATGCATCCTATGGAGGCACAGGACCAGCCCACAATGAGCCGTGGCACAGTGGCTTGTGTTTGCTCAGGGACTGGGTTCAAACCCTGTTCAGCTGGTGTAGGAGCTGCAGGAACTCCCACACAGCTCAGCCTGCCTGCACAGGCAGGGCAGGACCAGCCCCAGCTCCCAGGGAGCTCCCCAGCACTGCCAGCCTTCACAAAAGCTCTCTGGATGTTACTCCAGCCCGGTGGTGTCTTGTATTTGGCTGGACCCAGCACTCAGCACCAAGGTTTACCGGCCATATGCTGTGTCTTTGCTTCGTGCTGACACGTTTCCTTCCTGTAGTAAAATGACTGGGCTCTCCCCTACATAGGCTATATGGGAATAAAAGTCTTTAAGGAGTCAAGCCTTCCTGTCCATCCCACTCAAGAAGCATCAAAAGTGCACTCTGAGCCATGCTCATACCCAACCATTTGGCACAAGGGCTGAAGACATCAGGGTGAAGACAGCAAATACTTTGACAGGCTACTGGTCCCAGTGACAGCACCTTCCCACAACCACTGTGATTCACCACTCACGTCAGCAGTGGAAAAAGTGACCCCTTCTTCCTTCAGAGGAAACAAGAGACGTGCTTAAAAAAAGGTTTTTTAAGAAAACTTGAGCAAAACTCAATTCCCACAGAACCAGAGGGATCTTCCATGGACTTTAATCGCTCCTTTTCTTGTGTGTCTTTAAATATTCTCCCTCCTCCAGCAGGCAAACAAGTGCCAATCCCAGCAATGGCACTTGCAGAACAGCCACTATTTCACAACTACCTGCAGCAAGAAAATCAAGAAACCTGACACGGCGTGTCAAAAATAATCTCCCTGAAAGAGGTGGCAACTGGGAAGAGTTGGAAAGAGCTACCCCTGGCACAGGGGCTTCGATCCTGCCTGTGGATACAGAAACACATCAGACAGTGACTGCTCTGCCCATGGCTCTCAGTGGATGACAAAACAGGCCCAGGGAAGGCAGGAATGAGGCAGCAAGAGAAGCACCCAAAGAAAATCAATCTTTGTGATCCTCACACCAAAGGCATTCACCCATGTTCAGTTTGTTTCCAATCCTGAAAGAAGCCTATGCTGAACTTCCCTCCCAAGCTGCACCTCCTCTGGCTCCCTCAACAAGGGATGGATGCAAGAGCAGAGAAGGAGCAAATGAAGAGATAAAATAATTAAGCATATCATCTGTGAACTGGGTTATATGCTCATTTTGGGGGTTGGCCTGTGTAGAGCCAGGAGCAGGACTTCGATGATGCTCGTGGGTCCCTTCTAACTCAAGGCATTCTGATTCCATGAACACAAAGTTCTCACCCATCTCTACAGCAACGCAGCTCCACAGCCGCCAGTTCAAATCCAGCTGTTATTTAACCAGCTCAAAACATGATCTTCCCATACCCCAATAGCTAAAAATCACAATTTAAGCTGCACGAGGCTGAACCCCAGCTTACTACCATCAGCAAAAGAGCAGATTAACACAGGGCTGCAAAGGGTACTTTGCTGGACTCTTTGCAGAAGATCTTGTCCCAGATTGTAGCTTCTCTAGAAACCCTCCTGCACACTCAGGAAATGCTCACAATCCATCCATCCCAAAGACACCCCTAAACCAGCTCCCTCAACTCCTCTCCCACTGCCAGGGAGGAAAGCTGTGCCTTTAAGCATCAAAATCAGATTTCCCACTGACCTGCTCAAACACATACTTAGGTGCCTAAACTAAACTGCAATAAGGGGTCTCAATATTCATTCTTGCAGTGTGTTGTTACCCCCATGCAGCAGAGGGGATATAAAGAATCAGGGAAGTGCAGCACAGAGGGCTTCCTCCAACACCACCTTAACCCACAGCTCCTTCCTGCTTCCAGCAGAAGTTGCACCTCCTTTTGTGTGTTTGAGGGAAGACAGACAATGCTTTTGGTCTTCTGAACAGTGCCCCAAGGAGCATCCAGCAATCAGTCTTTGTCCCCTGGCCACAGCACTGCACAGATCCACGGAGTTGTCCTGCAGCATCCTGCAGTAAAGTTCTGCCCAAAAAACTTCTTTTTCCTGTTTTCATCTCTGTCTTGTTAAAAACAGCTATGCTGCAGTTGTAAATAAAAGTTAAATTTTCCAGGAATCAAAGAAAGGTGCCTAGAAAGATTATAGAGTAATTATTACTCAGAAAGTTCAAGTCTGAAATCATAGGGATAGACTTCCTGTACTTCCTATAGACCATTTTTGTGGCATTGCCCTCATCCTTTATGGGTACAAAACCCACTAACCACAGAGGAGCATTAAGGAGTACAAACATACCAGCCTGGATCACCCAGGGCTTCCATACAACCCACTGCTTCCTCCTGTGCTCTGGGCAAGGGCAAACGCTTCAGAGGAGGGAGGCAAGAACTTCATTAATGAGCAATTGTAGAATAATCTGCATCCTGGAGAAAACTGCTTCTAGCTCTGTCATACACAGGCTGGCTTTTGCCCTTAAATACATTTATTTAGTTCCCTTTTAAACAAATATCTCTACCTAATGCAACTCATTATCTTCTTAAAAGTTTATTTAAATGCTTGGCTTTAACCTATTTATGTCAAGAAGTCACAGGGACCAATTATAGACCAGAGAAAGGCCACAGAGGCAGTGCCTGCCCTTGGAGTATTTACAGAGTGAGAAAATATCAACCACTGAAGGGTGAGAAGCAAAGCCTTGGCTCTTCCTGCAGCAGATCCCTCCTGCAGGATCTCTGTTTGCAAACACCAACTTATTTAGGCAGTTCCCAACATCAGACCTGGCAGGAGGTCCCCTGGACAGTCCAGCTGAGAAACTGAGCTCCCTCTGAAAGTAATGCTCAGATGTTTGCATCAGGCTTCTGAGGCCCCCGTTTCTCCTGCCCTCCCCACCTCCCTCTCCGTAGGTGAGGTGATGCCCTGCCCTGTCCGAGGGGCAACACTCACCCTGGTGACTAACTGCCCTTTTTCCTGGTTTTTCTTGCTCTCAGCAGCCCCCTCTCAGGAACAGGAAGGCAGCCTATTCAATTCCATCAGACTGTTCAGCAGCAGCCAGAGCTCTCCCAGCTCTGGTGCTGGGTTTGCCACCAGGAAACCTGGAATGGTTCCTTTATCATAAGGAATCGCGGCCACTCCGGCACCGCCTGGAACTCAGCAAACCTTCCGGTGGAAGGTGCCCCTGCCCATGGCACAGGGTTGGAACAAAATGTTCCTTAAGGGCCCTTCCAACCCAAACCATTCTTTGGTTTCTGTGTTTCTGGTGGCTCTGCTTTAGATTCAGTTCGTTCACTCAAAAGGAATCAAAAATCAAGCAGAAGGGGGTTTAAAATCCACCTTCACTCTCATTAGAATATTTTAGGTCTGGCCTTCAAAATCTGCCTTTACAGGAGTGGAAACAAAATGGTGTGACAACATGAACCATCAGCTGAACCCACTAGAGCTGAGACTTGAGATGTTCTCCCAACTCCAGTCCTGGTCCAGCAAAGCTCCAGGTTGTCTCATCTTTCATTTTGATGTATTTTAACACAAGCCTTGTCTGCAAGACCAAGGTCTTTGCCATCCATAACTTCCTTCCTGGGCAAATGACAAGATAATTCATGGGAAATATCACTCAAAACAAAACAGATCCATTTGGCTGTGGAGAGCCTCTACACAGACTATACTCAGACGTTCCTTACATCATTTACCTAAATCTAACTTTGAAATTTAGCAAAGTCACCCTGGGAACCCCTGCTCAAAGCTCCCAGCTCAGAGCAGGAGGAGCCCTTGGGAGAAACCAGCTCCCTGCAGAAGGTTCTTATCGCTTCGCTAAAACTCGAAGAGCAATAACAGGAAGGAATTGTTTTGGCAGGACTTACACCACACAAAGTAAACTCACCAGCCACTGGGGTGCAAAACCTCACTGGAAAGCACACGGAGACATTACCCCCTGTGGGTGTGGAGGGCATGCCCCGGGCTCAGGTGGGCTCCCATGCACTCACCCCAGCCATGCCCAGCCTGCCAGCATCACCCACACCATGGGACCACATTCAGCCACGTCCACACCATGTGGAAATGCTGACACCACCGCCCTGAGCCCTGCTGTTTCTCCCAGCTTTCCCTGTTATCCATAAGCAGGTGATCCAGGCGTCAGCTTGGGCCACCAAGAGACACAGGGTGTGCTGCTCGCCTGCTCTCACTGCTGTCAGTCTTTTCCGAGTTCCAGTATACAGTGTGGAAACCAAGCTCAGGATGTGTTCTGCACCCAGGAATGTTGTCCAACTCCCTGTGGCTCCAGGGAGGGATGGGAAGTTGGTAACAGGCTCTGGGGCTGACAGGAAGTGCCCTTTCACTGCAAACCCAACTCCTTGAGCTGCTCAAAAACCTGGTGGATGGCCGCCTCCTCCTCCTCCTCACTCTCTGCTGTGCTGCCCGAGCTCAGGCAGGACCCTGGTGCCACCACCCAGCCAAGAGCACCCCGTGCTCCAGCGTGGGTGAAGGAGGCTGGGTGGTGCTGTGGGGAAGCCCAACTGCCCGGCTGAAGCTTCAGTCTGGCAGCTCCAGAGCCGTGTGACCTCACTTCACTGCAGCCACATGTCCCCCAGCTCAGGGCAGACACTGCCATTGTTGGACACACAATAGGCATCTTTTGTACCCAGGACTGAAACAGGGCAGCTTTAAACTGATTAATGGCTCTCTCACACAAGCCTCCGAGTGTGCAGGAGGCCCCAGGCAGACAGTGCCAGCCCAGTTCCAGCGGGGTGGCATCAGCCACTGCCCGGTGCCAGCGTGGTGTGAGGGGCACAGCGAGAGCAGATGAGCTGCACCCGCTGCCAGGGTGGCTTGTTCAGCTGAGGGACACAGGCCGGCTGCTGCCAGGCTCCCCGTCCCTCTGCCAGGCACGTGGCGGCACAGGCGCCTCAGAGAGCCTGCCCAGTGCCCACACTCATGCCAGCACACGGCTGCTCCGCCAGCCTGTCCCACAAACACAGCAGAGCCCTCACACTGCAGCCTGTTCAAGTGAGGATCCCACCGCTGTGCACCAGCAAAGGAGCTGTCAGGGCAGCTCCTGCCGACACCCTCACCAGCCGATGCTGGATCCGAGGGGCTCACACCTCCTCACCTGGATCCGGGCAAGCCTCTAGCAGCAGATTCCCTCCCAGTGCAGAACAGGCTGCTGGTAGCTCTGTGTGTGGGGACTGGCTGCCTGTGCAGCCTCCCCAGGGCTCTACTGGGGCAGCAAAAGCTCAAGAAAAAGCCATGGGAAATTCAAAGCTTAATTCTGCCCCGGTGTGCAGAGGTGGAGGAATGTCACACGTGTGGCTTTGATCTTTACACCTGCCCCAGTTTGGCGCTTCCCCTCTTTTGGGATGGCAGCCAAAGGTGAACAAAAAACCCAGCGAGAGCCTGGGCAACTCAAGGTGTGAACAGCCAGAGGGGGAAGGGGGGGGCACAATTTGGACAGCAAAGCTTTCAGATTCTCCTGATGGTTGCCAAGCTGTAGCCAAACATCACACACTGCCCTCTGTGAGAGGAGCAGCTTTGGCAACCAGGAGAGCACAGCCTGGGAAACGCAGCTATCGCTGCCAACCATCTAAGCCACAAAGATTAGTTAAGGGAAAAAAACAAGGTGGAAGCAAACACAGGTCGAGCAGCTCTCTCAGATAAGACACTGAGGCACGGACAGGTTAACAGGTGGCCTTGGTCATGCCACGAGGCTGCGGCGAGTGAAAACAGAGCCTGCCACGTGCTCTGCCTGCCCACCCACACCTGTGTCATCCAGGCCACGTGTTCTGGCATCCCAAAGGCAGGGTTTGGTGGGTTCTGCATCCCCCCCACACCCTGACTTTGCATCACTCAACATGTCTGCAACACACCACTCACCAGCCAGAGCAGGCTAAGCAACAAGAAGCTGCAAACTGCAATGAGAGCCATGCCCTGACTTCGACACCACTCTAAGTTTTCCTTAACCCTGAGGTTTCCTATGAAAAACCCAAGAGGTGAGTTTGAGCAGAAACACAGGGATTTGGGCTAAGCATGAGCTGTGCACAACGTCAGCCCTGAGCTTCGCCCTGGATACTCCACAACATCCTTTTAACACAGCAAGACGTTTTAGGATGTGAGCAAGACCAAGTCCTGCCCTTGCTCCAAACAATAGACTCCGCAATAATGGTGCAACCAGAACTTCCTGTGCAGCGGCGTGCGCCAGCTCCCGGGAAAAACACCATGGGAAAGCACTGCCATGGGAACAGAGCACCAGGGCAGCTCCTCTAGCATCCTGGGGACCCTGCTTGGGCAGCAAGCAAAGCACCACAACCCAGCCCAGGCTGGGAAGCAGGGAAAACCACACCAGTGGCTCAGAACAGCCCGGGAATGGCTATGGATAATTCATTCTCACATCAGCCTTTTGCAACATCTGGACGTGGCTTTCTCCCATGGATGTCTCATTGTCCTGCAGGGCTTGTGACAGCGGTTGTGATTTGGGAGGCTCTCAGTTCAGCTGGGGTGAACCTGATCATCGCTCTCTCCTGGTGCTGGAGTTGGGCATCTCACAGTGAGATGGGACGGGTCCAGCAAGGACAGAGCAACCCATGGCATCAGACACCAGAGGTACCAATTGAATTCAAAGTGCTCCAGTGTTGACCTGTTGGAGCTTCTACCAAGAATGAGGGATCAACACAGCCTGCTACCCCAAACATGGAGAAAAGCCAATGGTAAACTCCTACAGCAAAACAGGAATTGAGTTTTCCACAGCTCTGCTGGTCTGGAGGATTTGGGGAGAGATGGGGAGAATTATTAATGAAATGGGAAAGGACCAGCGCTCAGCACAGACACCACCAGCTCCAAGTTCAGGAGTGTTTTCTCTTGCCAGCCAACAGCAGGACACAAGAGCTCCAGGCTGGAAGCTGCAGAGGACGCAGTGCTCAGTGTGCACACGAGGCCACCCTCACACACTCAGCATCCTTCTAACATCACATCATTCCCATCTCTCCAGCTCTGCTGAGGACACTTGTCAAATGTTGGTGCATTCATTTACCTATAATCTTTTTCAAACAGGGACAGAAAGTGTTTCTGTGAGTTTTCCTGGTCCTAAAGTGGAGCAGATATCCACCTGCAGCCCATGGATGATCCCATGCTGGAGCAGGGGAGGAGTGTGAGGAGTCCTCCCACTGAGGAGAGAAGAGGGGCAGAGACAAAGTGTGATGAGCTGACCGTAGCCACTGTTCTCCACCACCCTGAGCCACTGAGGGGGAGAAGATGGAGAAAACTGAGAGTGAAGTTGAGCCCAGGAAGAAGGGAGGGGTGGGGGGAGGGTGTTTCTTTTATTTCTGCACACCTTCCCCATCAGCCCAGGAAGACTATTGCCATGGATGTGCAGAAAGCCTGGTATTTATTTCAAAAGGAAAAAGCTCACTAAACAGATGACTTGCACTTGAGCCTGGCTTAGCAGCAATCATGAAGGGTGTGGGATGCTCCAGGACCTCAATGAGACCTCCTGGAACAAACAGAACTAGCTAAATTAAGTCCCCTACTACTGGATTTAGCACATATAAAGCACAAACTCCTGTGAAGCACGTCAGTACAGGCTGTGCAGAGATGCAGCACTCCAGAGATACCCCAATACATGACAAAAAGGCCAATTTCCCAGGAAAAACTGTAACCCAGCAGCTGGCATGTCAAAGAGGAAATAGTAAAGCAGAAACAAGGTTTTCACACCATTCCTTCCATCAGCTCACCTAACTTGTCTCTGCCTTGCTCTCCCTGAGGATGTAGAGAGGATGAGGTGTCCCATCCACACAGCAGCTCCCACAGCCAAAGTTGTGGCCGAGCACCCCAAAGTACAGGACTGTCCCCACCAGCCTCTTCAAACAGTCACCTGCAGCAGGTCAATGTTTAAGGATAAAGAAAGCAAAGCCTCATTCCCAGGATTAAGGAAGGCCTCCTTAAGATGGGGAAGGAGAGATGAGGACAGATATGGCAAGGCCGGAAAGCACACACTGACTGGGACACCAAGTCCAACACACACTCCACACAAGAACACCAACCCCCAGAGCCCCAGCACAGCTCCCTGGTGTTGCACAGTGGAGGACTGGGCTTTACCGGCCACGTGAGCCAGGCTTGGGTCAGGACAAGCAACAGGCAGTTTGGCAACACATTCCAACAGAGGGAGACGCAGAGCTGTGGGCTCCAGAACCGCTTTCCAGAGAGGAAGAGTGGAGAAACCACATGCAAGAACACCAGAACTCTCAGAATCAACCAACAGCAAAAAACATTCACTGGGAGACAGCAGGAAAATGCATTTTAAAGTGGCTTCCTTGGGGGGGAAAAAAAAACCAAAAACATAGTTTCTTATTTTAACGACTACTTGGTGCCCAGCAGGCTGCAGTGGGACAGGGAACTGGGCTTCCTGTACTCAGCCCTCCACACACAACACCCCAAAATACATTTGTTAGTGTTCAGGTGCACAATAATTTTGTTATATGAGGGAACTCTTCCCCACAAGTCTGTGGTTCCCAGACGTGCATCGCTGCCTAGTTATCCAGCAGAGCTCTCCCTGCCCAACTCCCCGTTACAAAATCCTTTATGATGTTTCCAAAATGCCCCCTTCTGGCAAATTCTAACGCAGGTTTTTGGGTGTGCAGATGAAGAAAACTCCGATAAATCTGTCATTTAACGGAAAATTAATACTGTGTCCTAATGTTAGCACCAACAGAGAAACTACCTCCTTTCCACAGCTATTGCGTGTTGGGTGCAAGAAAGCCAAATACAACAAACCTTTAATAAAGAACGCCCCACAAAAATCAAAGTTGGTGATGCTTATGCCCTGCACCACAGCTGGCAGGAGGCCACACGTGGTCACATCCCTGGCTTGTGGTGCCAGCAGGAACCCGTCCCATTGGAGGAGCCCAGGGTGGAACCCGCCCATCTTCAGGCAGAGTAATTTTATTAAATCAGCTCATATTAGTGCAAAAATTGGGGAAGTGCTTGGGATCACAAGACATAAACAAAGCTGGGTGAACACAGACAGAAATAACTGCTTCAGGTGTCACCAGGTTGCAGTTATTAGCTGGGGAGTTTTCAGCTCCTGACCTCATGCCCTTGGGATTCTCAATACGATTTCTGAGAGGTCTTAATAAGGTAAGTTGAAAAGGAAACTCATTCTCATGCTTCACGTGGAAGTTTCACAGGAGCCTGCAAGCTGGAAAGAATAAAAACCCACTGAGCAGGATGGCTGCAAGGAATCAGTGCTCAGAAAAACGCACAGTAACAGCACGCAGGAGACTCCGGTGCTCGGGAAGCCAGGGTGGAGAGAAATAACGTTTGCAACAGGTATGGGATAAACCAAAAGTGAACAAAAGGACCAGAAAATCAACCTGTTGCACCGGGGACTTGTAGTACACAGGATCGGGAACTGCAATTTTCAGACTCATCTTCCCAAAGCAGAGCTTTCCGCAGCACTTCCAGCTTAACTCATCAGGAGGCTGCCCCAAGGAGAGGATGCATTTTCCCTCCCCTGGCTTGCACACAAGTGTGAGGCACCTGCCTGTTTCTCCTCCCTTGAGCAGCCTGGACCACCAGGCTCATGTCCCACTTGGCCTGATAGCCACCACCTGAGAGCCCACCAGTAGCCAGCCAAGCTCTGGGACATGTTCCCCGGGGCAGGAGGAGAACAGCAGCGAGGTCCCTGCCAACCTCTCTGAACGACAGCGCCCACCCCGAGGCCACTCAGCGTCCCGTCCCTACCGCAGTGGGGACACGTCAGCCACTGGTGACACAGGGGACAGAGACTTTGCTCCGAGTGGCTCTCAGTCCATACTCTCCCTGGGTACCACGGATGCCGGGCAGTCAACATGCCCCTCTCCAGCCCGACACGACCACCCGCTCAGCTCTCCTTACAGCAACACACAGAAACCGTATTAATTCATTCCAGGAAAAACAGCTGGCAGAGCAGAAACGCGGCACTCCCCGTGCCTGTCTGGTAACTTGCTTAATCAGGGACTGAATGCCACTGGCATGAGCCGTCCTGTCAGCGCCGGGCACCCTCGGCACGCGAGTAGGACCCCCAAACCCTCTGCACAGGGGCTCCAGCAAAGCATCCACCCGCCCCGGGACTGTCAACTGACTGTAACAGACGGAAACTGTGCACTTTTACTTTCCCCGAGCCAGTGAGTGACGATGCCGTGGAGGGAGTGAGCAGCATTCCATAAATATTTGATTTAAACGGTTACAGTACAGTTTGGATCCACCGAGGGTTTAATAACCTACTCCCACACGGCCCCGTGTGAGGTGTGATCGAAGTCTGGCACCGCAGCCTGGTGCCATTGGAACATGGAGCTGGTACCGGTTTTGCCGTGATCCGTCCTCACTTGGGGAAAGGAGTCGTACCTTGTTTTATAACAAAATACGAGGGAGGAGCAAGGAGGTGATATCAGCCATTAATCCCTGTATTTTGAAACATCTCATCTCATAAACGTTCAGGTGTAAAACAAAACCACAGAGGTGGAGATGGGAACGGGAATTCTCCAGCGAGGCTCTTTAAACACCCGAGTAAGACTTTCTCACCGAGGTTGCCCCGTCGATTCCCCGAGACCACTAAAACCTGCAAGCAGCGAACCCTCCCAACCAAAAAAACTCCCACCACAGCCCACAGAGATGTTCTCCTGGACTCAAACACGCCTTCAATCAGCCCTGGTGAGCAATGACCCAGTTCTTCGGAGTTCACACGGGGGTAAACCGGTCTCAAGCCGCTGGATTCTAACACACAGGGGAAAATAAACCCGGACCCGGGCCCGCGGCAGGATCTGCCCGGCTCGGCTTCGCGCTGGTGCTTCCTCAGCATCCCAAACGAAGCCAAAAAAAACATAAGAAAAAAGATTCCCACATGATGTTATATAAAGGGGGTTTTGCGAAACCAATCTGAACTCCGCGGCTTTGCAATCATTGCGGGGCGCAGGAGGGTCTGTCCCGCAGGTACCTGCGAGGGGGGCGACACGTATTTATGGGATCAGAACACAACGAGGAGTAATGCGACCCTTCACCCTGCGAGTCCCCAACACTGGGGCGGGGGTCGGGGATCCCCATCCCAGTCCTAATCCTAGTTCCCGCTCTTACCTCACCGCATGGCCTCGGCGCCGCACGCTCACGCGATCCCGGCAAATCAGGGCAACTCTTGCGCTAGCGTCGGGAAGTTGAAGTGTTTTAAAAAAAAAAAAAAATAAAAAAAATTAAAAATACGAAAAAAATAAAACTGCAAAAAAAATTTCCAAAAATACACAAAAATTAAAAACACCCCCGAAAAAGAAAACTATGAAAAAAAAATTTAAAAATACAAAAAAATTAAACCCACAAAAAATTAAACCCACAAAAACAATAACAAAAAAACAATAACAACAACAAAAAAAAAAGTTTTAAAATGCGGCTAAAGGTGCGAGATGCTCCAAGAGAAAGTGAAGTCAGCAAACGACACCAGCCGGGGGAGGGGGTGCCGGCCGCCCCCAGACCTGCTCCCCGCCGCGCTCCCCGCCGCCCGGCCCGGCCCGGGCCCCCCGCAAGCTCAGGGGCCCCCCCGGAGCGGGCTCGGGCCGCCCGCGGGCAGCGGGGCGCGGGGGCGCCCGCGGGGCCCGGCTCGGCCGCGCTGCTCCCGCGCCGCCGCTCCGCATCCCCCGCAGCCCGGCCCGGCCCGCCCGGCGCCGGCCGCCGCTCGCCGCGCCCGCAGACACAGCCCCGACGCCAGAAACAGGAGCTCGGGAGCGCTGCTCCCGCCCGGAGCGCTCGGAGCCCGCGGAGCGCCCGGGCCCGGCCTGGCCCCCCCGCCCGCCGCCTGCGCGGCACCGCCCGCCCCGAACGCGGGACAACAGCGGGGCGATGCCCGAGCGGGGGGGCTTTGGGGATGGAAGGTGCTTTTGGGGGGGGGCGATGCGGCCCCCGCGCACCGCAGCCCACGGGGGTCGGTGTCCCTGCTGTCCCTGCGTGTCCCCGGCGTGCCGCTCTCCGCCCGCCCCGCTGCCGGCGATAAGAACAATCGGAGGAAGCGCGGCCACAGCCCCGTCCCTGGGGCAAGAGGAGAGTGAGGCGCCGGAGTGTGGCACGGAGGGCTCTGCCCCCCAAAAGGTGGCAGGCCCCTTCCAGGGGGGCTCACGACCCCCACCCCTACATCATCACTAAGGTCCCTTCCAACGCAACCATTCCACGGTGGCAGAAAGACACTGCCTCAGGCACATCTAGACCAGCTCCTCCATCACTACTGAACAGCCCAAATGGGCAGGAATTAAAACTTACCTCGATTTTACCCAGGCTTCTTACTCCCAATTTACCATCACAGGTTGGGCTCACTGTTTTCTTCTTTCCAGCTTCTTTTGCTCCCTCTCTCTGGAAGGAAGACCCCCTTCTTTCTCCTGCCTGGAGAGAAGACTTTCTACACAGCCACAAACTCACATGGGCAAAACCAGATTGTTTGGGGTTGATCAGATGCTCCAAATTACTCCTTTGCCAACCACAAACACCTGGTGAAACAGGCACTGAGCTTTACCACCCCATTGCCCACAGAATCATGGAATCATTAGGGTTGGAAGAGCCCTCTAAGACCACCAAGTCCAGCTCTTCCCCCAGCATTGCCAAGCTCACCATTAAGTCATGTCCCCAAGTGCCACATCCACAAAGTTTTTGGAAAAAGCTTATAACGACCAAGCAGAGCTCTCCTGCTCCAGCCATGCATCCCTCTCTCCAGAGATCCCTGCAAACCAAACAGTGCTTCCCATCAGTGCCCAATCTGGAGGTGTTCCCTGACGTGAAATAGGAGATCACAAGAATTGCTTTTGTTTTAAGAAATAGCCTTTATAACATTAAAAACATTAGAGGGAAATTAAATAATTACTTAGGCAAGGCTTAGTGGATTTAATTGCTGCTTTTCCATCGCACATAATTGGTGTTTTAAGTTATATTAGCAATGTTTCCTATGAAGAGGCAGGTGTGTGCTTCAGAACAAGGCTGTTATTAATAGGATAACCACAATTAAGTGTAATTGGGATCATCATATCAATCACTCCATGGAACAGCACCAGCACAGAGTTTTCCACCTGTTTGTCTGATCGTTTCAATGACACATCAAACCCAAAGAAAACACCTTTGGGCACAGGCAGCAAGAAGCTCCTTAACCTTCTGTGCCATTGACCCAATCATGGGGAGTTACTCTGAGGGCCAAAATTCCACCCTAGTTCTTCCAAGGAGGAGATGGGTCACCCCCAATGTCTGATGGAGTGAACAGCAACGTGGCATGGTGGCACTGGAGGCTGTTTGCATCCTCCTGGTGGCTGATGCTTCTGCCAATGAAAAGCTCAGCCCTGCTGGTGCCACATCCAGCCCCCTCCCCATCCCATAAACACCTTGTATGAAGGAAAACACGCCCAGGCAGCCCCCACACAGGCTGTGCTGCCTGTCCTAGGGGGTCAGACACGTGGGACTGGGCTGTGAAAATGGGGGCTCTTCCCTGGGTTGTGTTTCCTACTCCCTCTTGGAACATTAAGCTGTGACATCTCCTGTTTTCCTCCTTGTGGAAAGCAGCTAAAGCTCACTTTTCCAGAAAAGGTGAAAGCCTGAGGAGATCACACAGTTTCAGAAGCTTGGCTTGAAGGAAACTTTCAGATGCATTAAAAAAAAAAAAAAAAATCACAACAAGCACAAAATCCAAGGGCAGCAATGCTGATTCACCTGTGTGTGCATCTCCCAGAGACAAGAGTAACACCTCACACCCTCCAGCCCTTTTACCCCCCAAGCCCCAGCTCTGATGATGTATCAGCCCATAAATTTTAACAAACAACTCTCCACACAAGGCTTTCCTTCCCTCTCCTACATCAGCACCTGCCAATAGCCACCTTTACAAGCCAAAGGTGTGCTGCATGAGGTAATTCCTTTCCCCTCTTTCCTGGTCCTCCCAACAGTATTACTTCAATTGTCTTCAGCTAAAATCAGGTCAAACCTGATTTTTTGACCTAAATTTAGGTCAAAGATCTCTGAGATTTGGAGCAGGCCCTGAACTTGGGACTGATCAGAAACACCTCCTGCACTTACCTGCTGTACAGGAGGTGCTCCAGACCTCGTTGGCTGCTCCTGTAGTGGTGACCATGCTGCAGGAAGGCTCCAGGGAGACCTGAGAGCCCCTTCCAGTGGCCAAAGGGGGTTCAGAAGAGCTGGAGAGGGACTTGGGACAAAGGATGGGGGGACAGAACAAGGGGGAATGGCTTCCCACTGCCAGAGGGCAGGGTTAGATGGGATATTGGGAAGGAATTCTTCCCTGTGAGGGTGGTGGAGGCCCTGGCACAGGTTGCCCAGAGAAGCTGTGGCTGCCCCATCCCTGGAAGTGTCCAAGGCCAGGCTGGAGAGGGCTTGGAGCAACCTGGGCTAGTGGAAGGTGTCCCTGCCCATGGTAGGGGGTGGAAGTAGATGAGCCTTAAGGTCCCTTCCAACCCAAACCAGTCTGTGATTCCATGGTTCTACCTGAGCCCCATCAGCAGATTACCAGCCTTAAGGGGCCACCAGGACTGATGAAGGTGAAGAAAGCCCAGTAGATGCTGAACTAGCTTATTGAATTATTTTTCCTGGTGTAGCAAAAGTTGGTTGCTTAAGGCAGCTCAGCTGGGGCCACAGGCAATGTGGTGCCCTCCCAGTCAGATGCCATCCAAGGACATAACTCCCCCAGGGCCACCTAAACGGGACTCCTTAGATATCTCTGAAGTGAGAAGAACACTAAAAAAAAGTGATAAGGAACGAGCAGCTTCTTGGAAACCCAAACAAAGTTTCTGCAGTGATGAAGGAGTCAGAAAATGTGCTTCTTTAACCAAGACATCCCAAGTGCTTCCTACTGGGATGCCTCTGGGGAGCTCAGCCCCACAGAACTGCAGTTGCCTTGTCAGGGAGACCTCAGGCTTCTACAGAGGTTCAGATTTACAGCTGGGTTGGGTCAGGAGTGGGTTGCAAAACCCACTCTTTGAGAAGAAATAGGTCATATCAGCAGCCTCTTCTAGCGGGTGCCCAGTGGAGGGATGGCCAGTTGCCCCCATCCCATAATCTATAGTTCTTTCCACTCTCTGTAGCCACCGTCAGTCTCATAGCTCTTCATATGTGGTGTGTGCACCGAAATCAAAGAAAACACAACATCACAGACCCTCATTTTTAATTCAGACCCCGTGACCAGGTGTTAAAGGCTCTTTCCTTCCTCCCAGAAGAGTTAAGTGCCTCCATACTCCTAGTTTAATGCTTATCTTTTACCTTTGTAAGGTTCCAGCAGTATCTGGTTTGTTGTCTGCTTTCATTTTCTATTACATTCAGCTCAAATAGTTTCAGCTGAGATAGGACACCTGCTCCCAGCATCTTCCCACCACAGCTGGAAAGCTGAAGTGAGACTCTTCCCAGGCAGATTTTGCCTGGTTAGCACCTCACCCCTTGCCCTGATCCAGGACAGGGAATCCCAGGCACCTCCCAACTACTCAACCCCCCTCCAGGTCCCACACCACAGCACACGGGGCTGCTCAGCTCCCTCAGCATCTCTGCTCTCTTTTCCCTAATCCCTTGTGCAGCAGCTGGATATTCCCACCTGTGTGTTTGGGGGGAGAAACATCCAATCCCCCCCACACTTGGGAGACAAGCCCAAGTACAGATCCTCCTAAATCCAGGCAATTTCCCCACCTGGGTGTTTTCCTGGTGTTACCTCATGCTCCCAGGTTAGACAAACACCCGTAACAAGGCAGGGTGAAGCTCAAGTGATCTTGGTGTGTGGACTCAAAGGAGCCAGGCACTGGATCGCTTAGCCCAAAACTCACCTTTAGAGCCTACAATGAGTTCATGAAGTGACCCTTAGGCTGGGTGAGGTGGCTCTGGTGAGCTCAGGAACACGGGTTGGGACAGCTTCCCCTGAGCCACCATGGGTGTGATGCCAAGTGAAGGACAGTGGGCTGGGAGGCACAGCCCAGTGTGCCCAGCAGCAGCATTAATTGCACAACTTAAATAAGGCTCAGCCCTTCGGCTTCCCTCCCACCAGAGTGGGTGCAGAGGGAGGTGACCTGGGCAGGGGATGGATGCATGAGCACCCCATCACCCCAGGGCTTGGTTTCCTTTCAGGTTCCAGCTGCACATCCAAGATAAGGCAGGTCCACCCACAGCAGGAGAGCAGAGACTGTTTTCTCTCCCATTTAAAGTTTTAATGGCTGGAGTATGGGGTAGAGAAACATTCTGCTCTGGAGCACCAAACCACACTCATTAATTCCTGATTTGGGCTGTAATGAGGGTTCATTGTCTCCTTGTCCCCTCGCACCAAGCCACTGTTTATTCAGGGGTGACTCCTAGTCTTGCCCTGGGCCTTGCTTATTCCTCTCCTCTGCAAGTGTAATTTTTTAGGGAGGGGAAAGAGCCTGGGAGTGAGTTCCTGGACCAGCACAGGAGCCCTCACAGCATCACCCACACCCTCAGAGCCCGGGGGTGGCAAACCATAGGGGGAAGCAAATTAAGGATGGGAAATCTGGAGGAAAGGATAAATTCTTATAGCATCGAAGTTGTTCTGCAAGAGCTTCAGTATCTAATTATGTCTAAAGAAAATATGAAACTTCCTCAGCCACCTGAAGGACAATTTTACAGCAACTAATTAACAAAAACCCCAAACCAACATGCTCCCCTTCTCCAATTTAAGGTGTCTTCATTTTCCACCGTAGAAAATTTCTAAATGCATCTTGTAGACCTCAAAATACTGGAAAGGAAGTTACCATTCAAGGGAGGTTTTTCTTGAGATACTGTAAATGGTACTAATTTCTTTTCATTTGAAATATAAGTTGTGCCATAACAAATAATCCTGTCGTGTAACCAGGGTCCACACAGCTGAACTTCTGCTATCAGAAAAAGTCTATTTAAGCTTAATACTATCAAGACCAGAGTGGCACATCCAACTTAACTGGAAAGGATCCATCCCACAGTCACCTTGCTGTGTGTCTGGCCTGGGTTGTTTTTTTCTTTCTCTGTCTTTTGCAATAAAGCCAAAGCTACTGGCCCAAGCCCCCAGGGAAGCATCACCCAAGCAGCCTCCCCAGCTGGAAGGAGGGCCATGGGTCCACCTGGAGAAGGGCAGGATTGCTCAGGAATGGCACAGAGAGGTGGGAGAGGGAGTCTGGGGGGAGTTTGGCCATGCATCTGAGGACTGTGTGTGCCTGGAGAGGGCAGGGCAGGGCAGAACCTGCCCTTGGTGGCTGCAGGAAGGGACTTGCCAGCAGAGCCACGGCGGGGGAAGTGTGGCCCTGCAGAGCCCATCCCCTGAGCACAGGCTGGTTTCCCAGGCTCCATCTACCACACAGCTCCTGCAAGGAACTGGCAAAAATCCCCCAAATCCACGGGTAAAGGTGCCCTTTCCACCCCAAGGAACAACTCCCTAAACCCCTCTCCCTCTTTCTAGGCAGCTCCAACGTGCCTTAACAGTCCTTTTCCCTCTGGTACCCCCAGAATCTCCATTCTTCAACGCTTTCTCCCAAACTCCCGGAACTACCATCCAGCCACTGAGCTCAGCCACAGCCTGGGCTGGGCAAGAAGGACAGGGAGCAACAGGCCAGCCCCAAGCAGCAAGTGGGAAAACAAGGAAACATTTCCATGTATTAACTTCATTTCCTTCATTTCCTCTGGCCTAGCAGTCTCGCTGGGGGGGTTATTAATAGCACAGCCAGGGCTGGGGCTCCAGCGTCCCAGCACCCACCCCAACAGCCACCAGGAGGGGATGGAACCAGGGGGATCCACTCACAAACACACAGAGAACCCCTGTCCCTTGCAGCTGGCACTGCAAATACCCCTCAGGAAAACAGCACTGAGGGAAGATCTGAGAAACACCCAAATTTCCCCAAGTTGGGATTCTGGAAACTGCGTTAAAAACGTTAAAAACTGTTTTAAACATCAAATCTCCTGCAATCTCATTGATTTCTCTCTGTGGAGGAAGCACAGAGGTCTCCTGTGTTTGTAAAGCAAATGCTGCTGGTACTCAGGGTCTCAGAGGGAGCAGAGGGGAGGCAGACAAAGTCACCCCTCACAGAGTGGGACCAAAAGCCCCATTTCCCAGCAGCTCCCAGATGAACCACCTTGTCCATCCTTGACTGTCCCTCCCTGCGAGGAGACATTGCCTCGGTGACAGTCTCCTCCCACTGCTGTCACTCAGCTCCACACAGCTCCAGGAAGGGGGCTGGCATTTGGGAGCCCACTACCCTCTGCCAGGCTGGGGATCAGAGCTGGAAGCAGGAGGGAGAGCCCGAGGCAGGGGGAAGGTGGGCAGGAGAGGAGCCCCCCAGGAGAGGAACGATGCTCTCAGCCCAGCCCAGCTCCCCCAGCACTGGGGTACCAAACCATTAACCCAGTTAAACAACTCTGCTCAAACCAGTCCCAACATGCACGTTGGAGATGGGCACGATCTCCAAAGGCAGGAGCAGCCCTGGGGAGATTTCTGCAGCGTGACTCACCCTCTCCCACTCTGGAGCAGCTCAGGGATCCAGGCAGAGCCTCCTGCAGCCACCAGGCTGAGCCTGGCAGAGCTGCCAGCCCACCCTCCCTGCTGGGATGGCTCCTGCTCAGCCATGGTCACACTGGTGGGCTCAGGACAAAGGCATAGCTAAGCTTTACTGATGCTGCAGGGAGGTGGAAAACAGAGGAGTGCTGTCAGAGAGCCCTTTCATCTCCAGATCCTCCAGAAATATCCCCCAGGGATCCATCTGCTTGGTGAGATCTGCGGTGGTGCTGCTTCAGCAGGAAAAGTGGGGGGGAGTGGAGGGTCCCAGCACCCAGGAAAAGTACTGCAGTGGGGTTTAAGCCTAAAAGAAACATTTTATGTATTTATCCAGCCTGCTCTGAGTCCCCTGGGCCGTGGAGTTTCACCTACTGCTGCCAGAGGGAAAACCCTCCCCAAAGAAAACACTGGATTCCAAACAAAAGCCTTCAGAGCAATGGAGAGTCTCCCACCTGCCTAGGAAATTTTCCTCAGATGCCAAATACCCTCTGAAAATCCTGGACCTCCTGTTTTTCAGGAGGTTACTGACCCGCAGCTTCCAGCCCTGGCTCTCTCCAGAGCAGGCTTTTAAACTTCACAGCAGCAGCACAACCATCCCAAACAGATTTTGGAAGGGTTTTCTGGAGTCCCGCCAGCTCCTCCTGGAGTGGGAAGGTGGAACCACAATCCCCAGGAAAGTCTTGTTGAGGAAGTGAACTGTTGAGCTGCTCTGGGACCATCCAGGGTGGCTGGAGGTGATGGATGGGAGTTCCTTCATCCAGCACCACAGTGGGACAGTTCCTGCTGTGCCATCCCTCCAGCTGCTCTCAAAGCCCAGCCAGGGGGGACCTCCAGCACCTCCAGTGCAGAGCTTCGGTGATTAACACACTCCAGCCCCTGTGGAACAAGTGATACCCTCAGCAATATTGGCTTCGTGATTCACTGTTGTGGGGTAATTTCTTGTAGTAAATCGGGAGGAGGAACATGCAGGATAATCAATACAGGATTAAAATAACAGGCAGAGTAGCAGTATGGGTGAAAAAAACATAAATATATGTATTTTTGGTTTATGTTTCATGATTTATATGTTTCTGTGTAGTTACTTCTGCAAATAATCCTCAGAATGTTGCCCCCCACCCACATGCTCTGGGGCGTGTCTTGACCCCTAATTCCTGACTGAGCTTTCAGTATTGAGGCTGATCAGACTTTCAAAGCCCTCGCTCTGGTGCTTGCCCAGCTGTCCCTTATCCCATACCCTTCCCAAACCCTGCTGCCATACCTTGCTGCTCAGTTTGGTTTTACCCTGGCTTCGGGCACCTGAGCAAACCCACCACCAAGAGTACAAAAGCACATGTGCCTGAGGGCATTTTGCACCAGCAAAAGGAATCAAAATGGGTTGGTTGTTTTTCTCCTTGGCACAGGAGTCTCGGGCAGGGCTGATCTGAGAGCTGTGCTCCTGGGGGGGGGTGGCAGAGGCTGGGAGGTGACTTCACATGGCATTAGTGGCACCCTCACTGTCCTGGTCACCCCTCAGGAAAGGATCTCAGCAGAGAGAGGCTGGAGAAAGCTACAGCGAGGAAAGCCAGCTCTGCAACGAGCTCTGCAACATCAAAGGCATGTGGAGCCATCCTGGCAAAGGCTCAGACATACCTTGGCTGCAGGAGAGCAATTACCAGGGAGAGCAACCAGGGAAGGATGGTGGAGGGAAAGTGCTCCAGGACTGTTGGTCCTTGTCCTGGAAAACCAAGATTTGAATGCAGAGTCATAGGAGGGTCAGTCAAATGGTGTCACAGGTCCCAGGGCTGGACTGGGGTGGGAATCCTGCCTCCCTCCCGTCTCAGCTGGGACACCTGTGTCCCAGAATGGCTCTGGAAAGCTGCATATGTGACCAGGTAAGTCGTATGGAATTATATCAGCCTCACCTCAAACAAGCATCAATTCTGGGGCCAAAAGCTGGTGATTTTTCAGTCAGGCTGTTCTCATTCACCTGTCTCACTGTGGCAGCACTGAGCTGGCTCTGCTTCCTGCAGCTCCTGCTCGGCTGCCAAATCCATTGCCTCGGCTAAATCCTATTATTTGCTTTTTAAAACAATTTAAACAGTCCTTCCACACTCCTGGTTGCACTGGCAAGTGGGTTGTGCTCCTTCCTGGGGGAGGTCAGGGGATGCCCTGGCAGGGAACAGCCCTGCCCAAGGAAGAGCTCCAGCAGTGCCTGCAGCAAAACCAGACCTTGGTTTCAACTGGAAAAAACTCCCTGCCAATTTCTCGTGGGGAAGAAGCAGCAGCTTCACACATCTGGCCCTGAGGCCACAGCACAGATGCTGAGGTCACTCGGTCCCAGGTTTACAGCCAGTCCCCGAAAATTCCTGTTCATGGCCAGTTTTCCTCTGTTGTGTGGCCACTGCAGCTCTCCTGTTCCAAGGAGCTTAGTGTCCCACCTAGATCCAGATCCCAGCCCCTCTCCCAGATGCTAGAAAATTGTAGGACCAGTGTTGTCGTGTTTAATGGAAAACCAGAGGTGAACCTCCCCCTGGATGAGCCCAAGCTAAACAGATCCACCCAAATCCTCTCATTCCAGGATCTGATTTCCCCCTTGGCACAGGTCTTGTGAACCTCAAAGCTCCCAAACCAAGGAGCTGTGTGACAAGTAGAAATATTCCCAGGGTAGTCAGTGGTATTAGAGGATTCAAGAAGAGGGAGATGGGCCTCAAATAAAGGCTGGCAGGGGATGTGTCCCAGTAAAACACTGAGTGCACAGTGCCCAAGCCTGCCCTGCTCCCTAATCCCTCCTCACCCATCAGCAAAGGGAGGTCACTGCAGACCAGCAGCTTCCTCCAGCCTTCAGAAGCACCTGAGCTGAAGCTGCTTGGGCTCAAAATTGGGAGATGTTCTAAAACAGAGCACAGCAAAATGCACCAGCCACCTCCCCAAAGTGACATGGAGCTGTGACGGGTGGGAACCCCGAGAAGCTGTGCTGTGCCATCCTCCCCTGAGGTGCCCAAGCAAGCAGCCACCCAGCAAAAACAACACATGGTGAGGTCAGGAGAGACATTTGGGGTGTAGAACAGGAGCAGTAAGACCCAACTTCGCTCCAGGCACTTGAACCTCAGCACTTCCTTGCACCGAGTGGCACATTAATGAAAATCTATAGGCACATGCCAGAGAGTTTTCTGGTTTAGGCTGGTTCTTGGGGTGTTTCTTTGGGGAAGAAACAATAGCAGAAAGCAGCACTCCTCCCTCCCTGGGTCTGGCTCACTTCCAGATTTCACTTTTCCTCCCTTAGTTTCACACCAAGAGGTACCTTCTTACCACAAATAATTTAGCCAAAAAGGAATAGGGGTCGGTAGAAGGTAACACCACATCCTTGGCACGTTGTTAATATGCACATGGAATTAACTTCCCTGTGTTGCAAAAAAAGCACAGGGAAAGCTGTAGCAGAGTGTGGTGGGGAGGAGAGAGATCAGATCAAACAGCTCAGATCAAACAGAGCAAAGCTCCCCATCAAAGCCAGCACGGCTCTGTGCGTCACCGCTCCATGGCAGGGAGCCGGGAGCAGGAGGAAGGTCCTCAGACGTGCTGGAAACACGTGTGGGCACCAACACAGGAGTTCCTGCCCTCCCTTACAGGCCTTATGTGAGAAAACACCAGTTCTTCCCATTGCTGAGCCCTCTCCAGGCACAGAAAGGCGGGATTTGCCGTGGTGGGATGTGCCCCGACAGGGAGGCAGGAGCAGCACCCAGAGGGGCTGGGAAGGCTCCCACTGTCGGGGAGGGGGGATTCCAAAGCCTGGGTGTGCTGGGTGGGGTATTCCCGAGGAAAAAAAAATCAGAGCAGAGCCAAGCCCGTGAAAATCGACTGAAGGAGAAATCCCCCAGGGAGCAGAGGGAGGGGGAGCAGCCCATCCCGCCTCCTTGCATGGCTGGAAGGGGATTCCCCAAGGAGCCCAGACGGCAGCATCAGAGCCAAAATGTGCTCAGGGACAGCCGGGATGGTCGAGGTGGAGCCAAGAAACCTCCTCAGCAGGTCTAGCTGAAGCGGCACAGCCTCGCTCCTTGCTCTGCATCCACCCTTTGGAGATGCCAAGTAACACCCTGGAAACCTTCCCGTGTGTTTCCGAAGTGTGGGGAAGAGGAGGGAGCCTTCCTCAGCTCTTGGCCCGAGAACAGACAGGGCCAGGCTTATGTGCCTTTAGAGAGGGTTGGTTTATTTACATGTTGGTGGCTCTCTGGCATCCTGCCCTTGTGACGTCCCTTCTCCAGCCGTGGCAGCCCTTGCCTGCCCCCGGAGCACCCCTAAGGGACCTTTGGGGACATTTGAGGTTGGCAGTGATGACACCAAGGGTCATTTGAGGTCAGCAGTGATGACACCAACAGCAGTGGCCCCACGGTACCTGAGTAAGGTGAGCAGGAGAAGGGTGGTGGCCCAGTTGAACCAGGGCACGTTGATGGGGAATGAGGGAACTTCACAACGGGCTGGGAAGTCAACTCAGGATCTGGGGCCCAGGGAGGGCTGGAGAGCCAGGATTGGGTTTAAATGCGCTCCTGGGTCTGTGCGTAGGGGTGAGGGTCCCAGGTGAGGCTGCTCTGGAATACTGAGGGCTGTTAGTGCCCTCAGGGCTCCAAAGCTGTGCTGGGGGAAAGCAGGAAAAGAAAGATGCCAAAGCCAAAAAGGACAAGTTGTCGCAGTGGAAGTTGGGGCTCAGGGACATCATTTGGGCCCTTGTGGGGGCTCCAGCCATTTCCCCACACTGAGTGTGCAAGGAAGTCCCTCTCTTTATCCCATAGGATTTCTTGCCTCCAGTCCTGTTTTTTTTCCAACTCAGCCTTAATCACTTTTTAATCAGATTTGAGTCTCCTTTGCCTTTAGCATTCCTTAATCTTGGAGATGCTTCCTGTAAAAACTGCCTGTAATCCCTCCCAGGGCTCCACATGGAGGCTACAGCTCTCATCCAAACAAACGTGTCCTTCACGTCAGCATGTTCTCCAGCCCCAGAAAGCCCAGGGAGATGTCCATCACTTCCTCCAGCCAAAGTCCCTCTCCAGCTCTCCTGGAGCCCCTTTAGGCCCTGGAAGGGGCTCTCAGGTCTCCCTGGAGCCTTCTCTTCTCCAGGTGAACCCCCTCAGCTCTCCCAGCCTGGCTCCAGAGCAGAGAGGCTCCGGCCCTCGGAGCAGCTCCGTGGCCTCCTCTGGATTTGCTCCAGCAGGTCCCTGAGTCAAGGCGGTTTCTTGAGGAACTCAGACCCCTATTTATTGGGATGGGTTTTTCTTGAAAATGCTGGACAATCTACTCATCGTTGTGATTTTACAGCCCCCCGTGCTCCCCCCATGCCCCACATCCATGCTGAGCCTACCCTACCACAGCCCCTCTGCGTCCCAGCCCACCCTGCTTCCAAAAATAGGGTTTTTTTCTTATGTGGCAACACAGAAACAGGAAGAAATCCCCGAAAAACTGGTGCCTGGGACACAGCAACGTCCCTCCTCCCCCCACTCTGCTCCAGTGGCACCTCCTGCTCCCTGGGCTGCCCAGGCACAGCCAGGGAAACCAAACCCTCCTGGCTGAAAGTTGGTTTATTGCCACATATTCCCACTTACAAACTGGCGGGACTGGAAGGAGAGAAGTGGGGGTCAGAGAGAAGTGGGGTACCCTGTCTGGAGAGTCGGGTCGGCACCCTTTGTCCTCAGACCCTGCGCTCACGGTGCCACCAGGAGTGTCCAGCCTTCACCAGACTCAAAAGAGGAAAAAGCCGTCATAAACAGACTGTTATCTGGGACAGGGAGCTGAAAAAATAACAGCAGTGTGGATGTCTTGAGGATGTGAAGCTGGATTTTAAAAACAGGACCCGTTTTCAGCCTCTCCTGCCGCAGGGAATGGCCGAAAGCCACCACCTGCCCGGTCGTGGCAGAGCCCACTGCTCTCACTGGTGGCACTGGTCTCTGATGCCCTCTGGTGCCCGAGATCGCTGCAACAGTGGCTTTGCCCACCCGTGGAGCCACAAAGATGTGGCACCCAGGGCCCCCCTCATGGAGTGTGGGAGCAGTGGGACCCTGCAAACCCCCAGCTGCTCCCAGCACCTGGAGGCACCTCACACAGGGGACCTGCAAATTCGGGGGGCACCAAAACCACCAAACCCCTCCATGGTCATGGAATCACAGGCTGGTTTGGGTTGGAAAGGACCTTAAAGCCCCTCCAGTCCCACCCCCTGCCGTGGGCAGGGACACCTCCCACTATCCTAGGTTGCTCCAACCTGGCCATGGACACTTCCAGGGATGGGGCAGCCACAGCTTCTCTGGGCAACCTGTGCTGCGGTCTCACTGTCCTCCCAGCCCAGAATTCCTTCCTAATATCCCATCTAACCCTGCGCTCTGGCAGCTCATGTCCTTCCAGCCTGGCTCCAGTGTGTTATGGGGTGCCCTACAGCTCACCTGGGGTTGTGACTTGGAGCTGCTGATGCTGAAGGCTCAGGGCACTGAGGGAGCCTGAAGCTACAGTTTATCTCCATGTTTCCCCCTGTCATGTCCCCAAAAAGTGCTCCAGGCCCCCAGACTGCCTCTTTGGCAAGATTTTGGGGAGACCCAGCTCAGCATCACTCCAGCCCAATAACTGTCTGTAATAATAGAACAAGGGGGACAGTTTTAAACTAAAAGAGGAGAGATTTAGATGCAATATTGGGAAGGAATTCTTCCCTGTGAGGGTGGTGAGGGGCTGGGATGGAATTTCCAGAGAAGCTGTGGCTGCCCCATCCCCGGAAGTGTCCAAGGCCAGGCTGGACAGGGCTTGGAGCAACGTGGGATAGTGGAAGGTGTCCCTGCCCGTGGCAGGGGGTGGAATGAAACGAGCTTTAAGGTCCTTTCCAGTTCAAACCACCGCGTGATTCTGATTCCACGAGCTGCAATGACTGAGCTCTCCCTTAGAGGTCAGCCTAGCACCAAAACTGGGCCAAAATTCCCCACAGACCGATGAGATTCCTGCAAAGACCTGGGGTTTGGTCACTAAGGCCCTTCGGTGCAGGCAGGAGATGGTCCCCAACGCTTACAGCCCCTCACTTTGCTGGTGCCGAACAGTATTCCCAAGAAATTCCCAAGCTCTCCTAGCCACGCTCCAGCTCCTTCCCACGCACTGACTGCTCCAAACTCCGTGTCTGCCCCTGCTCAGGGGACAGACTTGCTGTACCCCTGTTTGGGGAAAGCCTGACTGGCTCCAGATTTTGGGGAGCAGGATGACCTGGTCTTGCTGCTGCTGTGAAATTTTCCATGCCCAGAGCAGCCAGAGCACCCTCTCAGAGCCTTTCCTTTTGGCCTAATTCCCCCTTCCCTTTTCCCTTTTAACAGACAAATATGACTCAACAAAAAGACACCCCCCCAAAACCCCCTCCAGCGGCAGCTCCTGCGTCAGAAAGAAAATTGCTCTTTTTTCTTTGGGTTTTTTCCCCCCTCCCCAAATCCCTCCAGCATTAAACAGATTTCAGTATTGCTCTAAAAATAGAGGGATTATAAATAATCCTCCAGCATGGAGCAACCACGAGCAAGTGGCAGCCAGGGCTGGTGGCCTCCCTGGGGTGTTGGACCTTGGGGCTGAGCTCTGGGGAGGCACAGGAACCCCCAAACCCACTGGCTGAGGTGGTGAGAGGGAATTGCTCTGTTCCCAGGATGGTCCCCAGGACAGGCATCCCAGACAGGTATCCTGGGACTGTCCCTGGCTGTGCTGACCCAGCAGGAACCACCAGTTAGGAACTGCAGTATCATGGCCCCATAACATCAGGCAGGATGGATGGGATGGGATAGAACAAGCTCCTCTTGAGCCAAATGGGTGAAGAGGCCATGGAAATAGGGAAGAAACTAATCCAGTTGTCCCAGGGGTGACAGCAAACCTCTGGAAGGACTTCAGGTGAACAGAAGATGGAGTTGGGTGCTGCCACTGAGCTGCAGGTGACACAAAGGCCACTACACCCTTCGGACCAGAGGGATGCAGAGCATCTCTCCTGGGCTGCTGCAAGGAACTGCTTCAGGCTCTCAGGGAGCATCCCCAGCCCTGTGCCAGGGAAGGAGGTGGCAGCCAGTGCTGTGTCCCTCCAGGCCCCCACAGCCTGTCCCCCCTATTTCTTCCTTACAGGAACTCAAGTATGAAAGTCAAACCAGGCTGGACAGGGCTTGGAGCAACCTGGGATAGTGGAAGGCACCTGGCAGGGGGTGGAATGGGATGAACTTTAAGGCCCCTTCCAACCCAAACCATTCCATGGTTCTATAATTCTATGAGATAAAGCCTGAAAATGCAAATTGAGGGGAATCTAAAACCAGCAGAAAGTAAATAAAACAACCCCACTTTTGCCCTCTTTTATAAAAAGCCCCAAACCAACCAAATGAGCTGAGCACTGGTGGGTGGGAGGGTTTGGCAGCTCTTTTTGGGATCCCTCTCTCAGCAGGGTCCATCTCCAGTTCCTCTGCTGGTGGAACAGGGAAGGGGATTTAAAAAGAAGGCAAATGTGTTGTGCTGCTGCTGAGCCGGGGTGGGAGTTAAGGACTAGGATTATCCCAGCGGGATGTCAGAGGAGTTGGTGAGGGGAAGCAGATGCTCATCCCGTCTGGCAGAGCCATGTGCAGGAGAGGGACCATGGATATTGTTAAAGCTGGGCCTTAGGATCTTTGGAGGGAGGCAGGAGCTGGTCAGAGATTCAGCACCTTTCCCAGTCCTCGGATTCAGGCTGGGATTCTCAGATCCAGGCTGGGATCCTCAGCTCTCACACCTTTACACAGCAGGAGAGTTCCAGGATGGAAAGGGAGCGATGGGCAAAGCAGCTCTGCCCCACACAAGGGGTGCTCAGGGTGCATCCAGCCCTCTGTGATGAGACAGGAATTGATTCCTTCCTCTGTGATAAAACAGGAACTAAACACCAACTGTTTGTTTCCCGCAACAAGCCTGGAACATCCCAGAACTCCTAGCCCCGGCTCTCTGGCAAAACGTTATTTTCCCTTTTTTTTTTCCATCTTTGAAGACTTCAGAGGGCATTTCAAGGGTCTTTCCTGCCCGAAATATTTTCCTCCATGGCTCTGATCACCTTAAACAAGTCCTGCCTGAGCCGTGGATCCCTCCTCTGCCTAACCCCATCGACTTTGTTCACCTTTGGACTGGGATTTATGTTGGCTCTTGCTCATCTGTGCCTTCACACCACTCACAGCAGAGAGGTCTGCTTTAAAGCCACGATTTGGAGAGCTGAAGGTGAAATTAAATATCCAGCAGAGCTTTCCAGGTCAGGTCCTGCAGCAGAAGTGGAGTCAGAAGAGCCTCATGGCCACAAACCCCTGGACAACTGCCTTGATTAACGGACTGGCTGCTAATTATCACACTGGCGTAAGAAACAGGCCAGGCTGGGCTTGGCATGATAGGCTGACCCTAGCTGGGATCCCGGGATGCCAGACTTCTTGGTTGGAAAAGCCCTCTAAGATCATCAAGTCCAACCCTTCCCCAGTGCTGCCAAGGCCACCACTGACTCATGTCCCCAAGTTCCACATCCATAGGGCTGTTAAATCCCTCCAGGACTGGGGACACCACCCCTTCCCTGGGCAGCTGTGCCAGGACAGGGCAGCCCTTTCCAGGAAGAAATTTTCCCCAATATCCAACCTAAACCTCCTCTGGCACAGCTTGAGGCCGTTCCCTCTCCTCCTGTCCCTTGTTCCCTGGGAGCAGAGCCTGACCCCCCCTCCGGCTCCCCCCTCCTGTCAGGGAGTTGCAGAGCCAGAAGGTCCCCCCTGAGCTTCCTTTTCTCCAGGCTGAGCCCCTCCAGCTCCCTCAGCTGCTCCTGCTGCTCCAGCCCCTTCCCCAGCTCCGTTCCCTTCCCTGGACACGCTCCAGCCCCTCCAAGTGTCTTGTACATGACACCAGAGCCACACTCAGCCCCACCCAGACCTGTTTCTCTCCAGCCTCTGGAAAACGGAAGTCATGAGGAACCTGCCAGTCTCACACACTCCATGTTCCTTCATGGAGTGGTTGTTGTGTCAGTGCTTCTCAAATTACTTAGGAGAAAAAAGGGGGGGGAAAAAGAAACACTTCAAAGTGTGAAATACATTTCCATGCTGACAACCGACTTCCAGCGTGTTTTTTTCAGTGGGAACTTGTTCGCAGCAAATGAGTCGATTTGTGTCTACTAGGAGGCAATTAAAGCTGAAGGTTTGAAGCATTCCCAGTGGGATGGGTCATCCCAAGCACTCATCCCGTTATCATCATCAGCGCTCCCCTGCCATGGCTCAACACTTCTCCTGCCACAGGTGCAGGGAGAAGGAGAAAGCAACACAGGGACAAGGGGAAATCCATCTTCTGTAGCATCTCTTGGCCAATCTCCTGCTTCCAGCATCCCTTCTGGAACATGGTCACCTGTATCCATCAGGAGCTGCCACTTTAGGGCTGAAGCCAAGGGGAATATGCTAAAGGCACCACTGACGACAAGGTATTAAACACCCACAGTCATGAACGTTGCCAAAATCCCCTGGATAACCCCAGTCCCTGCCAGGGACACCCAGATTTGCCATCACCCTGGAGAGAAAATGCCATGGCAGCTTTACCGGCCTCAGATCTCAAAACTGGGACGTGGAAGGCAATCCCAGTGCTTTGGGGAATGTACTTCAATCCAAGAAGCTGCAGGATGCAGGAAGGATGCTTGGAATAACAGTCCAAGGGGTTATTCTCTCCTCCAAGAGGGAGAGTTCGAAGACTGAATTTTGAGCTCATGACCCAGGCACCACCAGGCACCACCAGGCACAACCCTTCCCCCTGCCCAGCCTTTCCACAGCCCTTTTTGTCCTGTCTGGCTGAAGTTTCCACCCTTGGCAGCGCTGACCCAGCCCCACATCCCATTTTTCCCAGCTGATTCCCTTCTGGTGCTTAAAATGAAGGAAAACAATGGGAGCTCATCCATCAGGGGCTGCCAGAGCCTGCCCTCTGTCCCTGCCCTGCCTGGGGCGTTTTTTTCCTCACTAAATTCAATTAGGGATGATCAGGAGCTTCTCCCCAGAGGAGCACTGGGCTGGTGGCCTCTCCTCCCGTGCTGGTCCCTCTGCTTGTTGCCAGAGGTGGCCTCAGCTCTGCCTTTGTCCCTTGGTGTCGCCACAGGGGGGAGGTCACAGGAGTGGGTCCCATGGGATGGCTGTTGGGGACTGAGCAGGGATGGAGCTGCCCAAATCCTCCTCTCAACCCCTGCTCACCTCCTCCCCCAGCCCCTCTTTTGGGCAAAGCCCCCCAAAGCTGTGACCATCACCATCCTCATGGGTGACAGAGTCAAACCTCCTGGGGTGAAGCAGCCAAAAGGCCCTTGTTTAACCCCAGAGGGGCACCCACAGCCTTATCCCACCACACCAGGGTTTCCTGTGTTGCTGGAGGCTGCATCCCAGCTCCTTCCAACCTGGGGAAAGCCTTTCCAGTGGGATTTCCCTATTCCAGTGGGATTTCCCTATTCCAGTGGGATAGCGGGGGTATTCCTTGCTGAATGCCCAGGAAAACAATATAAAGAAATAAATATTGGAAAATATTTTAAAAGCAGCGCATGCACAGGGGGAGACCTGGGTGTGGGGCAGCCCTGAGCCCCCCTTGCAGGGCCTCAGCAGGAGGATATTTGCACTGGGCTGTTGAAAAAGCTCTTTATGTCCCTAGAGAGCATCTAAAGGCACGGGGTGGCTTTTCCAACAGCCACATCTGGTGGTCCAGGAGCAAAACCAGCGGCTGTGATGGAGCCTGTTTGATTCTAAGAATTAAATACTGATGGATTCAGGCTTGGAACGGGAAAGTTCTCCACGATGCAACATTGGGGAAGGCAGGGACAGCAGAGAGGGAGCTCTGAGCCGAGTGTTAAATGAAAACTCCCCATTTTCAGAGAGGATGCTCCTGCCTAAGGAGGTTAGGGACAGTGAAAGAGCAGCATGAGGAGCAGGAGAGGCAACACACACCCCTGGTTGCTCATAAACACCAAGTCAGAGGTTTGCCCTTCCCTCTAGCATGATGGATGGCCAGGAATCTCCAATGGATGGAGCTGGAAAAGACAAAGCCTCCCCAGGGTGCCCATGGCTCACTCCAGACTCATTAATGGAGCAGCTCATCAGGCTCCACACTTAGTTACAGAGTGTTACAAATTCAATTGCTGCCTGAGGAGAGCAGGATTCTCCTGGGCATTTTGAAATTCTGGGAGGTACCCAAGGAACACACAGGACAAGATCCAAGTTCCTGCTTGGCTCACAGGTGGTGCCCAGAGGGGGAAGGCTGGGAAGGATGATCCCAGTGCCTGCCTGTCCTAGTTAGAACAGCTGGGACCAGTTCATCATTGTATGGGTGTAACCCAAAACTGTGTATTCTATAGCCTTCCATGCCATTTCCCAGAAATTGTTATCAATGAACCATTTACACCACCTGCCCATAGAGCCTGACTCCTCAGGCTATAAACTGGGTGTTAAGAGGCCTGCGAGATAGGAGGATGCTCTTGTCCTCACACTCTTTGTGGAGCTCCCCGCCCTGAGGGAAGTGCTGGGCATTCCTGCCTGAACTGGAGAATATAAAATCTTGGAGTCTTGGAACTTTTTTAACCACTCATGGGATCCAGAGGAAGACTGCAGACCACCACTTTTCAACCAGACTGCAACCATCACTCTCGACCGGACTGCAATCACCACTCTTGACCAGACTGCAACAAGCACTGTCCATTCCCCAGGGTGCTGGGTTATACATTTGGGTTTTGTGGGTTAAAACCAATTGTTTGTCTGTATAATCGTACTTATTGTATTATTTTATTAAATTGTTATTCTGACTTATAATCTCTCTTTTGAGTTGAGTTCATTTCCCCTGCTGGTTTACCTTTAAACCAGCACACTGCCTCACCCTTACACAATACCCACCACTGCCAGGGCAGCTTTCCTCCCAAAATCCAGCCATGGATTCCCCTGGGCTGGGCATGGAGGAGGAGAGTGGAACAGGAGCAATGCAGGAAGAGGGGTTTCCATTGAACAGCGCCGGAGCAGAGGGAAGAGCAGATGCCTCATCCCTCCCTCATCTCTCAATTCCTCCGTGGTCCCCCATCCCACCACACCTTGGGAACACCTCAGCAGCCCCAGGGACACTGAGGGGCTGTTCCCTAAAGCCCATGGGAGCTGTTTGTCAGGGAAGTTGCAGTTCTCAGCAGCGCCTTTGCCCCAGGGAGAGCAGGATCCAGGGATACAGGAGAGAGAGCCCGGAGGCACTCCCAGAGCAACAGAACTTAATGTTGCTAAATAATAACGCTGACAAATTCCCTTAGAAATGGTCACTGCACAATAAAAACCCATTAAAACCACCCCTCCAGCCCCTCCTCTGCTGTACCAGGTAAGACGGGGGGAGTTACCTCGGAGCCAGGTCTAGTGACAGCAGAGGATGAGAAATGAGGAGGGAAAAAAATCTGACTCTGAGGGCTGGAGCCTTAAATGATGGATATTTTCCATCATTTCCATCATTTAATGGCACAGGGTTTGAGGACTGTGTGTTATGGACCAGCCATGCCCTGCTCCAAAGCATCTCTGCTGCCTTCTCCCATGGAAAAATCCACCTCACTGGCAAATAATCAATGCACAGGAGAGGAGAGGGAAAGAAAAATATTAAATCAAGCATAAAATAAGTAGGAAAAAAAAGTAAACCACAAGAGAAATTCAACGTTCTCTAAAAATCTGAAGTTTATTCATTAGAATTCAGTGAAAGGAACATTCATTTTAAAACACAATCAATACATTAAAAACTTGAAAGGACTAGTAGCAATGAGACCAGAAAGAAAACAAAAACAACCCCAAAATTCAGACAGGTTGGTCGCCTGGGAGGAGCCACCAGCCTGGCAGTGGGATGGGGCAGCTAAGGACAAGGGTCAATTCCTTTTTTTTCTTTAGAGCAGAGAGGCTTTTCTAAGATTTGAATTTTTCACTTCACCCAAGGGGAGCTTTAGTGTGACTCAATAGGGATGAGAAGAGCAGGAGGCCCCAGCTGGAGGAGGGAGCCCAAAATTCCAGGACAGAGGGAATGTGGGAGGCAAGGTGGGCCTGAGCCCCGGGAATGTTTGCTGAGCAACTTGTGCTGGGAATGGGGCAAACTCGATGAACAAAAACTTTTAAAGAGCCAAATCAGCAGCAATTGACAACTCTGCTGGGGAAAAAAATCTGATTTTGGCTTGGTTTTAGCTTTCCAAAAGCTCTCCTCTCTTCTGATCCCAAAAGCCAAGGCAGTATCACTGCAGGAAGGTGCTTTAGTGATGTTGGCAATGCAGGTGGCACTGGGCTGGAGCTCCCATCCAGGAGAAAGGAGGACAAGGTGGCCAGCCCTGCTAATCCAGGATTATTTAAGGAGCAATCCATAGGCCTGGAGCAGGTGTTGCTGCCTGCATGAGGGTGAAATTCCAGCTCCCAGCCCAAACAGGAAGCACCAAAGAGAGAGGGAATCTGTTAAAGAGCATTGCCAAGCACCAACCAATGGCATGCCCGGGGATTTAAAAAAAGCCCCAAATTTGGATAAAATAATGTAAGGAGACAGCAGGGAAAGCCCCAACTGACACCTGTGGGCTTCTACTTTAGAGATGGTCAACAGCACCTGGAGGGAGAAATCACCAAAATCCACAAATTCAGGTTAAAAACAACACTTAGAAGAAATGAAAGAACAGTTGGATGAGTGTGACAGAGCAGGATTAGAGACGTCTAAGTGGGGTGTGCAAAGTGTGTGTGTGCTGCAAGGGGCTAGAGTTATTCCAGCTGGGAAGTGGCTCAGCACATTCCTGGAGGAGCACAGGAGGGTTCCTGGCAGGGCATGGGCACGGCAGCAGCAGGAATTGCCTTTTCTCCACGGGAAGGGCAAACCACACCACTTGGAACGACGACAAACACGAGTAAAAGAACAGTCTGTAAAATCTTTCCCATGATTATAAAATGCAAAACTATACAAAAATAGAGAAAAATCGACATTTTTCTTAGGTATATAAAAACAAAC
This sequence comes from Manacus vitellinus, assembly GCF_001715985.3. Lineage (NCBI taxonomy): Eukaryota > Metazoa > Chordata > Aves > Passeriformes > Pipridae > Manacus > Manacus vitellinus. The sequence continues at coordinate 3,224,668 of NW_021940704.1, forward strand.
AAACCAAATAAAACCCCAAAGTCCCCAAAATGCAATACAGAATCACTTGGTAGGCTGACCCCAATGGCAGTGGTTTCATCACAAGTTCACAGCCCCAATATATCACTTTAGGCACAGCCCTAATTTATCACTTTTCCCTGGAAGGGACAAATTCCTCGAGTTTTTCCTTAATATCTTGGCAAGACAATCTGCTATTCCTGACTTTTAAGACTGATTTGTGGTTAGGAAGCCCTTTTGCATGAAAAACCTCAATGAGCACTCCCAAATTTGAGCTCCTCGGGTAAGGCAGTGTTGGACTGATCCAGATCCAGCCCAGATTTTTTCCTACGTATCCCAGGGTGTTTTGGGAAGAGGCAGTGAAATCCAATACCTACTGCAGTGATCATTTACAGGCTGAGTTACTGCATTGAAAATCCTTATTTCTTTGGGTTAACGGGGCAGAATCCACCGCTAATCCAGCAAATTAATGTTTAGAAAACTTGTTGTAATTCAACAGATACTTGCTTCATGTAATTCCCATTGAATTAAGAGGAGAAACCTTTGGTATAAAGTCAGATTATCAAGCCTTGGCTGTATTGCTCCCCCTAAACTTCCCCAGCACGTACCTACAACTGAAAACATTATTCCTAGAGACACGTTGGCGACAGAACATTCATTGTAGCACCAAGACACTTCCAACCCCCAGCAGGACTTTGGCAAAGGCTGCACCACAGCTGAACAAAAACTACAAGCCCCAGAACCCACGAGATGCCTTTGGTGAGATGCTAAAACAAAGGAAAACAGGAGTTAAACCCAGTAAAGGGCCGTGAGGGTGCGTGGCAACGTCCGCCATGCCCCCGTGGTTTGTGGTCTGGGGGTGGTGGTGAGATGGGCAGGGCTGAGACCTGGTCCTGACCTGGCTCCCAGCAAGGGGAGCCTGCCCCAGCAAAGAAGATTCCAATATTCCAACATTCCAATACTCATTAGCAGCTGTTCACATGCAGCACTAACAAGGGGAGACACAACCTTGGAGCGAGGGGACCTTCCACTGGCTGACCACATTCTCCTCTTCAGGAGCGGCACCAAGAGCCAGGTTTCTCCCAGGAAATCCTCTCTGGTGTCACAGAGGGATGGGAGAAAAGACCCATGGCATGATGGGCTCCTGCAGGAACTCCCTGCCACAGGAAAAATTAAGGTTTAAGCCCATGGATGCACAGATAGGTCTGTGCCACCTCAGCGGTCTGGGCAGGGAAATAAAATCACACCTAGCCTGGCTTTGCTTTTCCCTGCTCCTTCCCAGATATTCAAGGACAAGGCAGAAGGAATCTCTTCTCAAAACCAAATATGATTTTGCCATGGGGGAAAAAAAATACCAAACCGAAAGCAGCTCCTTGTGCTGGAAAACACAGTGATGCCAAAGAGCTGCTGCTGGAGCCCCTGGAGCCACATCCATGTGGAGGCGAGAGCAGCAGGAGGGGGACCCAGCACAGCAGGAAAGGGAATTTGGGTTGGGCAGAGCCATCCCTTGCTCCACAAATGGGGAAAAACTCTGGTATTTCCAGCTTGGGATTATTTTTTTAAATGCTACAGATTCTGCTGGAAAGAAAAGCAGGAAAGGGGCAACAAGGGGTGGGGGAACAAAAACCATCAGTGGAAAGAGAATTAAAATCAGAACACAGAACTTGGGAAGGAGGAGGAGGAGGCAGCTTTGCGTCATGGACAGGGAGGTCTGGATCAGAGACAAGGCCGTTTGGGATCATGAGGACAGGGGAGAAGCCCCAAGGACCAACGGTCTGAAACAGATGTCACGGGAGCTCATTATGATCCCCCAGGCAAAGTCTGACCCCCCAGCTTGTGTCCCTGCTCCATGTTCCTTCAAAGAGGAGGAGAAAAATCCCAAACCTGCAGCAACCTCCAGCTTTTTTGTTCCCTCCAGCCAGAGGAAGAGGCCATGAAGCCCAATTTAGGCATTCCAACAAACATGAAACTTCCCTCCTGTGAGTTTATGCAAAGAAAACAACCACAAAATAACAAAATTAAATTAAAAAGCTGCAAAACTTCCTTTTGAGAAAGTAAAAGCATCTGCCACTTCACAGCTACAGGCATGATGCAAATTTAGCTTATTTCAAAGACCTCATCCATGTGCCCATGGTCCTGGAGAGACGAGGAGCTGGGACAAAGCACAGGAAAGGTTTCCACCAGGAATTACACTCTGGGAAGACAGACCACAACAAAGAAGGAACTGACACTTTGTTCTTGAAAGGGACACCACAAACAGCACATCTCTCCAGGCAAATTGAAACTGGACCTGGAGAGCATTATCAGCACACACACAAAAGCTCCTGCTTTCCTTTGGGGCAAGGAAAAAAAAGTAATAAATAAAAATGTTGCTGCAAAGTTCCCCTTCCAGCGGACTCATCCCCTGGGAACAACCAGCATCCTTCCCCCCAGCTCCACAATCAACACCAAGATGGAAGACATTCAAAGTGAGTCTGAATCAAAACATTTCACCAAGAAGGGGAAAAGAAACCCCATTTCTCTCAAAAGTGTCCCCAAGGTTTGTTCCCCCAGCTCCAATCCTGCCCAGATCCCGAACCTGCCACTCTGGTAACAGGTCCGTTCCCAGCTTCTGTCCTGGCAGCAGTGCCAGGGGCTGCTGCTGCTCTTGGCATCAGAAAGGGCTGGAAAACCAGAAGGTGCCTCAGTGTTGACACAGGAACGCCGAGGCACCTCCGATCCCCACTAGAGCACCCGCAGGGCAAGGCCCAGCTCCCATTAGTCACCCCTACCCCGATCGCTCACAGCCTCGCCCTCCCTGCCCTGCACCACTTCCACCCTGCCTGGGGCAGCCCCTCGGTGACGGGTGACATTCCCGCAGCTACTCTGCGTCGGTGACATCGAGGGTGGTGCCGTGGCAGTGCCCGGGGGTGCCCCTGCCCTTCAGGGGCTCCGTGCAGCACTCTGGGCTCTCTGCAGGGCCGGCATTCCCGCCAGGATGCTGAGGCATGCCCTGGGCGATGCCCACGGGCTTGCCCTTGGAGCGCTTCTCTGGGGAGCAGGTAAAGTTGAAGCTCGGGGGCAGCTCCGTTTCTCCCAGGGGTACCAGGCAGGACAGCCTGGGGACCTCTCCATGGTACCTGTAGGACCCCGCTGCCTCCCGCGCTCGCCGTGCCTCGGGCTGCAGGGGCAGGTTGGAGGGGCGGAGCGCATGCGCATGCCGGGGCAGCTCTGGCTCTTGGGGCCGCCTGTCCAGAGCCTCCCCAGAGAGAGGCGGGAAAGGCGACACGGTGCCCGGCTCCTCGGATGGGTCCCACACGCTCTCCATGGCGCCGACTGGAGCGAAGCCCCAGAGCTCCATCCCACCGCCACCACTGCCGCGCTGCAGGTGCTGCAGGCCCGGCCAGCTCAGCCCGCCCTCCAGGGCCACTGGCTCGCCCTCCTCCTTGCTCCTGCTCCTCCGCGCTCCGCCCGAGTCCTTCCTGCTGCCCTCCTGCCGGGCCCAGAGCCGGCAGGGCTGCAGGCCACTCCGGGCAGCCTGTGGCTCGGCCAGCTCGAACTCCAGGCTCTCTGTGTCCAGGGAGCGGCTCCGCCGGTCCATGGAGAGCGGTGCCGGCATGGAGGGGCTGAGCCCATGGAGGCGCAGGTGGCGAGGCAAGCTGGCCACCCCCCAGTTGCAGCTCTGGAAGGAGCCCAGGGAGAACCCCGGGGACATTCTCTCGTCACATTCAGCCAACAACTCCTTCTGTCCATAGCCATCGTCAAAGGCCTCGGCAATGTCCTCGCTCAGCTCTGGGTGCTGCTCACACTCCCCTTCCCCCTCCTGCTCCACGTCCACCACATCGAAGGTGACCATGGTGGGGAGGGCGGGGAGGTTCTGGGTGAAAGAGGAGCTGGAGGCCGAGCTCCCCAGGCTTTCAGAGAGGCTGGAGAAGAGGGTTCCGCTGCTGGCAAACTCCACCAGCGCCTGGGAGAAGCTCACGGCATGCTCAGGCTCGCTACCCACCTGGGGCTCACCGGGAGTGGGTTGCGCTCTGTAGCCAGGGAACATCCCTGCCTTGGCTGGGATGGAGTCCCCAAACAACCCACAATCCGGGTCCAGGATGTTCTTCGTGAGCTGAATAAGGCAACTTCCTGGGGCTTTTTGGCTGTTGTAACAGTTTTCTGGACACAGAGTCCCTGGAAAATCCCTCCACTCTGGATTTTCAGCTCTAGCCACCGGAACCCTACCATTCACAGCCCAGTTCGGGGCGTGTGAGGCCACCTGCTCACTGCCAAGGCCACTCTGACTCTTGCCACTGGAGCTGGCTGCTCTAGTTTTACATTCAATGCACTGCTTTTCCCGAGGACGCTCCTCCTTGCTGGAAACATCCAGGCGTTTCAGGACCGGCTCCCTCTGCAGCTCCCAGTACAGCAGCTCCTTCTGAAGGGCCGCAAGACCTTCCTCTTCTGTTTCCATCACTCCTCTTTTCTGATCCATCATCTGCTGGATCAGGCTTTTCTCTGCAGGGAGGCAGAAGTCCATGAAGTAGCTGAAGATGCCTGGGCGGGGGCCTTTGCCCTCAAACAGCGATTCCTCCCCATGAGAGGGGCTCATCAGCGCGTCAAACTCATAAAGTGCATCGCCGCTGTAGCTGTCCCGGGGCAGACGGTCCTTCTTGAGCTCCTCTCCAGCCTCATCCTCCAGCCCTGGCGTCATGGAGTCATAATAACCCTCGTCACTGTTTGGGGCAGACTCTTGCTGGTCGCTCTGGGGTGTCAGGAGATCGACACCGTCCATGGGGTCGCCCATGTACGGGTGGGTGTCCCCCTCGTGTGAGGCGTGTGTCTCCAGGCTGCTGCGGGACACCTGTGCCCCGTAGCTCCTGTCCCCTGGCATGCTGCCATCCCACACCTGGTGCAAGTACTCCTCGGCCTCCTCAGGAATGGCCATCTCCTCCCCGCCACCCTGGTAGGTGACCAGGCAGGAGCTGCGCTTGGCAGCCTCCCTGCTGCGCTCCACCGAGATGCTGCTCTCAGCAATGTCGGGCTCGGCGATGTCGTCCCCACAGCCTGTCAGGGAGTCGAAGCTCTTCAGGGAGGTGACGTCTCCCAGGATGAGGCTCAGCAGGTCCCCGGAGTGCAGGCAGGGAGGCTCGCTGTCCATGAGGTCTGGGTGGAAGGCCAGCAGCAGACTGTCACGGTCAAACTCAGTGCAGGTGGCAGTGTCAGCCTCTGATTTCGTATCTGGAGCATCCCCATCTCCTGGCACCACCACCACTGCATCGCCCTTGGAGCTACCCCCTTCAGCCACAGGGCAGGAGGGTTCAGGGGCCTCCCCACAGCCAGGCTCACCCCCCGGGCAGGCTGTGGGCACAGGGACTGGCCCTGCCCCCCTGCTCTCTGCAGCCCCCCGGCTCTCCACTGCTACCCCTGGGGCACTGCTGGGCTCCTCGAGGTCCCTGTTCCACTCGGGAAGCTCTGCCCTCTCACCCTCTGCAGCCTTGCTCTTCCGGTGCCGCCGGATGCTGTTAAAAAACCCCTTCAGGCCTTTTTTGGGCCTGGGAAAGGAGGACTTGTCCCCATTGGGCTTTTTGTCACAGCCCTCGATGCTCCCAGGGGGAGAGTTGTCCTGCTGGCCCAAGTCCCCCCTGGCTCCGGTGTCCCCGGGCAGCTGAGCGCTGCGGGAGCATGGCAGGGGGCCGGGATGCACATCCAAGGGGCTGTCGGGTTGGGCCCTGTCAGACGTGGCACTGCTCAGCCCGTCATGGGTCTTGCACTTGCTGAGCCCCTTCTTGCCCTGGCCCTTGCCCCGGCCACCGAAGAAGCTGGGCAGGGTGCAGATGCTCCTCTTGCCCCCGAACAGCTTGAAGGCCGTTTTCCGCAGCTTCCCAGGCGGCGGAGGCTGCGGCTCCCCGGAGTTATTGGCACCCTCGGGAGATGCATCCCCGCCCTCCTCTCGCCGCTGGTCACCGCAGGTCCGCTCCTCCAGGCTGCCCATCTCCATGGCAGCAGGGCTGGGATCTAGCTGGGAAGGGCAGCTTCGGGAGCAGAGCCCTCCTGGAGCAGGGATGGGCTCATCACAGCTGACCTAGGACAGAGGGAAAGAGGAGAGAGGTGAGGGGAAGGTGCAGAGCCAGAAGTGTCGCAGGGAGAAGGGCTACATCACCAGCTGGAAATGGAGCTGCAGGAGCCTCTGAGCTCCCTCCACTCCCAGAAACCAGCCACCAAAATGCAGCGATGCTTAAATTTACCAGTTTGCCAGAGCAGGCAAATCACAAGGCAAGTCCCTACCAGGCAATGTCCCTGGGGACAGGCAGGTCCGACCCCCAAGCCATCTCGCTCCAACCCCTTCAGCTTCCCAGATATTTCTGCCTCCAGGGAGATCAGATTCGGCCACCAGCCACCTCTGAGTGAGGAAACAGAGGCTGCTCCAGCAGGGAGAAGGGCTGGCACCTGCCAACCCCCACTTCCCACCCTCCCACACCCCGTGCCAAGCCTCCTGAGGGAGGCCAAACCAGGACACAGCCCTCACACTACACACGTGTCCAGCAAAAAACCCCACTTGGGTTACTATGCTGGCTTTTCTTAATAGAAGATTTCTGGTTTTTTTTAAATAATCTGTCCAGCGAGGGAGAATCGCATCAAAAACACCCACTGTGAACCCCCTGATCAGATTATCCCGGAAGAAGAGAGGTAGGTTGGAAATATGATCCTGGATCACTATCAGATACGGGAGAAATAAAACAATTACAATCATGTTTCTTTTGCAGAGATGAGGGTGGAGAAATTAAATGCAATAAAACCCTAAAGCACTGCCAAGCTGTAATGCCTGAGGCTGAGCTCTGACCAGTGTGAGGCCAGGGAAGCTCCTCATGGTGTTTAGCCAGAGATCCCAAATTAAAAATACATCCAAAAGGCCTCTGCTCCTGCAACCCCACAGAAAACCTGCCATCTCAGGGTTATTTTTTTTCCCTCAGGTGTAGGTTGCTTTGCCTCTACAATTTGACATCACTGCCCACCGTAGGGGTTGGAAGTGGATGGGCTTTAAGGTGCCTCCCAATCCAAACCATTCCATGACTCTGGAATTCGGGGATTGCTGGTAACCCCTCACATTCACCTGTCCCTCTGGAACCAGCAGCTAGGGTGCATCTGGGGTCACGTTCCCATTGGCAAAATGGGCTTTTCCAGCTCTGCCAGAGCCTTCCCAGAGTCCCAGATGCCTCCAAAGTCTCTGGAGCATCGCTGGGCCTGGAAGGGACCCCCACACCTGGTACCTGTGCAGAGCTGCTGGAAAACTGGGGGGTGGAATGACCCCACACCTGTACCTGGACAGGGGCTCCTTGAAAAAATAGCAATGGGGGGGATGAAACAGAGCCAAGATTTCAAAAATTCCATTTGGGAATCATTTCTCCCCGGCTCCACGTCAGCACAGGCTGCGGGCACGAGGGGGGAAGGGGGTGTTGGAGAAGAATAAAAAAATGAAAATAATAAAAATGAAAATAAAGAAAAATGAAAGGCACCGAGGGCAAAGAGCCCCGATTAATAAACCGCGAAAAACAGGGTTTAAAACCAACAACAAAAAAAAGCACCG